>NC_000072.6:131171205-131482039 GCF_000001635.26 Mus musculus
AATGAATACCAGAGACCTCTAGATGGCCTAAGGACTAGAAAAGAACATAATCAACAAAATTGAGGGCAATATGGTACTACTGTAACATAGCTATCCTACAACTCTAAGCACTGTATATCCTTACAACTCTAAAGTGTAAGAATATAACCTTAAGTTTAACATTATGAAGATGATGGAGTACTTTTAAAAAGAAATAAATAAAATTTGTTTACAGAGATTCATATAAAGAAATAATAGAAAATATAATTAAACAAGTAGAAGCCCTTAAAAGTAAGCAAAAGTAAAACTAAGTAGCATAGGCAATACATTCCTATAGATAAAAAAATTAATAAAAATGTTAAGATATGAAAAGGAAAATAGGAACAATGAAGAATCTGAGACAATCTTAGAAAGAGAAAATCTACAAAAGTGATCAGGAGTTTTACATATAAGCATCATCAACACAAACATGAGATGGAAGAGAAAATGTCAGGCTTAAAAGCTAGAATAGAAACTCAAGTACAAAGGTTCAATCCTTAAACATCAAAGGGAGAGTATGGCAGCATCCAGAAATGCATAGCACAGGAAGAGCTGAGAGATCTCTATCTTCTTCTGCAGGCCAATGTGAGACAACTGGCTTCCAGGCAGAAAGGACTAGAGTATGAAAGCTGATACTCACAGTGATACACCCACTTCAAAAGGGCCAAAACTCCTCTCCTGATAGTGGTACTCCTTAGTCCAAGCAAATAAAATCCATCAGAGTGGGGAATAGTCTTGAATGCAATGGTACAGAAGACAACATATTGAGTAGAACAGCAATTGCTAAGGGCCAAGAATCAATAATTTTTAAAGGGATCTCCTAAAGCTAAAAAGTGATTGCAAGGAAAAAATACCATCTATAGGATGAAATGGCAGACTATATATTGTGAAAAGAAATGCATAACCCCAACATCAGACAGATGACTAATACCCAAATATATAAAGAACTCAAGAAATTAGATAACAAGCCTTCCAGGAGGCACCAGCTCCAAGTCTCCTTGGATACAAACTGGGCAGAAGGACACACGGTCCCCAGAGGACATTCCATGTGATCTTAGGGTCACTGGTGAGTAGAACACAGCATCTGTTCCAAAACAATCTTGACAGGCCTGTGACAGCAGGAGCAAAGAAACAGGAGCACTGCCTGACCAGCAGCTCGAGTCCCTTCTAATCAGTATTGATACACTTTAGTTTCGAACACAGCAGAGAGCCAGATGATCCTCAGAGGAGACACCACTTCCACGCACTGTAACAAGCAGAGGTTCTTAGGATTCCAGGATTCCAGGATAAAAGGAGCTTGGTCACACCAGGATATGAGGGTCCCAGAGGAGGTTTGACTGCCAAGAACTCTGAAACACTCAGAATCTCAGGTTCACAGGAGTCCAGAATCAAAGGATCACAGAGAAAGCAGGACTCTGAGGAATCCTGAATCAACTGGGATTATAGGAAGGACAGGCTCCAATCAGATATACTGGGGGCAGCAAGTACTTGAGATAATCAGATGGCAAGAGGCAAGCATAAGAACAGAAGCAACAGAAACCAAGGTTTCTTGGCATCATCAGAAACAAACTCTCCCACCATAGCAAGTCCTGGATAAACTATCACACCAGAAAAGCAAAAACTGGATCTAAATTCACTTCTCATGGTAATGATATAGGACTTTAAAAAGGAAATACAGGAAAATGCAGGTAAACAGATAGAAGCTCTTAAAGAGGACACAAAAAATCCTTTTAAAAACTTACAGGAAAACACTACCAAAGAGGTGAAAGAAATCAACAGAATCATCCACAATTTAAAAATGGAAGTAGAAACAAAAAAATCACAAAGAGAGACAACTCTAGAGATAAAAATCCTAAGAAAAAATCAGAAACCATAGATGTGAGCATCCGCAACAGAATACAAAAGATGGAAGAGAGAATCTCAGGTGCAGAAGAGTCCATAGAGAACATGGGCACAACAATCAAAGAAAATGCAAAATGCAAAAAGATCCTAAGTCAAATCATCCAGGAAAGTCAGGGTACAATGAGAAGACCAAACCAAAGGATAATAGGTGTAGATGAGAATCAAGATTTTCAACTTAAAGGGCCAGTAAATATCTTAAACAAAATTATAGAAGAAAACCTCCCTAACTTAAGGAAAGAGATGCCCATGAACATACAAGAAGCCTACAGAACTCCAAATAGACTAGAACAGAAAAGAAATTCCTCCCGACACATAATAATCAAAAAAATATACTAAATAAAGATAGAATATTAAAATCAGTAAGGGAGGAAGGTCAAGTAACATATAAAGGAAGGCCTATTAGAATTACACCAGACTTATCACCAGACTCTGAAAGCCAGAAGATCCTGGACAGATGTTATACAGACCCTAAGAGATAACAACTGCCAGCCCAGGCTACTATACCCAGCAAAACTCTCAATAACCATAGATGTAGAAACCAAAGAATTCCATGATAAAACCAAGTTCACAAAATATCTTTCCACGAATCCAGTCCTTCAAAAGATAATAAAGGGAAAACACCAACAGAGGATGGAAAGTACACCCTAGAAAAAGCATGAAAGTAATACTTCAACAAACCTAAAAGAAGACAACCACAAGAAGAGAATCCCAACTTTAACAACAGAAATAACAGGAAGCAACAATTACTTTTCTTTAATTTCTCTTAACATTTAATCGACTCAATTCACCAATAAAAAGACATAGACTAGTAGACTGGCTATACAAACAGGACCAAACATTTTGTTGCTTATAGAAAACCAACCTCAGGGAAAAAGACAGACACTACCTCAGAGTAAAAGGCTGGAAAACAATTTTCGAAGCAAATAGTCCAAAGAAACAAGCTGGAGTACCCATTCTAATATCAAATAAAATTGACTTCTAACCCAAAGTTATCAAAAAAGACAATAAGGGGCACGGGATACACATCAAAGTTAAAATCTTCCAAGAGGAACTATCAATTCTGAATATCTATGCTCCAAATGCAAGGACATCCACATTCATTAAAGAAACTTTAGTAAAGCTTAAAGCACACAGTGCACCTCACACAATAATAGTGGGACACTTCAACTTCCCACTCTCATCAATGGACAGATCCTGGAAACAGAAACTAAACAGAGACACTGTGAAACTAACAGAAGTTATGAATCAAATGGTTTTAACAGATATCCACAGAACATTTTATCCTAAAACAAAAGGATATACCTTCTTCTCAGCACCTCATGGTACCTTCTTCAAAATCAAACCTATAAGTGGTCACAAAACAGGACTCAACAGATACAAAAATATTGAAATTATCCCATGCATCCTATCAGATCACCATGGATTAAGGCTGATCTTCAATAACAACATAAATAATAGAAAGCCAACGTTGACCTGGAAATTGAACAACACTCTACTCAATGATATCTTCGTCAAGGAAGAAATAAAAGAGAAATTAAAGACTTTTTAGAGTTTAATGAAAATGAAGCCACAAAATACCCAAACTTATGGGACACAATGAAAGCAGTCCTAAGAGGAAAACTCATAGCTCTGAGTGCTGCCAAAAAGAAACTAGAGAGAGCACACACTAACATCTTCACATCACAGTTAAAAGCTCTAGAATAAAAGGAAGCAAAGTCACCCATGAGGAGTAGACATCAGGAAATATTCAAAATCAGGGCTGAAATCAACCAAGTAGAAACAAAATGAGAAAGAATCAACCAAATCAGGAGCTGGTTTTTAGAGAAAATCAACAAGATAGATAAACCCTTAGCCAAACTAACTAGGGGGCATAGGCACAGTATCATAATTAGCAAAATCAGAATTGAAAAGGGAGACAACAAGAGAACCTGAGGAAATCAGAAGCATCATCAGATCCTACTACACAAGACTATACAAAAAGGCTCAACTAAACTGGAAAATCTGGATTAAATGGACAATTTTCAAGACAAATACCAGCTACCAAAGTTAACTACATATCTGATTAACGATCTAAAAATTACAACACAAAACTCTTAAACCTGATCAACAGCTTCAATGAAAGAGCTGGATATAAAGTAACTAAAGCAAATCAGTGGCCTTTCTCTACAAAAAGGATAAAATGACTGAGAAAGAAATTAGGGAAACAACACCCTTCGCAATAGTCCCAAAAAATAAAAAATACCTTGGTGTGATTCTAACTAAGGAAGTGAAAGATCTGTATTTTAACTCTTGACTCTAGCTGCATATGTATCAAAAGATGGCCTAGTCGGCCATCACTGGAAAGAGAGGCCCATTGGACCTGCAAACTTTATATGCCCTGGTACAGAGGAACGCCAGGGACAAAAAGTGGGAGTGGGTGGTAGGGGAGTCGGGGGGGGAGGGTATGGGGGACTTTTGGAATAGCATTGGAAATGTAAATGAGGAAATACCTAATAAAAAATATTTTTTAAAAAAAGAACTTAAGTCTGTGAAGAAAGAAATCAAAGATCTCAGATAGAAAAATCTCACATGCTCGTGGATTGACAGGACAAATATAGTAAAAATGGCTATCTTGCCAAAAGCAATATACATATTCAGTGCAATCTCCATCAAAATTCCAACTCAATTCTTTAATGAATTAGAAAGGGCAATTTGAAAATTCATCTGGAATAACAAAAAAATCTAGGAGAGCAAAAACTCTTCTCAATGGTAAAAGAACCTCTGGTGGAATCACCATGCCTGACCTAAAGCTGTACTACAGAGCAATTGGGATAAAAACTGCACAGTACTGGTACAGCAACAAGCAGGTAGACCAATGGAATAGAATTGAAGACCCAGAAATGAACCCACACACCTATGGTTCATGCCTACTGAATTACATTCATAGTATTGTCAGGTACTGCAACACTATAGGAAGACAAAACATATTATTATGCTCACCAAGCTAAAAAATTTTGATGTCCAATGCTGACCTTCCTGCAATATATGTCCATTTGTGTATATAATGTTCCAAATGGCTTAGAGTTACCTACCAATTTTTAGTTGGCAGCATTATGGCTTTGTGATTTAAAACCCATATGGGATACTGCTTATGAGGACAAGATCATGAGATCAAAAGGGACCTGGGCACTACAATAAAATCTACTATTCTTTTTTTATTAATTATTTCATTTGTTTACATTTCAATGTTATCCTCCTTCCCAGGTACTCCTCCACAAACACCCCATTCCATCTTCCATCTTTCCCTACACTTTACCCCTATGAGGGTGCTACTCTACCTACTCACCTAACTTAAACTCACCACTCTAGACTCCCCCTATGTTGGGGCATCAAGACTCCACATCAGGCCTCCCCTCCCATTGATGCCTGGTAAGATGATCCTCTTCTATACATGTATATGGAGCCATGGCTCTCTGTATTTATACTCTTTGGTTGGTCACTAGACCAGTTAGTTGATATTGCTCTTCATATATGGTTACAGTCCCTTTCAGCCCCTTTATTCCATACCCTAGCTTATCCATTGGGGTCCCCAGGTCAGTGTGTGAGTATTTGCTTCTGTGTTGGTCAAATGCTGGTAGAACCTCTCAGGAAACAGCGATACCAGGCTCCTGTCAGAAAGCACTTCTTGGCATCATCAATACTGTTGTGGATTGGTGTATGCAGACTGGATGGATCCATCTGTAGGCTGGTCTCTGGATGGCCTTTCCTTCAGTCTCTGTACCAATTTTTATCCCTCTATTTCCTTTGGACAAGAATATTTCTGAGTTAATTTTTTTATATATGTAGGTAGTCTCATCTCTCAGTATGATGCTGTGCCTATCTACTGGAGGTAATCTCTGCTGGTTATATGTTCACTTTCTTGAATATTTTGGCTACAATCATTTGTGTCCTGGGGGCCTCTTCATTCCCAGGAGTCTGGGACTTTCTAGTGGCTAATACCAGTTCCCTTTTATTCATTGCTACATGGTTCTATTCAATATCCTGCCCTCTGAATTACTTTCATCTTTCTTTCAATACCCGAACTTGCTCCCCTTTTTCCCCTCCCAGGTTCCTCCTTCCCTCTACCTCCTGTGATATTCTATGTAGGATTGAAATATCTACCCTTTGATCTTACTTCTTCTAAAGCTCCAAATTGATTGTGGGTTGCATTGTGGGTATTGAGAGTTTGGGGCTAATATCCACTTATCATTGAGTATATACCATGACTGTTCTTTTGTTTCTGAGTTACATTACTAAGGATGAAACTTTCTCATTCCATTCATTTGCCTGTGAATTTCACGAAGTCCTTTTATTTATTAGTGGTTATTATTGGTTGTTAAAAATGTACCAGGTTTTATGTATTCATTCATATGTTGGATGATATCTAGGTTGTTTCTATATGCTGATTATTACCAACCAGGCTGCAATGAATATTGTGGACCATGTGTCCTTTTTATATGCCTGAGCACTTTTTTGGGTATATACCTAACAGGGGTATATCATCATCTTCAGGTAGAACTATTTATAGTTCTCTGAGGAACTGTCAAATTGATTTCCAAAGTACTTTTACAAGGTTGCAGTCCCATCAGAAATGAAGAAGTGTTCTGCTTTCTCCACATCCTTGTCAGCATCTTTTACTTCCTGAGTTTGGATCTTAGCCATTCTGATTATTCTGAGGTGAAATCTAAGGTTGTTTTGATTCGTATTTCCCTGATGACTAAGAATGTTGAACATTCCTTTAAGTCGTTCTCAACGATTTGAGATCCCTCATTTGATAATTCTTATTTAGCTCTGTACCCCTTTTTTAACAGGGTTATTTTGTCCTCTAAAGTCTAACTTCTTGAGTTATCTTTAAATTATGGATATTAGCCCACGATCTGATATAGGATTGGTAAAGATCTTTTCTCAATAAGTGTGTTTTCTTTGCCTCTTCAAAGAGATAGAGCAAATTGAAAAACTTCTGTAAGGCAAAGGACATTGTAATTGATTATTTACAATGTCCTTTGCCTTACAGAAGTTTTTCAATTTTATGAAGTCCTATCAATTGTTGATTTTAGAGCATGAGCTAGTGTTCTTCTGTTCATGAAATTACCCCCTGTACCAATGTATTCGAGGTTCTATTCCACTTACTCTTCTATTAAATTCAGCCAATCTGATTTTATGTGGAGGTCCTTGATCCACGTGGACTTGAGTTTCCCATAAAGAGATAAGAATAGATAAATTTGTATTCTACATGTCAACTACAAGTGGAAACAACACCACTTGCTGAAAATGCTGTCTTTTTTCCACTAAATGGCTTTGTCTTCTCTGTCAAAGATCATGTAAATTCTCTGTCCAAGTGAACATAGATGTGTGGGTTCATTTCTGGGTCTTCAATTTAATTCCATTGATCTACCTGCCTGTACCAACCCCATACAATTTTTAATCACTCTTAGTATTAACTACAACTTGTGGTCAGGGAAAGTGATTACCCCAGAAGATATTTATTGTCAAGAACAGATTTTTCAGGGGCTGGTGAGATGGCTCAATGGTTAAAAGCACTGACTACTCTTTCATAGGTCCTGAGTGCAATTCCCAGCAACCACAAGGTGGCTCACAGCCAGCTGCAATGGGATCGGATTCCCTCTTCTTTTGTGTCTGAAGATAGCAACAGAGTGCTCAAACACATTAAATAATTAAATAAATAAATAAATAAATATTTTAAAAAACGGATTATGCTATCCTGGGTTTTTTTTAAGTGTGTGTATTTTTAATTTATTTTTTAATTAGGTATTTTCTTCATTTACATTTCAAATGCTATCCCAAAAGGCACCCAGACCCTCCCCATCCCACTCCCCTGCCCACCGACTCCCACTTCTTGGCCCTGGCATTTCCCTGTACTGAAGCATATAAAGTTTGCAAGACCAAGGGGCCTCTCTTTCCAATGATGGCAGAATAGGCCATCTTTTGATACATATGCAGCTAGAGATAAGAGCACTGGGGTACTGGTTAGTTCATATTGTTGTTCCACCTATAGGTTTGCAGACCCCTTTAGCTCCTTGGGTACTTTCTCTAGCTACTCCATTGGGGGCCCTGTGTTCCATCCAATAGCTGACTGTGAGCATCCACTTAGGTGTTTGCCAGGCCCCGACATATCCTCACAAGAGACAGCTATATCAGGGTCCTTTCAGCAAAATCTTGCTGGTGTATGCTATCCTGAGTTTTTTGATAGTATATATAAATGACCTCCAAACTTCCACCAGGTATTCCTACGTCTGACAAACAACTTCAGCATAGTGGCTAGATATAAAATTAACTTAACTAATAAGTAGCCGTCTTCTGATTAAAGGATAAATGGGCTGAGAAAGAAATTAGGAAAATGGAACCCATCAAAGCAGTCAGAAATAATATAAAATATGTTGATGTGACCTAAACCTGGCAAATGAAATATCTGTATGAGAAGAAGTTGAAGTGTCTAAAGAAAGAAATCTAAGATGACCTCAGACGATGGACAGATCTCTCATGCTCATTGGCAGGATTAACCTAGTAACAATAGCCATCTTACCAAAAGTAATCTACAGATGCAATCCCCATCAAACTTCCAAATCAATACTTCACAGAGATAGAGCAATTCTCAAATTCATCAAAAAATCTGCTTTTAGTACTAGAAATAAAATTGACAATAATGTGACTCTCAAAGTTATACTTCTTTTCCACTAGATATGTATATCACTTAGACTTCAATGGAGAAATTTAATATGTATATCAACAATGTACAGAAACAGAAAGACTTCAGAACACTTAGTCTTATATAAATTTTCATTATCATACCCTCCTATCAAGGATCAGGAACCTAAGCAGGGGTTGAGTTAGAAGGATTTTAAAGGCCAGAGTTAGTGAATGCTGCTAAATAAAATGCATGTTTTTAGATGCAACTGGAACAGTGTCCATGTAAACTCAATGAGAATATGACAGCATTCAGAAGACCAGTACAAGGGAGACAATATTCCAGCTTTAAGAAGGAGAAAGAGTTAGAATGTGTCACCCAAGAAATGAACCTATCCAAAGTACACAATTTCTTAGAGAGGGAAAATAAGTTTTATACTATAAATGGACACATGTCCGATTCAGTAAAAATTGCTAGAACAAATCAGTCTCCATGTTTAAATACATTTTTGGTTTCTACTTTTTTTCATCTGAGAGAAAAAGAAAAAGAGAGAGAGAGAAAATGAGAGACAAAGATAGAGGCAAAAAAGAGACAAAAAGACAGAAAAGTCAGAGAAATCATGATATTGAGTTATGCAGAGAATGGAGATGGTCTGCAAGAAGCTGGAAGAAAGAAAAATATGAAAAAAATACTCTATAAATCTACTAAAAACGGAATAAATCAATAAATTATTCAAATATAAATGATCATTACTGATCATTCACTTGTAACAGAAGAAATAACAGTAATTAGAATATAAAATAATCTCCTACTTTGTAAAATAGTTAAAACATAGTATATTTCAAAACATCAATATTCAAGGAAAATGAGCCATAAATCATATAGTATTCCTGGTTACACTGTTTCTTTTATTCATTATTCATTATTTTATTCATTATTAGTAACAATTTCTATTGCAGAGCTTTTCTAGCCATATGTCAGGTCTAGATTTTTCCTGGGTTTACATTCATTACATGACATATGATTTCACTTCAAAATACCTGTTTTTTTTCCTTCTGTATCTTCTCTACCAGCAATCCATGATTCGTTGTTTTGTTCAAGACAGAAGATTACCTCTGACTTTGAAACAGCAACACCTGTACATTCAAATGAGCACAAAAATATGTCATTCAATATACTTATGTACTAGCACAGAATTATGATATTTAAGTGACATGGAGAGAATAAAAGATAAATGAAGGACCTTTTATATTCGCTTCTTTCCAAAGAGTTTTAGAATCTACACACTTAAGCCTTTTTACATTCTGAATTTCACTGTACAACATTCAATGAAGCCCACTGTGGGAGTCAAAGTACATTCATTTATAAAAGCAACAGGCTGCCTTTTCAAAAAGGGTATAACATTTACTTATCAGCACGTTAAATGTAACAACAAAATAAATGTAAATAACATGTTAGCTATAAATCATAGTGTATTCAATGCCTATAAATCAGAAGACAAAGAGCAATTAATGGATGCCAGACCCAAATAGTAGTAGGAATTTTAGATATTTCTAACTGAAGTAGAAATTATGGAGTAAAAATATTCTTACCCACAGAAACCAGGTTATGGTAATTCTCCAACATGACATCTCTGTACAGATCTCTCTGAGCTGAATCCAGACATTCCCATTCTTCCTTAGAGAATTCTATAGCCACATCCATGAAAGTCAACAGACTCTGAAATTAAAATTAACAGTATCCTCTTTTATTGTCAATTGGTCAAAGAAATGTTAGTTAAATATAGAACATTTTGATGCCAATAACTAACATGCATATTTGACAAATGACTTCTGAGATAAGAAAGTTGTCACTTCTCTGAACAGTTCCAATAGTCAAGAAAAACTCATGTTGATGGTGGTTACCTTTTTGAGGACAAATGGCATAATCTGCTAAATGATCTAATGGTGATCACCAAAGCTACCATAAAACTGAGATATTTACAACAAGCTTCATAAGAGTACCAACATTATACTTCTGGAGTATCAAAAATAAAATAAAATCATAAATTGGTCAGCATGACATGAAGAAATCTAGTAAATGGTTGCAGCAAAAGGAAGGCAGAGAGCTATTGCAAAAAGCCCTGAGATGAAAGATTCAAGAAACATGCACCTATCTTCACAGACAAATAATGACTCAAGTGACACACAGTAGAAATCAAGTATATACATTCATCTTTAGTCTCATGTAAACTCAGTTTTGTGATTAGAAATGTTTAAGTATTTTCACGTAGGGAAGGTGTGAGAGTTCTGAAAATGAAACATTTCTTTAAGAACAGTCAAGTTTTCCAAAACCCATGCATACATTTACCTTAGAAGAAGACATCTTTCCTTGCTCATTCAGAAGGGAATGTCGCACAAAGGTTTACATTAAAATTTCACCTTCCAGAAACCATCTGCATAAAGAGGCAGTGACTCTCCCTATTTCTAGAAAAACTGAAGTGTAGAAAGCAGGAATCAATACTGGTCACACCCCATTCCTTGTGCCAGAGGTGATATGAAGGAAAGACCAGCTTCTACAAGCAGAAGAAACAAGATTTTCATAAGAATTTCCATACATTAGCCGAGATGACTTATAAAAGCAGAGTTGACACATCTTTTTCTGATTATGGCCAGAATCTTGGAAGGATCACCAGCTGAAGGGATTTCTCCTGCTGGTAAGCAAGAGACTTTCCTGGAGTGAAGAAAATCAAGTCAGTAAATGCCTGTTTCACCAAGGTCTCCACAGAGATATTTCTTCTACCTTCTTACTCCCACAATTTCATGGGTTTTAAGGAAGACCCAGGAACATATTATCTAAACAGGTCCTATTAACAGTGACATTGCATCTTTTGGATTAATGATCAAGAACACTAATTATTCATAACTATATATGACACCCCTGCACCACTTTTAGCCCTTTCACCTGTAAAGGAAAGCAGCTGAAATTCATTCTCCTACAACTTCTTGCATCTTGTCACTATTGACTGATAAGAGGCTGAAAATACACTTATATTAAAGGCATCATTACCAACCAATGTGATTTAATTTCTACAAAGAATATACTGGACAACATAAAGAGACAAGTTGTACTCAGCTGCAAAACTCACCCAGTCTCTACAAGAAATCAAATTGTGCTTCAAGATTTTGTTGGAATTTTTCATTCATTTTTTTCTTGTAATATTGATAATATATATATGATTTTCTAGTTTTTATTAGATATTTTCCTCGTTTACATTTCCAATGCTATCCCAAAAGTCCCCCATACCCACCTCCACAATGCCCTACCCACCCACTCCCCCTTTTTGGCCCTGGCATTCCCCTATACTGGGGCATATAAAGTTTGCAAGTCCAAAGGTACTCTCTTTCCAGTGATGGCCTACTGGGCCACTTTTTGATACATATGCAGCTAGAAACAAGAGCTCCAGGGTACTGGTTAGTTCATATTGTTGTTCCACCTATAGGGTTGCAGTTCCCTTTAGCTTCTTGGGTACTTTCTCTAGCTCCTCCATTAGGGGACGTGTGACCATCCAATAGCTGACTGTGATCATCCACTTCTGTGTGTGCTAGGCACCAGCATAGTCTCACAAGAGACAGCTATATCTGGGTCCTTTCGATAAAATCTTGCTAGTGTATGCAATGGTGTCAGCGTTTGGAGGCTGATTATGGGATGGATCCCTGGATATGGCAATCACTATATGGTCCATCATTTCTTCACAGCTCCAAATTTTGTCTCTGTAACTCCTTTCATGGGTGTTTTGTTCCCATTTCTAAGAAGGGGCAAAGTGTCCACACTTTGGTCTTCGTTCTTCTTGAGTTTCATGCGTTTAACAAATTGTATCTTATATCTTGTGTATCCTAAGTTTTTGGACTAATACCCACTTATCAGTGAGTACATATGGTGCGAATTCCTTTATGATTGGGTAACCTCACTCAGGATGATGCCCTCCAGGTCCATCCATTTGCCTAGGAATGTCATAAATTCATTCTTTTTAATAGCTGAGTAGTACTCCATTGTGTAGATGTACCACATTTTCTGTATCCATTCCTCTGTTGAGGGGCATCTAGGTTCTTTCCAGCTTCTGGCTATTATAAATAAGGCTGCTATGAACATAGTGGAGCATGTGTCCTTCTTACCGGTTGGGACATCTTCTGGATATATGCCCAGGAGAGGTGTTGCTGGATCCTCTGGTAGTACTATGTCCAATTTTCTGAGGAACCGCCAGACTGACTTCCAGAGTGGTTGTACAAGCTTGCAATCCCACCAACAATGGAGGAGTGTTCCTCTTTCTCCACATCCCTGCCAGCATCTGCTGTCACCTGAATTTTTGATCTTAGCCATTCTGACTGGTGTGAGATGGAATCTCAGGGTTGTTTTGATTTGCATTTTTCTGATGATTACGGATGTTGAACATTTTTCAGGTGCTTCTCAGCCATTCAGTATTCCTCGGGTGAGAATTCTTTGTTTAGATCTGAGCCCCATCTTTTAAGGGGGTTATTTGATTTTTCTGGCGTCCACCCTCTTGAGTTCTGTATATATATTGGATATTAGTCCCCTATCTGATTTAAGGTAGGTAAAGTTCCTTTTCCAATCTGTTGGTGGCCTTTTTGTGTTATTGACGGTGTCTTTTGCCTTGCAGAAGCTTTGCAGTTTCATGAGGTCCCATTTGTCAATCCTTGATCCTACAGCACACGCCACTGCTGTACTATTTAGGAACTTTTCCCCTGTGCCCATATCTTCGAGGCTTTTCCCCACTTTCTCCTCTATAAGTTTCAGTGTCTCTGGTTTTATGTGGAGTTCCTTAATCCACTTAGATTTGACCTTAGTACAAGGACATAGAAATGGATCAATTCGCATTCTTCTAAATGATAAAAGCCAGTTGTGCCAGAACCATTTGTTAAAAATGCTGTCTTTTTTTCCACTGGATGGTTTTAGCTCCCTTGTCAAAGATCAAGTGACCAGAGGTGTGTGGGTTCATCTATGGGTCTTCAATTCTATTCCATTTGTTTACTTGTCTGTCACTATACCAGTACCATGCAGTTTTTATCACAATTGCTCTGTAGTACAGCTTTAGGTCAGGATTGGTGATTCCACCAGAGGTTCTTTTATCCTTGAGAAGAGTTTTTACTATCCTAGGTTTTTTGTTATTCCAGATGAATCTGCCGATTGCCCTTTCTAATTCGTTGAACAATTGGGTTGGAAATTTGATGGGGATTGCATTGAATCTGTAGATTGCTTTTGGCAAGATAGCCATTTTTACTATATTGATCCTGCCAATCCATGAGCATGGGAGATCTTTCCATCTTCTGAGATCTTCTTTAATTTCTTTCTTCAGAGACTTGAAGTTCTAATCATACAGATCTTTCACTTCCTTAGTTAGAGTCACCCCAAGGTATTTTATATTATTTGTGACTATTGAGAAGGGTGTTGTTTCCCTAATTTCTTTCTCAGCCTGTTTATCCTTTGTGTACAGAAAGGCCATTGACTTGTTTGAGCTAATTTTATATCCAGCTACTTCATTGAAGCTGTTTATCAGGCTTTGAAGTTGTCTGATGGAATTTTTAGGGTCACTTATATATACTATCATATCATCTGCAAAAAGTGATATTTTGACTTCTTCCTTTCCAATTTGTATCCCCTTGATCTCCTTTTGTTGTCTAATTGCTCAGGCTAGGACTTCAAGTACAATGTTGAATAGGTAGGGCGAGAGTGGACAGCCTTCTCTACTCCCTGATTTTAGTGGAATTGCTTCCAGGTTCTCACCATTTACTTTGATGTTGGCTACTGGTTTGCTGTAGATTGCTTTTATTGTGTTTAGGTATGGGCCTTGAATTCCTGATCTTTCCAAGGCTTTTATCATGAAGGGTGTTGGATTTTGTCAAATGATTTCTCAGCATCTAACGAGATGATCATGTGGTTTTTGTCTTTGAGTTTGTTTATATACTGATTACGTTGATGGATTTCTGTATATTGAACCATCCCTGCATCCCTTTGATGAAACCTACTTGGTCAGGATAGATGATTGTTTTGATGTGTTCTTGGATTCAGTTAGCAAGAACTTAATTGAGGATTTTTGCATCGATATTTATAAGGAAATTGGTCTAGGTAGTGGTTTAAGTATCAGAGTAATTGTGGCTTCATAGAATGAGTTGGGTAAAGTACCTCCTGTTTCTATTTTGTGGAATAGTTTGTGAAGAACTAGTATTAGATCTTCTTTGAAGGTCTGATAGAACTCTGCACTAAACCCATCTGGTCCTGGGCTTTTTTTGGTTGGGAGAATATTAATGACTGTTTCTATTTCTTTATGGGATATGGGACTGTTTAGATCATTAACCTGATCTTGATTTAACTTTGGTACCTGGAATCTGTCTAGAAAATTGTAAATTTCATCCAGGTTTTCCAGTTTTATTGAGTATAGCCTTTTGTACAAGGATCTGATGGTGTTTTGTATTTCTTCAGGATCTGTTGTTATGTTTCCCTTTTCATTTCTGATTTTAATTAGAGTGCTTTCCCTGTGCCCTCTAGTGAGTCTGGCTAAGCATTTATCTATCTTGTTGATTTTCTCAGAGAACCAGCTCCTTGATTGGTTGATTCTTTGAATACTTCTTCTTGTTTCCACTTGGTTGATTTCACCCCTGAGTTTGATTATTTCCTGCCGTCTACTCCTCTTGGGTGAAGTTGCTTCCTGTTGTTCTAGAGCTCTTAGTTGTGTTGTCAAGCTGCTGATGTGTGCTCTCTCTAGTTTCTTTTTGAAGGCACTCAGAGCTATGAGTTTTTCTCTTAGAAATGCTTTCATTGTGTCCCATAAGTTTGGGTATGTTGTGGCTTCATTTTCATTAAACTCCAAAAAGTCCTTAATTTATTTCTTTATTCCTTCCTTGACCAAGGTATCATTGAGAAGAGTGTTGTTCAGTTTCCACGTGAATGTTGGCTTTCTATTATTTATTTTGTCATTGATTATCAGCCTTAGTCCATGGTGATCTGATAGGATGCATGGGACAATTTCAATAGTTTTGTATATGTTGAGGCTTGTTTTGTGGCCAATTATGTAGTCAATTTTGAGAAGGTACCATGAGGTGCTGAGAAGAAGGTATATCCTTTTGTTTTAGGATAAAATGATTTGTAGATATCTGTTAAGTCCATTTGTTTCATAACTTCTGTTAGTTTCACTGTGTCCTTGTTTAGTTTCTGTTTCCATGATCTGTCCATTGGTGAAAGTGGTGTGTTGAAGTCTCTTATTATTATTGTGTTAGGTGCAATGTGTGCTTTGAGCTTTACTAAAGTTTCTTTAATGAATGTGGCTGCCTTTGTATTTGGAGCATAGGTATTCAGAATTGAGAGTTCCTCTTGGAGGATTTTACCTTTGATGAGTATGAAGTGCCCCTCCTTGTTTTTTTTTTTTTTTTTTTTTTTTTGATGACTTTGGGTTGGAAGTCAATCTTATCAGATATTAGGATGGCTACTCCAGCTTGTTTCTTCATACCATTTGCTTGGAAAATTGTTTTCCAGCCTTTCATTCTGAGGTAGTGTCTATCTTTTTCTCTGAAATGAGTTTCCTGTAAGCAGCAAAATGTTGGGTCTTCTTTGTGTAGCCAGTTTGTTAGTCTATGTCTTTTTATTGGGGAGTTGAGTCCATTGATATTAAGAGATATTAAGGAAAAGTAATTGTTGCTTCCTGTTATTTTTGTTGTTAATGTTGGCATTCTGTTCTTGTGACTGTCTTCTTTTAGGTTTGTTGAGGGATTACCTTCTTGTTTTTCTAGGGCGTGGTTCCCGTCCTTGTATTGGTTTTTTTCTGTTATTGTCCTTTGAAGGGCTGGATTCATGGAGAGATAATGCGTGAATTTGATTTTGTTGTAGAATACTTTGGTTTCTCCATCTATGGTAATTGAAATTTTGGCTAGGTGTAGTAGCCTGGGCTGGAATTTGTGTTCTCTTAGTGTCTGTATAACATCTGTCCAGGCTCTTCTGGCTTTCATAGTCTCTGGTGAAAAATCTGGTGTAATTCTGATAGGCTTGCCTTTGTATGTTACTTGACCTTTTTCGCGTACTGCTTTCAGTATTCTATCTTGATTTAGTGCATTTGTTGTTCTGATTATTTTGTGTCAGGAGGAATTTCTTTTCTGGTCCAGTCTATTTGGAGTTCTGTGGGCTTCTTGTATGTTCATGGGCATCTCTTTTTTTAGATTGGGGAATTTTTCTTCTATAATTTTGTTGAAGATATTTGCTAGTCCTTTGAGTTGAAAATCTTCATTCTCATCCACTCCTATTATCCGTAGGTTTGGTCTTCTCATTGTGTCCTGGATTTCCTGGATGTTTTGAGTTAGGATCTTTTTGCATTTTCCATTTTCTTTGATTGTTGTGCCAATGTTCTCTATGGAATCTTCTGCACCTGAGATTCTCTCTTCCATCTCTTGTATTTTGTTGCTGATGCTCGCATCTATGGTTCCAGATTTCTTTCCTAGGGTTTCTATCTCCAGCGTTGCCTCACTTTGGGATTTCTTTATTGTGTCTACTTCCTTTTTTAGGTCTTGGATGGTTTTATTCAATTCCATCACCTGTTTGGTTGTGTTTTCCTCCAATTCTTTAAGGGATTTTTGTGCTTCCTCTTTAATGTCTTCTACCTGTTTAGCAGTGTTCTCCTGTATTTCTTTAAGTGAGTTATTTAAGTCCTTCTTGATGTCCTCTACCATCATCACGAGATATGCTTTTAAATCTAGGTCTAGCTTTTCGGGTGTGTTGGGGTGCCCTGGACTGGGCGAAGTGGCAGTGCTGGGTTCTGATGATGGTGAGTGGTCCTGGTTTCTGTTAGTAATATTCTTACGTTTACCTTTCACCTTCTGGTAATCTCTGGCATTAGTTGTTATAGTTGTCCCTGTTTAGAGATTGTTCCTCTGGTGATTTTGTTACCCTCTATCAGCAGACCTGGGAGACTAGCTCTCTCCTCTGAGTTTCAGTGGTCAGAGCAGTTTCTGCAGGCAAGCTCTCCTCTTTCAGGGAAGATGCAGAGTTATCTGGCGTTTGGACCTCCTCCTGGACGAAGATGAAGGCCCAAAACAGGATCTTTCCCAGAAGCTGTGTTTCTTTGGCCTGTCACAGAAGTCGTTGTTTCAGTAGTCCACACTCTCACCTGTGTAGACTACTTTCCGCGGGGTCCCGGAACCAAGATGGCTCCCGTGGATCCTGAGGCAAAGGCCTCCCAGGCTGGGCGGACACCTGTCCTCTGGCCAAGAAGGTGGCTGGTTGTCTGGAGCTGAAAATGGCACCGCCTCAGAAGCTCTGTGGCCCTCGCCTGTCCCAGAAGCTGCTAGCCTCTGTTTTCCACACTCTCACCTGTGTAGACTACCCTCTGCGGGGTCCCGGAACCCCATTCATTTCTTTTTATCTATATTTTTGCTTTACCTGGTATGATTTTTCCCATTTAATGTCTATATGACCTTGATGGGAGAAATTTCAGAAATGCAAGATGTAGGTTTAGTCTACAACGAAATTTTCAAATTTTATGATGTACTTCTAATTAATAAAATCTATATTGCAATTAGCCTTCTCATAATAAAAATATATTGTACATACCATTATGAAGACTCATGGCACATTGAAGGCAGGTGGACATATTGTGTACAATGGGCTTGCAACACAAGGAAGATACAACAGGTCTATTTCTTAAAATGTATGAGTTTGTTATAGAGACATTCTAAGGTAGATAGAAACACTTACACTTTATGTATGCAATAATTCAATTAAATAATCAACACTGGATCTGTGTGTGTTGAAACGTTCTGGAACTTTGACTCTGGAGTCAGACACAAGGGGATATCTGTTATTTGTCAGAACAAATCTCCCACTTGTATATAGATGTGTTCCTTCATATTCATATTACTCTAACTACAAAGGAACTTGAAAGTTTTTCATGCATTTCAGAATTTTTATGCCCATATCATTTATTATTCTCAGCTTCCTGATGCTATTCATCTTTCTTTTTCATTAGGTAAAAAGGATTTTATATTTGATGCAAAGTAATATTGTCTGAGCATCTTCTATTTCTGCTTTTTCTATTCTTTATGCTTCTAAACCACATCCATTTTCAAGAACTTATAATACAATTATTTTCACATGGTTGGTTATTATTAGTATTATTATTATTACCTTACTTGTAATGACTGACTAGAAACCCATCCAATGGGAAAGCAAACAATCCCTGACATTTGTAATGATAGTCTGTTAATCTTGCATACAAGAGTCTAGTATAACTTTCCTCTGAGAGTCTCTAGCCAATACCTGACTTAAACATATGCAAATTTACACAACCAAACTTTGAATTGTGTTTGGTGACTCTTATGGAAGAGTTGGGCAAAGGGTTGAAGGCCCTGAAAGGAATATGAACACCACAAAAGGACCAAGAGATTGAACCAACCTGAATTCCTGGGAGATCTCAGAGACTAAGCCAGCAACCAAGGAACATACAAGGGCTGAAATGAGGCCCAGACTACATATGTAGCAAACATGCAACTCGGTCTCCATGTGGCTCTTCCAAAATTTGGAAGAGAGGCTCTCTCTAAAGCTGTAGCCTGACTGTGGTATCTGAGATGCTTATTCTGTATTAATAAGTACTAACAAAACCTTAAAAATAAATGGCACATTGAATTTACAGCATTGAAGTTAAAACTAGAGGTAGATGGAAGGTACATTTTCTAGTGTAAAGAAAAGTTGGTACAGGATTTTAGGTATTTCTGGGAAACAGAAGGGGAAATCATATGGTTTTAGCAGGATTAAATTGTGAAAATTGATACTGTAGAAGTTCTCAGTTTAAAAGGAAGTGAAGAGGTTTTCTACGTTAATAAGTAGAAAAATGGTGAATAAATTTTAAAAAGGGCTGAACAGATGACTCAGTATATCAAGTGCTTTGAGCCCAAGTTAGAAGGTCTGAGTTCACATTTTAAGCACCCCATAAAATGCAGGAATGGCAGGTGTGTTTCTGTAATCACAGCACTGAGTATAGGAAGTAGTAGATTAAGTGTTTCCTGAAACTCCATGGCCCACTATTCTCACAAAAATTATGAGATTCAGGTACCATGAGAAACATTGTCCCAGAAATGCAGTGAGATTTCTGGTCACTCTAGCCTGATAGAACAAGTTTATCCCTGGAATGTACATGTCAGAGTATGAGAGCCAACTTCCTTAATTTTTCTCTGTCTTTTGCCAATACTATGTCACATGCATGTCCCTACACATACACTGATAAATGAGGTTAAAAATATTAAAGAAGGTAGAAAATGATTGATTGAGAAAGACAGGCCGGACAGTGGTGGCTCATTCCTTTAATCCCAGCACTTGGGAGGCAGAGTCAGGCAGATTTCTGAATTCAAAGCCAGCCTGGTCCACAGAGTGAGTCCCAGGATAGCCCGGACTACAGAGAAAAACCCTGTTTCGAAAAAACAAAACGAAAACAAATAAACAATAAAAGCCATTCCAAAATTAACTTCAGGCCTTTTGAAATACCTTAACAAGGGAGTGCACCTAAACACAGTCCAAGACTACACAAGCACACACGCACATACACACACACACACACACACACACACACACACACACACAGAAATAGAGGGATCAGAAAGATGACAATGAATTCTTAAAGGATCAAAAATAGAAATCCAGAGAGCAGGATAATTGGGTATTGTGTGCAAAATCCTATTTCAGTCACAGACCCTTACAAAACCAAAGAAAGTTTCATATGCCACTATGGCAAAACTCAGGAGTTTGGATACACATGGATCAGAGGGTTAATGACAACCATGACTGCTTTAGGTACATTCAAGGCCAGCTTATTCTGCATTAGACTCTGTCTGAAAAGAAAATCACAGGCTGATTTAACAAGGTTGTAATGTTTGTTAGAAAATATAATTACATTTGTTGGGATTAATCTGAGATGGAAATGTGAAATTAGAAGAAAATTGACATGTAAGCTATAATATGGAATACAAAGATAAAAGAAAGGCATAAAGCATGGGCATATTCCTGGGAATGGGAAACAGTGAGGTTGAACAGGAATAGGGAACATCAGAGAAAGAAGGTTGACATGAAGGTTCACTAATTTGAAATGACTTCCCCAGGGACACTCAGCCAGTGAAGCAGGTAATATGTGTTGAATACAGACCATTACAAGGGAGTGAGCTAAGAACATAGGTGGATGCAAGGATGAAAAATTGTTCGTTCTCCCAGAAGATGTATTGCCCAATTTGGAATTAAGATAAACAATTGAGATAGATAAATGAAGACAAGCCCAAAGAAGACCCTATAGGCATAAAAATGTCCATGTTTTAACAGCATGTACAGTATCATTGCAGAATGTGAGCCTTGTAGTCTCATGTCCCTCAAATTCACTCTGTTGCTTCTTAACATGAATCTACATTATATCTTTTTTTTAGCTTTTTTCTTTTGATTTTTTAAAAAATTTTATTAGATATTTTCTTCATTTACATTTCAAATGCTACCCCAAAAGTCCCCTATACCTCCCCCTCCCGCCCTGCTCCACTACTCACCCACTCTCAATTCTTGGCCCTGGCGCTTATAAAGATTGCAAGACCAAGGGGTCTCTCTTCCCAATGATGGCTGACTAGGCCATCTTCTGCTACATATGCAGTTAAAGACACAAGCTTTGGGGATACTGATTAGTTCATATTGTTGTTCCACCAATAGGCTTGCAGACCCCATCAGGACCTCAGGTACTTTTCCAATTGGGGGCCCTATGTTCAGTCCTATAGATGAGCGTGAACATCCACTTCTGTACTTGCCATGCACTGCCATAGCCTCACAAGACACAGCTATATCAGCGTCCTTTCAGCAAAATCTTGCTAGCATAGAATGCCAGGGCCAAGAAGTGGGAGTGGATGGGTAGGGGAGTAGGGCGGGGCAAGGATATAGGGGACTTTTGGGATAGCATTTGAAATGTAAATGAAGGAAATATCTAATAAATTTTTTTTTAAATATTGGACTGAGAATGGGGATCCAAATGGTGGAGTTAGAGAAAGGACTGAAGGATCTGAAGGAGGTTGCATCATAATAGAAAGAACAGTAATATCAACCAACCAGACCCCCCAGAGCTCCTGGGAAATAAACCACCAACCAAAGAGTACACATGGAGGGACCCATAGCTCCAGATGTATATGTATCAGAGAATGGCCTTATTTGTTATCAATGGGAAGGGAGGGCATTGGTCCTGGGAAGGTTCTATTCCCCAGTGTACAGAAATTTGAGGGTGAGGAGGCATAAGACAGTGGTTGAGGGAACACCCTCATGGAATCAAGGGGAGGGAGGATGAGATAGTGGGCTTCGGGGGGGGGGGTGACTGGGATGGTAACATTTGAAATGTTAATAAAAAATCCAGTTAAAAATTATTTAATCTCTAAAACAGAGAGAGGATTAAGTTACCATGGTGAAACTGACTTGAAAGGAATAATATACAGAAAATGCAAGATGAATATAACAACCTAATTTGTTGTGACTTTCAATTCTTTATAACATGTAAGGGCCCAACATCTATAGTTCTCAATGCACTGAGACTGAATTATTAACAGATACCATATCAGACTTTTCTATTTATTTATTTATTTATTTATTTATTTATTTATTTCATTTACATTTCCAATGTTATCCCAAAAGTCCCCCACACCACTCCTCACCCAGTCACCCACCCACCCACTCCCACTTCTTGGCCATGGCTTTCCCCTGTACTGAGGCATATAAAGTGTGTACGACCAATGAGCCTCTCTTTCCAGTGAGGGCCAACTAGAGCATCTTCTGATACATATGCAGCTAGAGACACGAGCTCCAGGGGATACTGGTTAGTTCATATTGTTGTTCCACCTATAGGGTTGCACATTCCCTAACTCCTTGGGTACTTTCTCTAGATCCTCCACTAGGGGCCCTGTGATCCATCAAATAGATGACTGTGAGCATCCACGTCTGTGTTTGCTAGGCCTCAAAATAGTCTCACAAGAGACAGCTATATCGGTGTCCTTTCAGCAAAATCTTGCTAGTGTATGCAATGGTGTCATTGTTTGGAGGCTGATTATGGGATGGATCCCCAGAAATGGCAGTCTCTAGTTGGTCCATCCTTTCGTCTCAGCTCCAAACTTTGTCTCTGTAACTCCTTCCATGGGTGTTTTGTTCCCAATTCTAAGAAGGGGCAAAGTATCCACACTGGAATGATCTCCCATACTCATGGATTGGCAGGATCAACATTGTAAAAATGGCTATCTTGCCAAAAGCAATCTACAAGATTCAGTGCAATCCCCATCAAAATTCCAATTCAATTCTTCAATGAATTAGAAAGGGCAATCTGCAAATTCATTTGGAATAACAAAAAACCTAGGATAGCAAAAACTCTTCTCAAGGATAAAAGAACCTCTAGTGGAATCACCATGCCTGACCTAAAGCTGTACTACAGAGCAATTGTGATAAAAACTGCATGGTACTGGTATAGTGACAGACAAGTAGAACAATGGAATAGATTTGAAGACCCAGAAATGAACCCACACACCTCTGGTCACTTGATCTTTGACAAGGGAGCTAAAAACATCCAGTGGAAAAAAAAGACAGCATTTTCAACAAATGGTGCTGGCACAACTGGTGGTTATCATGTAGAAGAGTGTGAATTGATCCATTCCTATCTCCTTGTACTAAGGTCAAATCTAAGGGGATTAAGGAACTCCACATAAAACCAGAGACACTGAAACTTATAGAGGAGAAAGTAGGGAAAAGCCTCGAAGATATGGGCACAGGGGAAAAATTCCTGAATAGAACAGCAATGGCTTGTGCTGAAAGATCGAGAATCAACAAATGGGACCTCATAAAATTGCAAAGCTTCTGTAAGGCAAAAGACACAGTCAATAAGATAAAAAGGCCACCAACAGATTGGGAAAGGATCTTTACCTATCCTAAATCGGACTTTTCTTATTCATGATCTTACTAGCCTCTATTTTGAATGTTGTAGTTTGATTGTGAATCACCAACTTTAAGCTCCTTCAAAACATACAGTGTCTTTAGATATTTGGTCCTGAGCTAGTTGTTTTATTTACCAGAATTGTAGATTATTAGGAAGATAGAGGCTAGAGGTTTTACATACAGATCTACTTCCTACTGATTTGGTTTCCTGAGTGAAGAAGACTGAGACCATCTTTTTTTCTCTATCCCACTTGAAGGTAATAACACACCTTTTTTACTATGATGGATTGCTTTTAAACTGTGAGCCAAAACTAACTCTTCTTTTGCTAAAGTTGCTTCTTACTATATTTTAAATTATTGTTGTAATTGTGGGTGTATGGACGTTCATGTACGACACTGTATATGTAGAGAATTTTGAAACCATAATTAATAAATGTCCAAATCTTGTAGTGTGAAGGTGATGTGTTGCATGTAGTTCATTGGTTGGGGAATTGGCCCACATAGTAGGAATATTAAGGGGATAACATGTTAATAGAAGGGGAAGATTTTTTTTTTCTGAAGAGATGACTTTAAAACAAAAGTGACCGTCACCAAGGTTGATGACCTAAGTTCCTTCCTAAAGACCCACCATGTTAGGAAAAAATGCAGTTCCTGAAGTGGTCCCCCAGCTTCTGTTACTTTACAAAGCTCTTGTACACAAAGATATACCCATAATGAACAGTAAAGGAAAAAGAAATAATGAAAGAAAGCAAAGAAAGGAAGAGAAGAAAAATCAGGTACAATGAAACTTAGAGACAGAGGGAAAGAGATAAAAATTGTGAGGCTCCATCACCATGAATGAACTTACATCATAACAGAGTGCATCATGTTTCGAAGACACTCTTGATTCTCCTAAAGTAAATAGTATTATTATGATGATCAATTATTAATTATTTACATTCTAGCAATTGCTCCCTTCCCCAGTCCCTACTCCCAGAGTTCCTCATACCAATCCTTCACCTCATTGCTCTGAGGGGACGCTTCCCTCTAACAGAACTCCCCACTCCCTAGGGCTTCAGTTCCATGGATATTAGGCACCTCTCCTCCCACTGAGGCTAGATCAGGCAGTCTTCTGCTACATATTTACCAGACACTTCAGACTAGCCAGTGAATGCTGCCTCTTTGTTGGTTCAGTATTTGGGGGTTATTTGGTTCAGTATTTGGGGCCTATCTGGGTTCCCAGTGTGTTAATATTGCTGGTCTTCCTATGGAGTCATATGCCCTTCAGCTTCATTAATTATTCCCCTCATTCATCCATCCATAGGGGTCCCTGACTTCAGTCCAGTGGATGGTTGTTAGTATGTGCTTCTGTCTCAGTCAGATGCTGATAGGGCCTCTCAAAAGACAGCGTTAATAGGCTCCATTCTGCAAGCACATCATTGAATAAATAACAGTGTCAGGCCTTGGTGCCCTGCTACTAGATGAATCCCCTGTTGGGTCAGTCAATGGACCACCTTTCCTTCAATCTCTTCACCATTTTTGACACTGTAGTGTTTTCACACAGGAACAATTCTGGAACAGAAATTTTGACTGTGGTTGGTAACACTGTCTCTCCATTTGAGACCCTGTCTATTTAATGGAAGTGAACTCTTCTTTTAAGTTCCCTCTCCACACCATTGGGCATTTTGTCTTAGGTCACCCACACAGACTCCTGAGAGTGTCTCACCTCACAGGTCTCTAGCACTTTCTAGATAGTCCCCTGAACTCCCAACCCACTGAGACTGCCATTTTTATTCATTTTGTTCACACTCTTGGCTTCTTTCTTGTCCCCACCATTCCTGATTCAGTTCCCTCTCCCCCTCCCCTTCCTACCCAGGTCACTCCCTCCCTCTTACTTCTATGATTATCTTTTTCCCCCTTCTGAGTGGAAATAAATTATCCTCACTTGGGTCTTTCAGATTTTTAAACTTCTTATGATCTGTGGCTTTTACACTAGGTATTCTTTAGTTTTGGGCTACTTTATACACTTATTAGTGAGTACATGCCATGCATGTCCATTTGGGTCTGGGTTACTGCACTCAGCAGGTTTTCTAGTTCCATCAATTTGCTTGAAAAATTCATGATGTTTTCTTTTTTAGTTGTTTGGTATTGTTTGATTGTGTATATGAAACCTACTGTCTGTATTCATTCTTCAGTTGACAGACATCAAGTGTGTTTCATCTTCTGGCTATTACAAATAAGGCTACTATGAACAAAGTGAAACCTGTGTCTTTGTGGTATGTTGTGGCATCTTTTGGGTATATACCCAAGAGTGCTATAGCTGTGTCCTCAGGTAGAACTGTTTCAAATTTTCTGAGGAACCCTCAGATTGAGTCCCAGAGTACTTGAACCAGTTTGAAATCCCACCAGAATTAGTTCACATCCTTGCCAGCATGTGCTTTCACATTAGTGTTTGATCTTAGAGTAAGATGGAGCCTCAGGCTCCCTTGGATTGGGATTTACTTGATGACTAAGGACATTGAATATTTCTTCAAGTGTTACTTGGCCATTCTTGATTCTTCTGTTGTGAATTCTGTTTATCTCTGTACCTCATATTTTTAATGAGTTATTTGTTTTATGAAGGTTAACTTCTTGAGTTTTTATATATTTTGAATATTAGCTCTCTATTTGATGTGGAGTTCTTAAAGGTTTTTTCCCAAAATGTAGGTTCTCACATTGTCCTATTGACTTTGTCCTGTTGACTGTGCCTTTTGACTTATAGAAGCTTTTCAGTTTTATGAAGTACAATATTGTGTATGTATATATCATATATATACATACAACATATAATGAAAGAAATATATATGATATATCTTTATCAAATAAAGAAATATATATGATAATATATCATATTTATTTCTTCAAATGAATATAAACAGAGATGTGTGTGCATGTACACAAACACACACACACACACACACACACACACACACATATATATATATCCTGGGATCGAAATTGTGAAGTCCTTTCCTTGCTAGCATGAGTTGAATCCATAAAACTAGTGGCATCACGCTCAGTGGGTCAGTGCATAATTGTAATCTCAACACTGGTGACATAATCATGTATATCCTGTGACTCACTGGAGAGCTACTGAAGCATGCTTGATAAGTTCCAGGCCAGTGAAACAGATACTTCTTCAAGAATAAAGTTAAAAGTGACCAAGATCTGGAAATGCAGTAAGATTGTAGGTATTCTCTCTCTAATCTGGTACTAATGAAACATGGTGCATGTGTTGCAAGACAGAGAAATCCTGTTCTCTGTTGTGCCCTAAGCATGTTACAGACTAGTTGCTACTGGCTGGCAAAGGAAACACATGCTACCTGGGCCATTCATCTAACAGCAAGCGATAAAGACTTCTTCAGCAACATAGAGATAGGTATGTCACCCAAGAAGGGAGTGGCCAAGACTTACCTCCCCTAGTCAGGCATATTATATTCTTACCTGTATTACACACAGTTTTGGAGACAATAGTTGAGTGTCAATATTTGCAACAGGAAAATCTGATCTAACCTAGTTGCATACTATTTGAATGAGAAATGCAAACACATTAACTATTTTGGTATGTTTCATTTGAGCTACGCACAAGAACAATGATGACTCAGAGAGAGCTACATTACTGAAACTCACTCCAGTATAGGAAACAGCCTAGGATGTTGGATAGTGCCTCTTCTGGGCAGATTAGGGGATCTGAGCCTATTCTAACCAGGTACTTTGGTCTGAGAAATTTCTAAACAGTTCAGTATGCTGCATTGTCTCAGCAGGACTTACTAATTATATGAACTTGGGAAAGGAGGACCCTGGTACATCTGACCAGTTTCAAGAACTTCAGGTTTGTGATGTTTACTTCTTGAGTTTTAGGAAGCCTCTGTTTAGAATACTGTGCTTGAAAGAACTTCTGGGGAAGTTCTCTGCTGTCTATGTGTCAGGGTCCTCAGATCCGCTAGTGTATGCTGCCTTCTTGGTGGCTCGGTGTCTAAGAGATCTCAGGGGTCCAGGTTTGGTGAGACTGCTCATCTTTCTATGGGGCTGCCATCCTCCTCAACTTTTCCAGCCTTTCCCTAATTCAACCACAGAGGTCATCTCATTTACGTTGTATTCCTTTAGAAAAATCCCATGTTCCTCAGCAATCAAGTGTTTCCTTTCTAATGGACAAATTATTTTATATTCCATATTTTAATTAAAAAAATCTAAATCCTGATGTTTTCCCAAATTCATAAAAATTTATTCAAGACAGACAAGGTGGATCACAACTGTAATATAGAACTTGGGGGTTTGACCTAAGAGATTCAGGCATCTGGACAAACCTTCACATTACATAGCACTGTCAAGTCCTACCCTGGCTACCTAAGACCCAGGCTTAAAAATAAAAACAAAAACAAAACAAAGCAAAAAGCAAAAGAAATTACTCATCTTTCGGTCTAAAAGTTTCTGTTTAAAACAGCTTTTAAGTCCTCATTTCTTCCTTCCTCCTATAACCAGCTGACAGGCCAAAGTAAGGCAAGGACAATTCTCCAAATCTGCAGAGTACAATGCATAGGAGAAGAGCATTCACCTTCATGGCTGCCTTCTCTGGACCCCTGAGTCTCCTCAGGCCTGACTGGATTCTGTGACTCTGAAGAAGACTCAAAAAAATCTTGAGTTTGAATAAGTCACCTCCTGATTGCTCATCTTGGAAAGAAGCAATGTAGGTTTAAATCGAAACCTTGCCTTGGGATGATATGTAGGTAAGGAACATGTTAAAATCCAAGTTTAGAACTTTCCAGAAATTGATACTGGGGTGAGCTAGAAGTTAATTGTCTCCTTGTAGGACCTGAAATCAGTAAAGGACCTGAACTTTCACAAAATGTAAAATATACTTGAACTAGTTAACACATCAAAGATTATTAGGAGGTATGGGGAAAAATCAAATTGATGAATAAAGGACTGTCTAATGACAGGGCCATGACAATGCTTGATGAAACTGCTGCCTGTTAAATCAATGATACACTTTTAAACTACTATTAACATGTAACAGGTATTCAAAACAGTGAAAATAAATAATTTTGCTTTTAAAGCTTTTGTAAATATTGTGATATACACATGGATATAAAATGTTCTTGTCCATTGATCACATGTACAAAATCTCTGCTGGAAATCTTCACCACAGGGGTTATCTGAAATTATAAAGCAAGGAGTTAACATTTCATATTTACATTCCAGATGTGAAATAAAAGTCTCCTGGGCTAAAGTTCAAACATATATATTCATAATCCCTAGTTATTCCATGGCCCTGTACCTTTCACAAAAGATGGTGTAGGGTATTATGATGGTGGAAGATCCTATACCAAACTAAAATTCGCAAGCATAATGGTGTATGACTTCTGTCGCAGCATTTGGGAGTCAGGGACAGCAAGATTTTTAAGGCTACCACATCTATAAAGCAAATTTCCAGAGCCAGCATTACACAGAGATTATCTATATCAAAAAATTATAATGAAATAAATAAAATCTGTAAATAGGCATCATAAATATCCATAAACTATTCAGTCTAATGATAACAATCAGCCTAGAAATCACTAAATTGGAAAAACTTATAGTTTTCCTTGCTTCTTCCACTAAACATTATTTGAATATCACCAAAAAAAGATGGCATCTCACACATTTTTATTTGATGACATTTTCTAAATTCATTTACATTTTCACTAATTTTTTGAGAAAAATGTGGCCTCCTATTACAGAATTCAGCAAAGTACCTAGGAAGCTACGTAAGCAGCTTGAATTAATTATAAAGTAATTAAATCTACTGATCACTCTTTCATTTCACACACAAGGAAAATTATTGTCCACCAAGAGAAAATACCTGTTTTGAAACTGAACTCCAATCTCCACATGCAGGCTTAATGCAACTCTGAAGTGATTAATCACACATGATCTTTCCATGAATCCCACCCTTCAAAGGATAATAACAGAAAAAAAAATACAAGGACAGAAACCACATCCTAGAAAAAGCAAGAAGGTAATCCCTCAACAAAACTAAAAGAAGACAGCCACAGGAACAGAATGCCAACTCTAACAACAAAAATAATAGGAAGCAACAATTACTTTTCCTTAATATCTCTTAATATCAATGAACTCAACTCCACAATATAAAGACATAGACTAACAGACTGACTACACAAACAGGAACCAACATTTTTCTGCTTACAGGAAACACACCTCAGGGAAAACGATAGACACTACCTCAGAATGAAAGGCTGGAAAAAAATTTTCCAAGCAAATGGTCTGAAGAAACAAGCTGGAGTAGCCATTCTAATATCGAATAAATATCGTCCTCCAACACAGAGTTATCAAAAAGACAAGGAGGGGCACTTCATACTCATCAAAGGTAAAATCTTCCAAGAGGAACTATCAATTCTGAATATCTATGCTCCAAATACAAGGGCATCCACATTCATTAAATTTAGTAAAGCTCAAAGCACACATTGCACCTCACACAATAATAGTGGAAGACTTCAACACACCACGTTCATCAATGGACACATCATGGAAACAGAAACTAAACAGGGACACAGTGAAATTAACAGAAGTTATTAAACAAATGGATCTAACAGATATCTACAGAACATTTTATCCTAAAACAAAAGGATATACCATCTTCTCAGCACCTCATGGTACCTTCTCCAAAACTGACCACATAAATGCTCAAAAAACAAGCTTCAAAATACACAAAAATACTGAAATTGTCCCATGCATCCTATCAGATCACCATGGACTAAAGCTGATCGTCAATAAAAAAATAAATAATAGAAAGCCAACATTCACATGGAAACTGAACAACACTCTTCTCAATGATACCTTGGTCAAGGAAGAAATAAAGAAAGAAATTAAGGACTTTTTGGAGTTTAATAAAAATAAAGCCACAACATACCCAAACTTATGGGACACAATGAAAGCATTTCTAAGAGGAAAATTCATAGCTCAGAGTGCCTCCAAAAAGAAACTAGAGGAAGCACACACTAGAGCTTGACAACACTCCTAAAAGCTCTAGAAAAAAAGGAAGAAAATTCACCTAAGAGGAGTAGATGGGAAGAAATAATCAAACAAAAAGGCGAAATCACCCAAGTGGAAACAAGAAGAACTATTCAAAGAATCAACCAAAAGAGGAGTTGGATCTTTGAGAAAATCAACAAGATAGATAAACCCTTAGCCAAACTCACTAGAGGGCACAGGGAAAGCATCCTAATTAACAAAATCAGAAATGAAAAGGGAGACATAAAAACAGATCCTGAAGAAATCCAAAACACCATCAGATCCTTCTACCAAAGGCTATACTCAACAAAACTGGAAAACCTGGATGAAATAGACAAGTTTCTAGACAGATACCAGGTACCAAAGTTAAATCAAGATCAAGTTAATTATCCAAACAGTCCTATATCCCCTAAAAAAATAGAAGCAGTCATTAATAGTCTCCCAACCAAAAAAAGCCCAGGACCAGATGGGTTTAGTGCAGAGTTCTATCAGACCTTCAAAGAAGATCTAATCCCAGTTCTTCACAAACTATTCCACTAAATAGAAACAGTAGGTGTGAGGAGCCACCCTTGTAATTGCCATTACAAGATGGCGCTGATATCCAGTGTTCTAACTTGTAAACAAATAGTCTGCACATGTGCTAGGGTATTTTTCCATTCCTTGTGCCCTGCCTGTCCCGTGGCATCATCTGGGCTGATAGTGAGCAGTTAATCAGGAGCTGACACATCACACAGAGGGGTATTTAAGCAGCACCATTTTCCGGGTTCAGGGTCTTCCTGAGAAGTAAGCAATAAGGCTTTGCCATAGAAGGATCTGGTTGTCCGAGTATGTTTTGCTGGCGAAACTTTACAAGGACAAGAAGTGGCGCTGATAACCCGGGAACTATATCATCACCAGGCGCTGATAGGAGACCCCCGTTTCACGGGGCAGATTCAGAACTACAAGACAATACAGCTCTGCAAGGTATGGCCTTGAACTTTCTCCAGCATTAGAAGCCTTTCTGTTCCTTTTCACAGGGATCATTCTTTTCTTTAGATTGCGTACAGTTTCCACAGGAGGAAATGCTAACTAGTGTTCAGTCGAGGTCAGGCAAGGTTAGAACAAAGGCAAGAAGATAGCATGGGAGCCTCCCACTCTGTGGTGACTTTCAGTCGGTCCTGAGGCACCTTACAGTCGGTCCTGAGGCAGCGTGGCTTGAAAGTCTCCACTAAGACACTAGAAGGCTTTGTAAAAGAGATAGATCACATAGCACCGTGGTTTGCGTGCTCAGGGTCCTTAACTATCCCCTCTTGGGAGAAACTCAGGGGAGATTTAGGTAGGGAGCAGGAGAACAGCAAACTTAAAGCAGGAACTATGCCGTTGTGGAAGCTGGTAAGATCGTGCTTAAAGAACGAGGAATGTCAACAAGTAGTTAAGGCAGGGCAGAAAATTCTGGACGAAATTCAAGAAAACCTATCAGAGGCAGAGCAGGGAGAGAGAGTAGGAGCAAAGAGGAAACATGGTGCACCAAATAAGCATACAGGCCTCTCCATGGGTCTTAAACCTGAGGAGAAGATGATGTCGGGGAAGGATACCCGGGGAGAGATAAGAAGAAAGGAGGAGAAAAAAACAAAAGAAAAAAGATCAATCAGTGGAGGTCCCTAGAGGAGGGAGCCTATACCCACCGCTAGATGAGTTTAAGGAGTTAGCTCTTAGCAGCTCAGAATCAGAAGAAGAGCTTAGCCCCTCTGAGGAAACAGACTTGGAGGAGGAAGCAGTTCGTTATAAGAGAGAAAATTACCAGCCAGATAAAATGCGAGCTAATCAGTCAAGAAAAAAGCCAAAAGCGGCTGGCGTGGGCCAGCTTGCTGCTCAGCCTCCAGGCAGTCGGCTTCAAGGTCATAGTGCACCTCCGCCCTATGCGGAGCCCCCCGCCCTGCGTAGTGCGTCAGCCCTGTGCAGAAAGGCAGTGCGCAGAAAGGCAGTGCGCAGACTCGTTCATTCCAAGAGAGGAACAAAGGAAAATGCAACAGGCATTTCCGGTCTTTGACGGAGCCGAGGGTGGGCGTGTTCACGCTCCGGTAGAGTATATACAGATTAAAAAGCTTGCCGAGTCGGTCCGTAACTATGGAGTCAGTGCTAATTTCACTGTGGCAGAGGTCAAAAGGCTTGCGGCCTTGGCAATGACTCCCGGGGACTGGACAACAGTGATAAAAGCTGTGGCTCCAAATATGGGAATGTATCTTGAATAGAAAACATTGTGGCAAGATTTCTGCCAGACGTAAGCAAGGGCTAATGCTACCATGGAAGGAAAAAGAAGAAAAGAGAAAAACAAAAGATAATATAAAATATACAAAAGATAATATAAATTATAAAGATACAAAGGATAATACAAATTAAGTCAGTTTACCCTCCTCTCGAGGACTTTGACTAAAGAGGCAGCCTTCATTAAGGCTTAAAGATAGCTCTCAAGGTCACTGTGCCTCCTCTCTCTTCTCTGGCAATATTCCCAGAAGAAGGAGATAAGGAAGTAGAGTCTGAACATGAGAGAGAGAAAATACGTTTTAGAAAAGCAGTTATCCCCTGTTTGGGATCTTTTAGCAAAAAAGAGAAAAAATGAAAATAAGCTATTTCAGAGCCCTCCTGAGGAACAGAAGAAAAATGGGAGACGTCCTGTTTTCTCTCTGGCTCCTATGGAGATTTTCTTAGCTCTGGTTAAAATATCTGTGTCCCTCTGAGACACCAAGTTCTATTCCCTGTCTGTCTATTGTCTCTTTTTGGTGCACCAAAACAAATTGTCCATATGTCTATCAATTCATGTTTGTTTTTGTTTTGTGGTTTGAATGGTTATTGTTCTGTGTTTCATGTTGAAAAATATAAATGGTTAAAACTTTATCTGCTGGCTGTACATCCTTTAACTTGTTTCAAAAGCAGGCTCAATTTACAAAGCACAAACTGATAAATTAGCTGCACTGTGGCTGGGAATCAAGTACTGCTGAAAAGCCTTGCTGAGGGCTGATTGCAAATGGAGATCTTAAAGGGGCAGGCAGCCTTTTGCTTGTAACAGAAAGTTAGCTTAAAATTGGGAACTCAGGGTTGGAGTCTTTCTAAACAACATGAACAAACACAAGAAAACAGGTCTTTAAGGATACTTCAACATAGGGATAATCTTTGAGCCAAGACTCTGGCAGAGTGTTCAGATTGAGAAAAGTTTACATTTGGGTTGAGGCAGAGCTCAGAGGGGAGCAGCTTCAGCTCGGCTTGTGTGGCACTTCTTAGAGCCTTATTATAGACCTAGCCAGATGTTGTTCTAAATAAAATTTAAATTCAAAAAGTTTATAAAAGGTCAATCAGGCTATAAAACTTATAAAGGCAATTCAAAATAACTTGCCTACTTCATATAAAATTATTATAGATTTAAAAGTTTAATTTTTTCCATTTGTAAAGAGTTTACTTCTAGTGAACTGGTGATCATTAAAGGTTTTTGCCCCTAGGTATGGCTAACATAGCTTAACAATATGTAAGAAATTTTTATTATCGGCTTCAATACAAGAAGCAAAAGGTTTAAATCTTTCAGTATATATTGTTTCCAAAGTGAAAAGTATTTTATTAGCTAATGTCTCTAAAGGGAAGTTTAAAGTTCTGGAGAATAGTTGTTGCTTCATAAGATTCAGAGGCAATATCTTTTTTAATAATTAGGGTTTTAGTTATACTGGAAAATTGGTACAAATTTACTTCAAAATTTTATTTCCAAAAGCTTACAGGATATGTTAATTGGCTAAGACCTCACCTTAAACTTGCCACAGGAGAACCTAAGCCTTTGTTAAGTGCTATCAAGTGAGATTCCAATTAACTGGTGAGAACCAAAAAGGCTTTAACAGAAAGTAGAAGAAACTTCTGTAATCTATTAGTATCAATTGTAATTAGTGGTAATAAAATATTAGTTAAATATTCTAGTTATTTTTATTAAATGTGCCCACAGCTATTTTTTGGCAAAAATAAACATTAATGTAAAATCATCCTTTTTCACCTCAAAGTTTTAACATCCTATTATAAGGCTGCTGTGGTGCTAATTAAGAATTACCTTGTTCCAAACAGCAATTGGTTATTGCAGAATATTGATATTTGACCTATTACATACCATCATTTTAAATAAAATTGATACTCATCCTAAGATAAGTTAAAAATTGCTTATACATGCTTTTGTATCTTCTATAAGTTCATGCATGCTTGCATCCCATTTACTGTATTTAAAAACAACCCTTCTGTGGGAAAAAAGTATATGTGAATTAAATCACATGATTATTCTTTTGAGTTTCCTCCTGTTTCAGCACAGATAATTAAATTGTGTGCTGAAGATGGTGTTTAAAAATGTTAAACAATTAAACTTTAAGTTGTATATTAATAGTCAATATTATATCTCAGAGCTTGCAATTGCTTATGCAACTTATAAGAAAAAATACTTTTTCTTTAAGAAAATTGTTTTGGGGCAGTTAAGAACTTGTCCTGGGTTGCCTAGAAAAGACCTCCAGGATTTGCTTTTGTGCTATAGAGGTTTACATAAAGCTTTAACTAATAAAGATTACAGATAGCTCCTGAAAAGATACAAGCTCAAGATTCTTATATTTATTAGGGTTTTAGAAGATAGTTATTTACAGAGACAACTTAGAGATTTTCTTTAATTTCTGATTAATAAATAAATTTTACGTATGTGACTATAATGACTTTTCTAGCATTCTAGTTACAATCTCTCTTCAAGAGAAACAATTGAAAGTGTAATTAGTCACTGTTCATTTTATATTAAAACTGGCTAACAGTTCAGTATCTAAAATTTTGGTGAAAATACAAGATTGTATTTTAATGTGTGAGCACCCTTTTTATATTCAACATATTAGAGCACATTCAGGCCTTCCTGGTCCTATGTCTTTGGGAAATGATTTGGCAGATAAAGCCACTAAGGTTGTGGCTGTTGCTCTGTCTTCACAGACAGAAGCTGCAAAAGAATTTCATAAGCGCTTTCATGTGACAGCTGAGACTTTACATCGCTGCTTCTCATTAATGAGAAAAGAAGCTAAAGAAATTGTTACTCAATGCCAAAATTGCTGTGAATTTTTACCTACTCCTCATGTAGGGGTAAACCCTCGTGGTGTCAGGCCATTACAGGTCTGGCAAATGGATGTCACGCGTATTTCCTCCTTTGGGAGAAATCAATATTTACATGTTTCTATTGACACCTGCTCTGGTGTAATGTTTGCCATACCTTTAACAGGTGAAAAAGACTCTCATGTTATACAGCATTGCCTAGAAGCATGGAGCGCTTGGGGCAAGCCCACAATCCTAAAAACGAATAATGGGCCAGCTTATACTTCTCAAAATTTTCAACAGTTTTGCCATCAGATGAATGTGATTCATCTGACTGGCCTTCCTTATAATCCTCAAGGACAAGGCATTGTAGAATGTGCCCATCGCACTCTCAAGTCCTATTTAATTAAACAAAAAGGGGGGATAAAGTCTATGATGCCAAAGATGGCTCTATCCCTTATAATATTTACTCTTAATTTCTTAAAATTGGATAATGCTGGGAGATCACCAGCTGAAAGGCACAGACAATGGCCTCAATTGCTCAATGAAATGGTCAAGTGGAATAATGTCCTTGATAATAAATGATATGGCCCGGATCCTATTTTAATAAGATCCAGGGGAGCTATATGTGTTTTTCCACAGGAGGAAGATAATCCCTTTTGGATTCCGGAGCGCCTCACTCAACGGATCTAGCTCTTGGACAATGAGTCACAGGAACAAGATCCCAAGACATCGATGGATCATACTCCTCATGCTGGACATTCTGGTTCCTAGTATATCTGGAGAGTTAAGATGGGGAATAATGTCAACGTTCCCTCTTCCTATGCCAGTTATGCATAATGCACAAATATTTCCACCACACTTTTTCACTACAGATAAAGAACTGGGACTTGCTTATTTACCCTTAGATGAACAGATTCAGGCTTTACTAGAAGATAGAACCTTCTTCCTACAGGGAAGCCTGTGCTTTATGTTAATTTCCTCATTACAAGATAAGAGCCAATGTATATCCTTGCATTATCAATCAGCAGCCTGGTTAAGAAAGAGCTCTTGGGGCGTAACGACTGATATAAAGGCTGATACCATAGTTATTAAAGGATGGTGGCCTAGCCGAAAACCTGGAAATAAGCCGCCTTCACAACCAAGAATGGCATCCTTTTGCAAGGAAGGGTCCATGGAAGATGTAATGTTACCTTGGACAGATTGCCAAGCTAAAAAATATACTTGGGCAGTAGAGAAATATTTTTTCCTTTTCCCCATATATTAGTAGAGAGTATAATACTTTTGCTGGATATGATTTTAGTACTATGGACCCCCCCCGAACTAATACTAACCCTTTTGATCAGTGGTTACTTTGTGGGGTTAATGGAAGCTGTACTGATCTCGCCCCCATGGCAATGATTGGAGGAGGTTCTAGTGAGAAAGAAGAATTGACCTTTGATTGGAAAGGTACCTTGAAGACTGGTCGGTCTGATAAGCAGAGTCCAAATTCTTTTAAATGGACCACCTCCAATGTTAGATATAAGAAACAGAAAGAGGTAAATTTTACCGCCACCCGGTTATGTGTATGGCCCCCGTTTTTGTGGGTGGTAAGTAACAAAAACTTAAATCAGAATCAGATAGAGATAGATTGCTCACAAGAAAAATGTTTTTATGCCTTATGCTGGGATGCTAAGAAATATCCTTTTGCTTTGGTTACCCGTTTGCCTAGATTTGTTCCTGTTCCTGTAGATGCCCCTAATAGCTTGACTTTGTTTCGAGGGAAAAGAGATTTTGGTATTTCTGCTATCATAGTTGGACTGGTGGCCACAGCGGCGGTTGCAGCCTCTGTCACGGCCTCGGCACTCGCTCTATCTACTACTGTTCAAACAACACATACTGTTAATGAGCTTTCTATGAAGGTCACAATTGCCTTAGATAAACAGGCTACAGCCAACTCACAGATACAAGGAGGGTTGATGTTGACAAATCAACGCATCGACCTAGTCCAAGAGCAAGTGGATATTCTTTGACAGTTGGCTCAATTGGGCTGTGAATACAAGATGCCTGGCCTTTGTGTTACTTCTGTTCAGTTTGAAAATTCTACAAGAGCAGCAAATTTGTCAAAAACTTTGTCTCGTTATATGTTACAGAATTGGACCATGGAATTTGAGCAAATGCTTCGAGAGTTGAGAGTTCCTATTCTACAAGTGAATTCTACGCATTTTGACCCTTCGCTGACAAAGGGCTTCTCCACCTGGATTTCCTCTGCATTTTCCTACTTTAAGGAGTGGGTAGGGGTAGGCTTGTTTGCCATGATCCTATGCGGTGGAGCATTGCTTTTGCTCTGGATGGTCTGTAAACTTAAAGCCCAAACAAAAAGGGACAAGATGGTAATAGCCCAAGCACTTGCAGCATTAGAACATGGTGCCTCCCCTGATATATGGTTATCTATACTTAAGCAATAGGTCGCTGGCCGCTCAGCTCTTGCATCCCACGAGGCTAGTCTCATTGCACGGGATAGAGTGAGTGTGCTTCAGCAGCCCGAGAGAGTTGCACAGCTAAGTACTGCAGTAGAAAGGCTCTGCAGCATAAAATGAGACTATTCTAGGGAGACATGTCATCTTGTATGAAGGTTGAGTGTCCAAGTGTCCTTCTCCCAGGAAAATGGACACGGGAGCGGACCAAGACCCCTCCGGGTAATGAGCCTGGGAGAAGGTTTTGTGTAATGCCCCTATTTTTGCATACTGGGGATTTGACCTCTATCTCCACTCTCAGTGCTGGGTGGCCCGTTGCCTTTTAAATAAAAGAAAAGGGGGAGATGTGAGGAGCCGCCCTTGCAATCGCCATTACAAGATGGTGCTGATATCCGGTGTACTAACTAGTAACAAATAGTCTGCACATGTGCTAGGGTATTTTTCCATTCCTTGTGCCCTGCCTGTCCCATGGCGTCATCTGGGATGATAGTGAGCAGTTAATCAGGAGCTGACACGTCACACAGAGGGGTATTTAAGCAGCACCATTTTCCGGGTTCAGGGTCTTCCTGAGAAGTAAGCAATAAAGCTTTGCCATAGAAGGATCTGGTTGTCCGAGTGTGTTTTGCTGGTGAAACATTACAAGGACAAAAAGAAGGTACTCTACCCAATTCATTCTATGAAGCCACAATTACTCTGATACCTAAACCACAAAAAGACTCAACAAAGATAGAGAACTTCAGACCAATTTACCTTATGAATGTCTATGCAAAAATACTCAATAAAGTTTTTGCTATCCGAATCCAAGAACACATCAAAACAATCATCCGTCCTGACCAAGTAGGTTTCATCCCAGGGATGCAGGGATGGTTCAATATAAGGAAATCCATCAACATAATCCAGTACATAAACAAACACAAAGACAACATCCACATGATCATCTCGTTAGATTTGGAGAAAGCATTTGACGAAATCCAACACCCATTCATGATAAAGACTTGGAAAGATCAGGAATTCAAGGCCCATACTTAAACATGATAAAAGCAATCTACAGCAAACCAATAGCCAACATCAAAGTAAATGGTGAGAAGCTGGAAGCAATCCCACTAAAATCAGGGACTAAACAAGGCTGTCCACTTTCTCCCTACCTATTCAACATCGTACTTGAAGTCCTAGCCTGAGCAATTCGACAACAAAAGGAGATCAAGGGGATATAAATTGGAAAGGAAGAGGTCAAAATATCACTTTTTGCAGATTATATGATAGTATAGATAAGTGACCCTAAAATTTCCACCAGAGAACTCCTTAGCCTGATAAACAGCTTCAATGAAGTAGCTGGATATAAAATTAACTCAAACAAGTCAATGACCTGTCTCTACACAAAGGTTATACAGGCTGAGAAAGAAATTAGGGGAAAAAACACCCTTCTCAATAGTCACAAATAATATAAAATACCTTGGTGTGACTCTAACTAAGAAAGTAAAAGATCTGTATGATAAGAACTTCAAGTTTCTGAAGAAAGAAATTAAAGGAGACCTCAAAAGATGGAAAGATCTCTCATCCTCATGGATTGGCAGGATCAATATAGTAAAAATGGCTATCTTGCCAAAAGCAATCTACAGATTCAATGCAATCCCCATCAAAATTCCAACGCAATTCTTCAACGAATTACAAAGGGCAATCGGCAAATTCATCTGCAATAACAAAAAACCTAGGATAGCAAAAACTCTTCTCAAGGATAAAAGAACCTCTGGTGGAATCACCATGCCTGACCTAAAGCTGTACTACAGAGCAATTGTGATTAAAAAAAAACAAAACAAAACAAAACAAAACAAAACAAAACAAACAAACAAACAAAAAAACCGCATGGTACTGGTATAGTGACAGACAAGTAGAACAATGGAATAGATTTGAAGACCCAGAAATGAACCCACACACCTCTGGTCACTTGATCTTTGACAAGGTGGTAAAAAAGTGGTAAAAAAGACAGCATTTTCAACAAATGGTGCTAGCACAACTGGCAGTTATCATGAAGAAGAATGGAAATTGATCCATTCCTATCTCCTTGTACAAAGGTCAAATATAAGTGGATTAAGGAACTCCACATAAAACCAGAGACACTGAAACTTATAGAGGAAAAAGTAGGGAAAAGCCTCGAAGGTATGGGTACAGGGGAAAAATTCCTCAATAGTACAGCAATGGCTTATGCTGTAGGATCGAAAATAGACAAATGGGACCTCATAAAATTGCAAAGCTTCTGCAAGGCAAAAGACACCGTCAATAGAACAAAAAGGCCACCAATAGATTGGGAAAAGATCTTTACCTATCCTAAATCAGAAAGGGGACTAATATCCAATATATATAAAGAACTCATGAAGGTGGACTCCAGAAAATCAAATAACCCCATTAAAAAATGGGGCTCAGATATAAACAAAGAATTGTCACCAAGGAATACAGAATGGCTGAGAAGCACCTGAAAAAATGTTCAACATCCTTAATCATCAGGGAAATGCAAATCAAAACAACCCTGAGATTCCACCTCACACCAGTCAGAATGGCTAAGATCAAAAATTCAGGTGACAGCAGATGCTGGCAAGGATGTGGAGAAAGAGAAACACTCCTCCATAGTAGGTGGGATTACAAGCTTGTACAACCACTCTGGAAATCAGTCTGGCAGTTCCTCAGAAAATTGGACATAGTACTACCGGAGGATTCTGCAATACCTCTCCTGGGCATATATCCAGAAGATGCCCCAACTGGTAAGAAGGACACATGCTCCACTATGTTCATAGCAGCCTTATTTATAATAGCCAGAAGCTGGAAAGCACCCAGATGTCCCTCAACAGAGGAATGGATACAGAAAATGTGCTACATTTACACTATGGAGTACTACTCAGCTATTAAAAAGAATGAATTTATGTAATTCCTAGGCAAATGGATGGACCTGGAGGGCATAATCCTGAGTGAGGTAACCCAGTCACAAAAGAACTCAAATGATATGTACTCACTGGTAAGAGGATATTAGCCCAGAAACTTAGAATACCCAAGATACAAGATACAATTTACAAAACACATGAAACTCAAGAAGAACGAAGACCAAAGTGTGGACACTTTGCCCCTTCTTAGAATTGGGAACAAAACACGCATGGAAGGAGTTACAGTGACAAAGTTTGGAGCTGAGATGAAAGGATGGACCATCTAGAGACTGCCATATGTGGGGATCCATCCCATAATCAGCCTCCAAACGCTGACACAATTTCATACACTAGCAAGATTTTGCTGAAAGGACCCTGATATAGCTGTCTCTTGTGAGGCTATTCCGGGGCCTGGCAAACACAGAAGTGTATGCTCACAGTCAGCTATTGGATGGATCACAGGTCCCCTAATGGAGGAGCTAGAGAAAGTACCCAAGGAGCTAAAGGGGTCTGCAACCCTATATGTGGAACAACAATATGAACTAACCAGTATCCCCCCGAGCTCGTGTCTCTAGCTGCATATGTATCCGAAGATGGCCTAGTTGGCCATAATTGGAAAGAGAGGCCCATTGGTCTTGCAAACTTTATATGCCTCAGTAAAGGGGAATGCCAGGGCCAAGAAGTGGGAATGGGTGGGTAGGGGAATGGGGGGAGGGTATGGGGGACTTTTGGGATAACATTGGAAATGTAAATGAAGAAAATACCTAATTAAAAAATAATAAATAATAAAATAAATAAAATAAAATAAAATATATATTTATTTAATATACATGAGTAACACTGCTGCTCTTCACAGACTGAAGAGGGCATCAGATCCCATTACAGATGGTTCTGAGCCACCATTTGGTTGCTGGGAATTGAACTCAGGACGTCTGGAAGAGCAGTCAGTGCCCTGAACCACTGAGCCATCTCTCCAGCCCCTTGTGAGGTTTTCTTGATGAACTGATCATAGGGAAGTATCAGACATCTGTACTGGGATTGTTCTTTGATGGCCTGTGGTTTCTGGAATTCAAATATCGTGAAGTAGCTCCATCCAGTTACAGTTGTCATTACTGGGGCTGCAAGGTTTCAATCTGTCAAAAGTCAGTCTTGTATGAAGAAAATATTGTGAGACATTATCTCCCCAGAAAATATTGGATATTGACAAAGTTTGGGGAAGGGATCAGTATTGTCCTCTATTGTGTCTTTATCAATCAGCACATCCGAATTAATATAGTTCTTCTCTACTCTGCATACTCCAGGGGTTGACCTAACTGAGGAATTGAGCAAATGAAGAAATGATAGACACACTGACACAGAAAAGCTATGATCAGGTTCTGTGGGTTCTCTAAGAATATGCAGCACATGAAAGCATGGTATATTTATTACTGAGAGTTGAACTGTGAGGCACTTATTCCATGCAGCTGAGCAGTAGGTAAATCTATGGCATACAGTCAAACAAGGAGTAAAGTTTAATTTATTTCAGTAGGTGCAGTCTCTGTAGGGGAAGTGTCTTCAGGCCATAAAAATCGTGGGGGAAAACAGATACAGTGGACATGTTATGCACAGACACCATTCACTGTCAAACGTTAGGTGTCCTTTGCAATTCTTCTGAGCTTCACCTGCGGAAGGCTCTGTCATTCCATGGGCCTTGGTCCTTGACATGAATGACTCTTCCTAAGTCACACAATAACATCCACTGAGGACTTGACACTATCTCTAGACTCATCCATAGTAAATTAAACAGCCCTTGTTAAACTTACTTAGACACCAACATAAAAAAAAATTAACAGGGGAAAGGAGCATGTAGAAAAAAATTAAATAATAAAGCACCTTAAAAACTATCAACATGTGTAAGATATATCACAAAATACTGAAAGAAGTGAAGATTTCACCAAGTGAGTAAAACTATAGCCATCAGTTTTCACAGCTCCATAAGGATATGGATACTATCTGCTATAGATTCAGTAAAATCCCATGGGACATTTTTAAAGAAATTTTGAGAGAGGGAATGGAAGTGGAATAATCAACAAAGCAACAATTTTGGAGGATTGGTGAATTTCACTGTACAGGTACTAGAAGTATAAAGTGGGAGTTATATCACTCCACACTTAAACATCTCCATTGAGACAAAGAGAAATACCCCATTACCTCCACCAGAGTAATTATGAAGTTAAAATCTCCAGTCTAAATATTAATCTGAAAGGACTGAAGAGAGGACTAAGTAGTTAAGGATAACTTAAAATTGTCCTTATGAAATTTTCACCAATTTTACAATGAACCAAAATTGTCTCTGTTCACGCATTTGTTGATGGAGATGAAATATGTTTCTAATTGTTATCTATTACAAAGAGAGCAGCATTGGAAAATGTTGAGAAAATCTCTCTGTGATAGAATTAAGCAACCTTTATGAACTACGACCAAGAGTCATACAGCTGAACCCTCAGGTCTATCAGTGTCCAACTTCGTAAGGAAATGCTGTGCTGATTTCCATAGTGGCCACATATCTTTGCACTCCTACCAAGCAATGAATCAATATTTTTGCTTCTGTCAATGCTGGTCAGCATGAGCTGTCATGTGTTTATTGGTCTTGACAAATCTGACTGGTTAAAATAAAATCTCAAAGTTGTTTGATTTGTATTTCCTTGAGTACTAAGGATATTGACCATTTCTTTAAGTTGTGGTGGATAGGCCTGGTGGTGTTTGTATGCTGATGCTAATTCCGCTCTCCTGGAATGGGTTGCGAACAAGTAATGAGTCACACTCAGGTGACTTCTTGTGAAGCAATCCCCTAATGAATAGAGGAGCCAATCTCTGGCCACATAGGCAGGACTTCTGGGTTGGAGAGGGGAAGAGGGGAAGCAGGAATGAGTTAGGTCCTCTGGACTAGGATAGTGTGAGGACAAGATGTAATTATGAGTGTGTTCCGCTTTCAATGGCAGATGCATCAGGATTCACCACCAGAGGATTTGGATTTAATAACGCTTACAAGTTAGGATTTTAGTTGTTGCTCAGAGTGATTGAGCTACCATTGTTTCTGAACTAACTTTGTGTTGTGTTTTCCTTCACGTGGTGGCTCATCTGGGTTCAAGAGAGAAAGGTACAGCAGCAAGCATGGGTTTGCCTGAAGTGCATCACAAAGGTTGTGGAGGTTTGGAAGCATGGGGCTGGCATGATATCAACCCACCAGTAGGAACTTAGTGAGCTGGGTAGAGAGATTATGGAGCACTGAGTCAGAGTCTCCACGAGATAAAACAGGTCGGCCATTGCCCGCCAGTGCATGGCCTGCCAATCTGCCGGGGCAGAGAGTTGCCAGCACAAGTGTGGGAACATGCTGTTTTGTTTTGTTTTGTTCTGATCCTTCCCACAACAGCTTCTCAACCATTTGATTGCTCATTTGAGAGATCTCTGTTTAGATCTATACCCAATTTCTTTATTGGGTTGTTTGTTTTCTGGATTTCAAGCTTTTTGAGCTCTTTATATATTTTAGATATTAGTCCTCCATCAAATGCAAAACTCAAAAAGACCTTTGCCCATTTGATGGATCACTTGAAAACCTATAACAGTAGAAACAGAAAAATACATACATACATACATACATACATACATACATACATACATACATACAGTGATTTAAATGGAATCTCAAAATAATATGGAAGAGAGAGCCCCAGCTTGATATCTCCTGTCAAAAGAGAACACACAAAATAAAGTTTCTAGTATCAAGAATGCATTATATCTAATCAAGTTGTAGGACAAATGGTCTTGATGTGATTCCCAAACAAAAAATGCCATTGGCAAGGTTACCGATTGCTCTACACATACAGATGGTAAGGCCCTATTGCTGATGACAACACCTACAGAATTTCTTAAACCAGAGAAGTCTAGGTGTTTCCTAGCAAAAGTCTTTACCCCTACTGACTAGGATTCATAGTACTAGAAAATACTCTGCATTTTACCAGTGGACAAAGGAAGAACACTTAACCAGCTACAAATGCTTGTTCTACAATAGTGACATGCCTGAAAGATATGGTAGTATAAAAGTGACACAAAGTTTGTAGGAGGAATAAACTAATAGCTAATTGGTGATACGAGCTCCTTGATGAGATAAAACCCAATGATGGGAGGCCAAGTACTTGAGTCTGGATAGGCCATGGTCCAAGAGTAAAACCAATTAACAGAATGCTAAAAGAATATAGTATGAAAATGACTTATAATGGCATTCTTATATACTGAAAGTTCTGTGACTTGGTTTTGCCAGACAGATTTACTTGCAAATCTTCATTGTGATGAGTCATTTTTCTGGTTTGGGGCCTCTGGTTTCTGCTACATTCTAATACTGAATCCTCACTAGGACTCCTCTTGGATATCTTGTTATTCCCCTGTGTCATGGAGATTTTAAAGCTTTGGATGTTCAAGTCACTTCATTTAGTCCAGAAGTTCATAGATGGTGTTGATGTTCGGGTGGGAAAATTCAGAGTCTTGGATCTGGGCTGGGTAGACACTGAGTTGGTCATACCAGCAGCTCTCTTTTGCCCATGCCATTAGGGGCACCTCTTCTGCTTTGTCCTGTTGAGGTGCAGTGCCAACTTTACTGATTTCACACTCTCAAGGCCAGCTCATCTTCCTGCCACAGGTAGCTATATGGGCATTTCTTTTGCACTCACGTCATCACACATCAGATGATGGGCAGGGACAGTACTCCTTTGCTCATGCCCTCCAGGCCTCCTCAAGTGAAGACTAGGGCCATCTCTCCTAAGTATCACAGCTAGAAAGCTGCAGGACCAGCTCTCCTAGTCCCACATCACCAGAGCCAGCTCTCTCATGCTGCCCAGGTGAATGGCACATTAGCACACTACAAAGACATCAACATGACTGCAGGCATAAACCCAGTCCATGGACATCCACATGGTCTTTGGTAGTAACACAGGCCTCAGATACCCTGGTTGTGATAGAACCATTGACACAGACATGACATGGCAGCAACATGGACTAAATATCATCATTGCCTCAGATGGCAGCACAGACAACTCAGATCAGTATGTACCCTGTCAGCAGCATTGCTGATAAACATCAGAGGTTCTCAAGTGGCAGCCCGGACATTGTCATCCACATGGCCTCTGGTGGTAATTTGAGCCACAAACATTAATACATACCCTAGTTGTAGTACCAAAATGAACCCAGACAGGTCCCTAGTCAGCAGCCCAGGTCTGAACATCACCATGACCCAAGGTATTAAGCAGGCTGGCCATATCTGCTTGTTCCTCACCATCATCATGTCTCCATATCTACCTCTCTCCACAGGGCACAAAATGCTCAGCTATACTTTCTCTCCCATCCCTACAATACATACTCCATCTTTCCCATCTATCGATCATATAGTCTCTCATCATACTGGTCCCTGGTGCCCTGGGCCATGGATACTGAGGTGGGTACTTGGGTATCTCTCTTCCAGCTGCACCAATTATGGACTTTCTATGTGTGCAATTGTATGTGTCTCACTAAGCCTTGTCTTCAACCGTGACATGCCTGTAAGATTTGCTAGAATAATAGTACTTTTTGTCTTGGAATTTTTCTTTGAATCTTTCTCTTCTGTTTGTTTGGTTGTATTCTATCGCATTTTGTTTTAGCTAATTTTACTTTATTATTATTTATGGATGCCTGTTTTATCTAGAATATAAAGGGAAAAATGATGTGGATATGGGTGGGTACAGGAAATGGAAAGGATCTAGAAGAGAAACGGTGGTTAAACCATGATAAGAATAGATTACATTTTTAAAATCTACTTTCAAGTAAAAACATATTCAAAATAAAATAAAACAAACTTCTCTGAGAAGTAAAGTATGTTTAAATGTCCAGTACATGGAGAAAATACAGAAAATACAATTCTGCATAGTACATAACACTCTGGACAAGACCATACTAATTTACAGTACAAGAGAGCATATATCTGCTTGCCTGAAGCCAGAGTTCAAGGCACTGGGCAGAAATGAATTTTGGGAATACAAAACCCCGTAAGGGTTTAATGTTTCTCTCATTTAGGATTTCTATTGTTGTGATGAAATACCATGATCAAAACAAGAAAAAGCTTGGGGAGGAAAGGAGACATTTTTGCTTGCATTTTCACATTGCAGCCTACTACTGAAAAGAGTCAGAACAAACACTAAAGTCCAGCAGAAACCTGCAAGCAGTAGCTAATGCAGAGGCCATGGGTGGGTGCATCTTTCTGAAAGCTCAAAATGGCTTGCACAGCCTGCTTTCTTACACAATTCAGCACTATCATACCAGGGGTAGTAACACCCATAATGGACTGCACTTTCAACATCAACATCTAATTAAGAAAATGCCCTGTAGGCTTGTCTAGAGCCAGAAGTTATGGGGGCATTTTATCAGTGGAGGCCCTCTATATTCAGATGATTCTAGCATGTATCAAGCTGACATTGTCATCTTATTGAGCTCAATGGCTCTATAAGAGATGTACATACCTATTAAAACTTGTTTTTCTTATGACTTACAATGGGCATATTTTATTATATCCATTCTCTTCCAGCAAGATTTTAATTTTTTAATATCAGAGAAAATCAAAAGACTTTCAAAACTAAAGGACATTACAAGTGAGTGCATGGCATAATCCTAAACGTGAAGTCCTAAATATAAACAGTGACATGATCAGAAAGCACAAATATAAATTTGGATTATAGATTAGATCATATTATTACAAAAATACCACATTTCTTCATTTTACCATTCAATAAGATGCTATAAAAGAAATTGCAGGCTGGAGGGATGGCTCAGTGGTTAAGAGAATTGATTGTTCTTCCATAGGTCCTGAGTTCAATTCCCAGCAATCACCTGGTGGCTCACAACCATCTGTAATGGGATCTGATGCCCTCACCTGGTGTGTCTGAAGACAGCTACAGTATACTTCTATATACAGAGCAAATAAATAAATCTTTAAAAAGAAAAGAAAAGAAATTGCTTGTTTTTAGAAAATATTTATGGACAGTTTAATGTTATTATCATCATCATCATCATCATAATTATATTTCATAACAGAGTCTCACACTAAGGCCCACAATGGCCACAAACATACTATGTAGCCTAGACTGCCTTCAAACTCACGTACCTATAAATTATACCTCTGAGCCATTGCATCTAGCTGGCGTCAATAAATATTACTGCAACTATGGGGTTTCCATTTATCACCAAATGCATTATATTGATCAGGGAAACAGAGACAGAAAGACAAACACATACACACACACACACACACACACACACACACACAAACACACACATACACACAGAGGGAGGGAGGGAGGGAGAGAGAGAGAATAAGAACACATGAAATATGAAAGGTTGTATGGGTTCACTAAAATAGCTTGGCAACTATCATCAAGTTATAAAATTATATTTTCCAGCAAATAAAAAAATTTTCAGGTTAATTCTCCTACCTCCAAAAAATAAAAATAAAAAGTTACCAACCAACTAACAAACAGCAACTGCATCCTGGTTCTTAAGTGATTTCAGAGCAACAGGTTATAGAAATGGATTATCCTAGTGATGATTAAGAATGTGAGTGATTGTCTGAGTATTGTATATTGTTCTGTGTATAATTCAGGAAACAGAGTGATTCTTCAAAGCTTAGGGCAAAGAGTGTCCATTCTTCAGACACAAGCTTCTCTGTTTACCAGGAAGGAAGATGGCTCCTGCTCTGTTAAGTCTGTTGTCAAAACATTTCTTAACTTTCATCTTCATCCCTCTGCAGAGCAGATTGAGTTCTGTGAATGAATGATTCAGCTGTTAGGTAGTCACAAATCTTCACAGGAAACAAACAAAGATGAAAACATTCCATTTTTACCTTCCCTTGGCACAGCTCCCTGGAATAGGGAATTTATTCAATCTCTTTTCACAAATACAACCATGATTTCTAGCACGGTCATCCTCTTCTGTAGAAAATGAATTTAGATATGCACACTTTTCTCTATTAGGTACTGAATTCCTTGCTGCTGAAACACTGTAAAACAAATAAAAATAATGGACAGTGATTTACATTTGAAACTTACACTGATTTAAACCATTATTTTTTCAAGTTAAAGTTTATTGACTAAAATATGAAGAATATGAAAAATTACTAAGTGTATCACTAGAAGTTTCTCATTTTCTCTAAACTCATAAAAATTGCCTTGGACCAATGACATGGCTCAATGGGTATAAGCCATTCACAACAAATCTGACAATCTGAGATCAGACCGCAGATACTAAAGAGTAGAATGAGAGAAGTGACTCTTTCAAGTTCACTCTTGTACACATGTGCTGTGACATGTGCCCATACATGTGTATACCTTCACACAAAAATAAATAAATCTAATAAAGATAGAAATTGATCACAAATCAACTTCTTATCTATTGCACATTGTTGATTTTTAGTCCTCAAGTAATATACAGTTTCAGAATCACTAAGAGATGACTTTAAATTATGCTTCCCTATGAAAATTTTTGCAGCAATGAAAAATAAAAAGAAGAAATAAATATGTGGCACACAGGGATCTTCTGTGACTGTGTTTTAAGAGAAATGTATAGAGGGAGTAAAGTCACAGAGGAGGGGTTGATACAGCTGTTTTGGTTGATTTCCTCCCCCATCCCCTCTTAGAGCTAATGAATCTTGACTGAAACAATGTGATTAACTGACTTCTCTGTATTTAACATTCTATAATATCTGCAGGATGATAAATTGATACTAAAAATTCCTTCCTGTGAAAAAAATAATTTAAAATTAAGATATGAATCAAGAAATGGGTACCTCATATAAACAGGCAGGACTCACATGGAGCGATAAAGACATCAAACCACCCACAAAACCTTCAACCCAAATTCTGTCCTGCCTCCAAGTAGTGCAGGGAGAAAGATGAAGAAGAGACTGAGGGAATGTCCCAGCAATGACTGGCCCAACTTGAGACCCATCCCATAGGCATGAACTAATCTCTGGCACTATTAAGGATATTCTGCTATGATTGCAAACAGGAGCTTAGAAAAACTGTTCTCTGAGAGTCTCCACCCAGCAACTGACTGAAACGGATGGAGAGACCCACCACCAAACATTCAACCAAGTTTAAAACTTCTTGTGGAAGAGTTGGGAGAAGGATTGAGGGACCCTGAGGAGGTAAGGACTCCATAGGAAGCCCAACAGGGTCAACTAACTATCCCTTGGAGTATCCCAGAGACTGAAATACAAGCCAAAGATTATACATGGACTGGACCTAGCCTCATGCTCCACACTCACATGTGGAGCAGATGTGCATCTTGGTCTTATACACACTGAGACTACAGTAGAGCTGAGACTTGGAAAGTAACAGCAGAACATGTCAGACAGCCATTGTCTTAATAGCCAGGAAAAGATGAATAATCAATCTATGAAAATGATCATTCAAATACTAAATAATGTATGCAGACAGATGCACTGGTATACAGCTGTAGTCTCAGCATATGGGAAGCAGAGGCAGGGGGATCAGACTTTGTTCACTGGGCAACACCGTGAGATTGAATCAGGCTAACATACTGACAATCTGTGTCAGAGAAGATGAACCAGGGAAAGAAATCCACAGGGATGAGATGGCAGAGGGATAAATCTTCAATGAAACTTTGCTCTTCTTGAGCCCTGTATAAGCCAGGGAGAAGTAGATTATTTATATTTATCAGAGGAACAGAAAGAGAAGACAAATAAAACTAAGAGAATTGTGAAGCATAAACAGAACAGGGAGGATACAGTGGTAATGAGAATACACATTAACCAATTATATGTAATTATGAGTACAATCAATAAAGCAGTGTGTTGAACATAAGTAAAGAGGAAAAATCATATCACACATTAACTAGACAAAAATACACACTAAGCACATATTCTGAATCATAAGCTCTTAACTTTACCTCTATGGTGAAGACCATCTAGAATTCCACACAAGAAAATCAAGTTAGGCTCAGTTGTTTAGTAGGTTCATTAGAAGCTACCATTGTAATATATGTACAAGCTTCTGCTTCCACTGGATAAAATGTCAAAAAACCTTCCTAATTAAGGTGGAAGCCTACCATGACCTGACAGTTCATCTGACCTTAGAACAAAATGGAAAATTTCTTTAATCAGCGGGACTTCCCCTTCTTGACCAAATTTGGAGATTTTTTCCATTTTTTATTAGGTATTAAGCTCATTTACATTTCCAATGCTAAACCAAAAGTCCCCCATACCCACCCACCCCCACTACCCTACCCACGCACTCCCCCTTTTTGGCCCAGGCGTTCCCCTGTACGGGGGCATATAAAGTTTGCAAGTCCAATGGGCCTCTCTTTGCAGTGATGGCCAACTAGGACATCTTTTGATACATATGCAGATAGAGACAAGAGCTCCGGGGTACTGGTTAGTTCATATTGTTGTTCCACCTATAGGGTTGCAGTTCCCTTTACTTCCTTGGGTGCTTTCTCTAATTCCTTCATTGGGGGCCCTGTGGTCCATCCAATAGCTGACTGTGAGCATCCACTTCAGTGTTTGCTAGGCCCTGGCATAGTCTCACACAGGACAGCTATATCTGGGCCCTTTCAGCAAAATCTTGCTAGTGTATGCAATGGTGTCAGCGTTTGGAAGCTGATCATGGGATGGATCTCTGGATATGGCAATCACTAGATGGTCCATCCTTTCGTCACACTTCCAAATTTTGTCTCTGTAACTCCTTCCATGGGTGTTTTGTTTCCTATTCTAAGACGGGGCAAAGTGTCCACACTTTGATCTTAGTTCTCTTGAGTTTAATGTGTTTAGCAAATTATATCTTATATCTTGGGTATAATAAGTTTCTGGGCTAATATCCAATTATCAGTGACTACATATTGTGAGAGTTCCTTTGTGATTGGGCTACCTCACTCAGGATGATGCCCTCCAGGTCCATCCATTTGGCTAGGAATTTCATAAATTCATTCTTTTTAATTGCTGAGTAGTACTCCATTGTGTAAATGTACCACATTTTCTGTATCCATTCCTCCGTTGAGGGGCATCTGGGTTCTTTCCAGCTTCTGGCTATTATAAATAAGGCTGCTATGAACATAGTGGAGCACGTGTCCTTCTTACCGGTTGGGGCATCTTCTGGATATATGCCCAGAAGAGGTATTGATGGATCTTCCAGTAGTACTATGTCCAATTTTCTGAGGAACCACCAGACTGATTTCCAGAGTGGTTGTACAAGCTTGCAATCCCACCAACAATAGAGGAGTGTTCCTCTTTCTCCACATCCTCGTCAGCATCTACTGTCACCTGAATTTTTCATCTTAGCCATTCTGACTGGTGTGAGGTGGAATCTCAGGGTTGTTTTGATTTGCACTTCCCTGATGATTAAGGATGTTGAACATTTTTTCAGGTGCTTCTCTGCCATTCGGTATTCCTCGGGTGAGAAATCTTTGTTCAATACTGAGCCCCATTTTTTAATAGGGTTATTTGATTTTATGTAGTCTACCTTCTTGAGTTCTTTATATATATTGGATATTAGTCCTCTGTCCAATGTGGGATAGGTAAAGATCCTTTCCCAATCTGTTGGTGGTCTTTTTTTTTTTCAATTATGAGTTTATGATATATTTCTGAAGATACAGTCATAATTTTTTTCCATTTTTTATTAGGTATTTAGCTCATTTACATTTCCAATGCTATACCAAAAGTCCCCATACCCCCCCCCACTCCCCTACCCACCCAATCCCCCTTTTTGGCCCTGGCATTCCCATGTACTGGGGCATATAAAGTTTGCAAGTCCAATGGGCCTCTCTTTGCAGTGATGGCCGACTAGGTCATCTTTTGATACTTATGCAGCTAGAGACAAGAGCTCCGGGGTACTGCTTAGTTCATATTGTTATTCCACCTATAGGGTTGCAGTTCCCTTTAGTTCCTTGGGTGCTTTCTCTAGTTCCTCCATTGGGGGCCCTGTGGTCCTTTCAATAGCTGACTGTGAGCATCCACTTCTCTGTTTGCTAGGCCCTGGCATAGTCTCACAAGAGACAGCTATATCTAGGTCCTTTCAGCAAAATCTTGCTAGTGTATGCAATGGTGTCAGCGTTTGGAAGCTGATCATGGGATGGATCTCTGGATATGGCAATCACTAGATGGTCCATCCTTTCGTCACACTTCCAAATTTTGTCTCTGTAACTCCTTCCATGGGTGTTTTGTTTCCTATTCTAAGAAGGGGCAAAGTGTCCAATATATATAAAGAACAGAAGAAGGAAGACGCCATAAAATCAAATAACCCCATTAAAAAATGGGGCTCAGAACTGAACAAAGATTTCTCACCCGAGGAATACCGAATGGCAGAGAAGCACATGAAAAAATTTTCAACATCTTTAATCATCAGGGAAATGCAAATCAAAACAACCCTGAGATTCCACCTCACACCAGTCAGTTGGCTAAGATCAAAAATTCAGGTGACAGCAGATGCTGGCGAGGATGTGGAGAAAGAGGAACACTCCTCCATTGTTGGTGGGATTGCAAGCTTGTACAACCACTCTGGAAATCAGTCTGGCAGTTCCTCAGAAAATTGGACATAGTACTACTAGAAGATCCAGCAATACCTCTTCTGGGCATATATTCAGAAGATGCCCCAACCAACAAGTAGGACACATGCTCCACTATGTTCATAGCAGCCTTATTTATAATAGCCAGAAGCTGGAAAGAACCCAGATGCCCCTCAACAGAGGAATGGATACAGAAAATGTGGTGCATTTACACAATGGAGTACTACTCAGCCATTAAAAAGAATGAATTTATGAAATTCCTAGCCAAATGGATGGACCTGGAGGGCATCATCCTGAATGAGGTAACCCAATCACAAAGACCAAAGTGGTGGTGGTCTTTTTGTCTTATTGACGGTGTCTTTTGCCTTGCAGAAGCTTTGCAATTTTATGAGGTCCCATTTATCGATTCCTGATCTTACAGCACAAGCCATTGCTGTTCTATTCAGGAATATTTCCCCTGTACCCATATCTTCGAGGCTTTTCCCCACTTTCTTCTCTATAAGTTTCAGTGTCACTGGTTTTATGTGGAGTTCCTTAATCCACTTAGATTTGACCTTAGTACAAGGAGATAGTAATGGATCAATTCGCAATCTTCTACATGATAACAGCCAATTGTGCCAGCACCATTTGTTGAAAATGCTGTCCTTTTTCCACTGGATGGTTTTAGCTCCCTTGTCAAAAATCAAGTGATCATAGGTGTGTGGGTTCATCTCTTGGTCTTCAATTCTGTTCCATTGGTCTACTTGTCTGTCACTATACCAGTACCATGCAGTTTTTATCACAATCACTCTGTAGTTCAGCTTTAGGTAGGGCATGGTGATTTTACCAGAGGTTCTTTTATCCTTGAGAAGAGTTTTTGCTATCCTAGGTTTTTTTGTTATTCCAGATGAATCTGCCGATTGCCCTTTCTAATTCGTTGAAGAATTGAGTTGGAATTTGATGGGGATTGCATTGAATCTGTAGATTGCTTTTGGCAAGATAGCCATTTTTACTATATTGATCCTGCCAATCCATGAGCATGGGAGATCTTTCCATCTTCTGAGATCTTCTTTAATTTCTTTCTTCAGAGACTTGAAGTTCTAATCATACAGATCTTTCCCTTCCTTAGTTAGAGTTACGCCTAGGTATTTTATATTATTTGTGGCTATTGAGAAGGGTGTTGCTTCCCTAATTTCTTTCTCAGCCTGTTTGTCCTTTGTGTAGAGAAAGGCCATTGACTTGTTTGAGTTAATTTTATATCCAGCTACTTCACCAAAGCTGTTTATCAGGCTTAGGAGTTCTCTGGTAGAATTTTTAGGGTCATGTATATATACTATCAGATCATCTGCAAAAAGTGATATTTTGACTTCTTCTTTTCCAATTTGTATCCCCTTGATCTCCTTTTGTTGTCGAATTACTCTGGCTAGGACTTCAAGTACAATGTTGAATAGGTAGGGAGAGAGTGGACAGCCTTGTCTAGTCTTTGATTTTAGTGGGATTGCTTCAAGCTTCTCACCATTTACTTTGATGTTGGCTACTGGTTTGCTGTAGATTGCTTTTATTGTGTTTAGGTATGGGCCTTGAATTCCTGATCTTTCCAAGACTTTTATCATGAATGGGTGTTGGATTTTGTCAAATGCTTTCTCAGCATCTAACGAGATGATCATGTGGTTTTTGTCTTTGAGTTTGTTTATATACTGGATTACGTTGATGGATTTCCGTATATTGAACCATCCCTGCATCCCTGGGATGAAACCTACTTGGTCAGGATGAATGATTGTTTTGATGTGTTCTTGGATTCGGTTAGCAAGAACTTTATTGAGGATTTTTGCATCAATATTCATAAGGGATATTGGTCTGAAGTTCTCTATTTTTGTGGGGTCTTTTTGTGGTTTAGGTATCAGAGTAATGGTGGCTTCATAGAATGAGTTGAGTAGAGTACCTTCTGTTTCTATTTTGTGGAATAGTTTGTGCAGAACTGGAATTAAATCTTCTTTGAAGATCTGATAGAATTCTGCACTAAACCCATCTGGTCCTGAGCTTTTTTTGGTTGGGAGACTATTAATGACTGCTTCTATTTCTTTAGGGGATATCGGGCTGTTTAGATCATTAACCTGATCTTGATTCAACTTTGGTACATGGTATCTGTCTAGAAACTTCTCCATTTCATCCAGGTTCTCCAGTTTTGTTGAGTATAGCCTTTTGTAGAAGGATCTGATGGTGTTTTGGATTGCTTCAGGATCTGTTGTTATGTCTCCCTTTTCATTTCTGATTTTGTTAATTAGAATGCTTTCCCTGTGCCCTCTAGTGAGTCTGGCTAAGGGTTTGTCTATCTTGTTGATTTTCTCAAAGAACCAGCTCCTCAATTGGTTGATTCTCTGAATAGTTCTTCTTGTTTCCATTTGGTCGACTTCACCCCTTAGTTTGATTATTTCCTGCTGTCTACTCCTCTTGGGTGAATTTGCTTCCTTTTGTTCTTGAGGGTATCATCCTGAGTGAAGTAACCCAATCACAAAGGAACTCGCACAATATGTACTCACTGATAAGTGGATAATAGCCCAGAAACTTAGGATACCCAAGATATAAGATACAACTTGCCAAACGCATGAAATTCAAGAAGAACGAAGACCAAAGTGTGGACACTTTACCCTTTCTTAGAAATGGGAACAAAACACCCATAGAAGGAGTTACAAAGACAAAATTTGGAGCTGTGACGAAAGGATGGACCATCTAATGACTGCCATATGCAGGGATCCATCCCATAATCAGCTTCCAAATGCTGACACCATTGCATACACTAGCAAAATTTCGCTGAAAGGACCAGTTATAGCTCTCTCTTGTGAGACTATGCCGGGGCCTAGCAAACACAGAAGTGGATGATCACAGTCAGCTATTGGATGGGTCACCCAGCCCCTAATGGAGGAGCTAGAGAAATTACCCAAGGAGCTATAGGGAACTGCAACCCTATAGGTGGAACAACAATATGAACTAACCAGTACCCGGGAGCTCTTGTCTTTAGCTGCATATGTATCAAAAGATGGCCTAGTCGGCCATCACTGCAAAGAGAGGCCCATTGGACTTGCAAACTTTATATGCCCCAGTACAGGGGAACGCCAGGGCCAAAAAGGGGGAGTGGGTGGGTAGGGGATTGGGGGGGGGTGGGTATGCGGGACCTTTGGGATAGCATTGAAAATGTAAATGAGGAAAATACCTAATTAAAAAAAAAACAAGCAGTGGGAGTGGGGGGTGGAGGATAATGGGGCGGAGGGCATGGGGGACTTTTGGGATAGCATTTGAAATATAAATGAAGAAAATACCTAATTTTAAAAAAAGAAAAAAAAAAGAAATGAGGAACTCTGTGTGAAATGAGAGGAAAACCTTTGCACACGATCCTCTCAATTCCTGTACCAGTGTTAGAGTTTGCAGGGTTCTGGAAACTCACGGTTTAGATGGTCTATCACCAATCTGTTGCGATTCCTCTTTGCTTTCGTGATGTGTCAGTGCAATCCAGTATGTGTTTCTTTGAAGTTGGGATTTAAGGAACTTCTGTAAAGTAAACAACACACCTTATGATAAGATTTCCATCAGTTTGGTAAAAGAACAACCAGGAAACTTCCTAGCTATTTCTATCAGTTCTCTAATGTCCTGTCAGCAGGAGAAAATTTCTAAAGTAATTTCACATGAGTAGCTCATTTCTGTTAAAACCAATGTCAATAAGCTATTTAAGATGGTTGCTTCAGGTTCTAGTAATAAATAAAACAAGTAAATAATTAAATAATTATTAAATTAAATAATTTGTCATTAAATAATTTGTGACTGTGTTTCTTAGACAAAGTCTTGCCACGTAGCTGAGGCTGGGCTTGAATTCACAATCTTCCTGCTTTAGGACGCCAAGTATACACTATACACTGGCTTGTTAAATAATTTCTGATACTTTATTAAATTATTCAAGTGATTTTTCCAAAATCTACAGAGGCATGTACAAAGTGTTCTTCATAAGTGATGTCCTGTGTTTAAAGCAAACCTACTAAGATGAAAACTCCTGTGCGAAAAGCTGAGTATTAAATTCCATTCTGCAGAGAAGAAGCCTTTCATAGCTCAGATTCAAAAGGGACAGAACTTGAGATGGGAAGGCACCTAGAAGTACTTAGTATGTCTTACATGTGACAGTCATGGTGCATAATGTTGCATTAAATTTCAGAATATATATCATAGTACAGGTTTAAATTTAACTATGTATACTGTATCTAATTGAACTTTATATTAAAAATTATAATGCCTGGTCTGGCCCCAGTGAGAGAAGATGCACCTAACCCTTGAGAGACTTGAAGCCCCAGGGAGTGGGGAGACCTGGTGGGGTGGATGTGGAGGGTGGAGACATTTTCTTGGAGACTGGGGAGGAGGTATGGAATGAGGAACAGTCAGAGGACAGAGAGGGAAGGCAATAAAGACTGGACTGCAAAAAAAAAAAAGGTAATTAACAAAAAATTATAATAATATTATAGTATTAATAATGTACTTGTGTGGTTGTTTAAATGTGTATTAAACTGATATATAAATCTTCTACCATATTATAAATTGCAAGGCTTCAAACTGATCCTGCAAGCATTTCTCCAGGAAAATATAATTTCCATATTTGTAGAGATTTCCTTACTAATGAATGTAAACAGACAATGTCAGTTCCTTGGCCACTTTGGTTTTTTTTTTAAATACCAGTTTCTACAGATAGACATTTTATGATGCAAAGAATATTATAAAGTAAATGTTATAGACATATTCAGTTAACTGGTATGACTATTTAGTTGCATGGTTCTCACATAATTTCTCATTTGGAGATAGACACAGTGGTTAATTACTCTCCCTGTTGCCATTCAATTACTCATCTCAAACAGTCACATTACTGAGTTCCAAAGAGTAAGCACTAGGCATCTGCCTCTGGGGCATTAGTTGGCACTCTTGGTCACAGGTTGTGCTGATCCAAATGCTTAAACTTTATCAAAGAAAGACATGCTTCTCTAAGGCACTCTGTTGCAGACCACTGAGGAAGGGAGGAGATTTCAAACATTCAACTGTCTCTTTAGTAACAAATCTCTTCATAACTGATGCTGAGTCCTGACTTTCACTGGAGAACAGGAAAGAGTCATCTAGGAGATTATTACTGAACAGTTTTTGCTCACATTGCAGAAACACCACACACAACCCATGAAGGACTCTTAAAAAAAAAAAAAAACACTTGTATGGGTTCATATCTTATTATCTAAGGTTTAGAAAGAGAGACTCTAAGGATAAAGAAGGATGTAAGGGTCTATAATACCAATTCATCCTCATCATTTGTCTTCAAAAGAGTTAAGTTGTAAGCCTGGCAGATCTGTTTACATCCTTTCAATTTTTTATCATCCATGATGAAATAATAACATTTCATGCCACAGCAGAACCAGTATCCTTCCACTTGCTTGCCTACAACAGAAAGGGTGAATGATTAAACTTCCCATTTTCTGATATTCTGATATCAGAGTGTGTTTATGATTAAACATCTACTAAATAAGTAAAATCTCACAGCTCTCAGAAATTGAGGTTATACAATGCCCAGAGAACCCTGTACACCCACCCTCTATGCAGAATTGTTTAACACGATAGAAAAGGTAGAGAAAATGTAGCAAATACACTCAAGAGAATACTATTTAGCCTTGGAAGTGACATAAAGCCTTTCAGGCATGACATTTTATAGCTATAATGCCAGCACCCCACAGAGTGAGGCAGAAGAATCGCCACCAGTGTAAGGTCATCTCAAGCTCACCAGTGTAAGGTCATCTCAAGCTCAGTACTGAACTCCTGGACAACCTGGGCTATCCAGTGAGTTTCAAGTCAGCCTGAGCTACACAACGAAACCATGTCTCACACCCATCTCCCCCCCCCCAAAAAAAAAGAGATCCTGACCAAATGCAATCAACTGTGCAGTAAGTGTCTCCCAGGCAACTCCTGCCTGCTGCTCACCTAGTGTCAGGATACAGTGTCTATTATCAGGAAACTCACTACTAAAGAGACAGCAGGGTCTTTGTAATCTCCTGTCTTTCTCACAAATATGTAATAAAGTCCCTCAGAGAGACATGGAGGAATTGGAGACTGTGGTGCAAAGAGAAGCATGTCAGCCCCAAGTCCATCCTTTATGATTCCACTCAGATGAGGTCTCTAACCCAGGCCAACTCTAAGAAGCAGAGGTTTGTGAAATGCCAGGAGCTGGAAGGCAGTATATAGAGGGTGGAATTCTGGATCTGAAGTAAGGCACAATGCTCACAGAGGTCCATATGCTACTTGGAGCTGTGCTGTAGTCTCTATTAAATGTTCTTGCCTTAAGACACATATAAAGATCTCTTTGAAGGTGATACTCTTCTGATTAAGGTAAGGCCTTCAAGGGTATATATCCTCACATGCTCAAAGGTGACAAATTGAGTACATGAAAATGTGTATAGTTTATATTGTATTAGTATTTCAATATGATTATTTTGTTTGGTGAGGTTCTGGGAATGGTCATGATCTCTCAGTGAACTTTAGCACCAACCTTTGCTTTTCTAGAAAGAAGTATCACAGTATAGCTCAGGCTGGACTGGAATTTGTTTGGTTGCACTACCAGACCTGAGCTCTGGAGGATAATTAATCCCCTTGCCTGGACTCCTGAGAGAAAAATCTATGCTCATACTTTTTTCAGTGATATGACCTAGAATGCTCACTGGCCCTTTATCATCCTCATTGAAGCTTAGATCCACACTTGGTGCCACAAGGTTCCCAGTCCAATCCTCATAGATCACACCAGCATCTCCTCTCTCACTTGGTTGAGGGGAACAGGCACACCCCCTTCTTCCAACACTGTCTTTCATTTTCAAATGACCACTTTCACTCTCACTCAAAGCCTCTTCAACATAACCATTACTTGAATCAGGAAGAGAAAGGTAATTCTTGCTAAACTGTCTATCATCAGACTCAGATTTATGCAAAATATTCACCACTTAATGAACTGAGTAGGAAGTTTGCCTAACCCTTTTACCTGTTGAAGTTCATTACCTGCTTACTTTATGGTCAGATTCACCTGGAAATCACTTCAAAATACAATGAAGCAGTCGGCCTGGGACAGCCTGCAGAGGCAAATTGCACATGGTCCCCTGAGCCCCACTGTCTATCTCTGGGCTTACTCACCAGTATGGAGGACCCCTGACAGCCTGCTTATTGCTGAAACCTTAGGAGGCCCCAAGACTAACTTGGAACTCTGCTCCACCAATCCTATCCCAGTCAGATCTGCCCACCATGACAGTTGGGTCCAACTGGGACACAGCCTGCAGAGTGAGGTCCACTCAGGACACAGCCTATAGACTGGGGTCTGCCTGAGACACAGCCAGCAGAGTCTGGCACTCTGACTTTGATTGTCTGCTTCATGGCTTCCTCCACCTTCCGAAGAAGTCCTGCTGCCATCAGCATCGTTCAGCTAAAACCAGGGAAACCCAGGTGCCAAAAGGATAGCATAGAAAACACAATCAACAAGACTCAGGGAAATATGGCATCACCAGAACCCAGCTATCCTGAAACACATCCTGGACCTCCTAATGAAACTGAAGCACAATAAAGATCTTAAATCCCATTTTATAAAGATAATAGAGGGCTGTAAAGAGGACATGAATAAATAAATCCCTTAAGGAAATACAGGAAAATGCACACAAACAGGTAGAGGCATTAAAAGAAGAACCAAATAAATATAAAGAAATACAGGAAAATACAATCAAACAGATGAAGCATTTTAATAAAACTAAGAATTGAAAATGGAAATAGACACAAACTGAGTCAGTCCTGGAAATAGAAAACCTAGAAAAGAGGACAAGAACTACAGTGTATGCATCACCAACAGAGCACAGGAGATTGAAGAGAGAATTTCAGATGTAGCACATGCGATAGAAGAAATCAATATATCAGTCAAAGAAAATATAATACCTAAAAATTTCATAACGTAAAACACCCAGCAAATTTGGGACACTGAAAGACCAAACCTATGAATAGTAGGAATAAAAGAAGATTCCTAGCTCAAAGGCAAAGAAAATATCCTCAAAAATAATATAGAAGAAAATTTCCCTGACCTAAAGAAGGAAATTAATATAAAGGTACAAGAAGCATACAGAACACCAAACAGACTAGACCAAAAAGGAAAATCATATGTTCATAATAATCAAAACAATAAATATACAAAGAAAGCATTTTAAAAATAGCAAGGGATAAGACCAAGAAACATATAAAGGCAGATCTATTCTAATTACAAATGATTTCTCAACTGAGACTCTAAAAGTTAGAAGGTCTGGACAGAGATCTTGAAGATCCTACAAGACCACATTTCATTCAGCAAAACTTTCAATCACCATAGATGGGAAAACCAAGATATTCCATGTCAAAACCAAATTTAAACAATACCTTTTTACTAACCCAGCCCTAAAAAGGATAATAGAAGGAAAACTCTAACTCAAGAAAACATGAAAAATAAATAATTTGACAGCATTAAAAGCCAAAAAAGGAGAAACACAAACACACATGCTACATCCACTCCTGTATTGACTCACGTGGCACGCCTGAAAGCCTGAGAGCAGTCCTGAGACAAAGAGTTTCAAGGAAACTTGGTCTTCTGGAACCTTGGCATTCCCATAGCACGAATGCCCCCAGATTTGGCCCTGCGATAGTGTGGAGGGTCTTGCATGCTTTCTTACAGTATTTTACAGGATAAGAGTTGGAAATCTCAGGGCAAGCTTAGTAAAGTATACTTAGAATCTTCATTACAGTCAGGTATTGCAAACTACATTACGCATTAGAAGTAGGTGAATTCTTCTGACAAATGGAGATTCCCTACAGATACTTAAAAGAACAGCCAAGTTACTCTCATATGCAAGAATTTACCAAGGCCTAGGAAAAAGGGGCCTGTGGTTTTAAGAGGAGCTACAGAACTACATTATTTATGATAAGGTCTGCTAGAGCAGAATCCCCCTGGTGCTAGCTTTCACCAGGCTCAAACGAATAGCATAAATTGTGACTAGGGTGTGAAATTCTCTCCTGGCCCCTGTCATTATTATTACCTGTAAACATTGCCTGGTTCCTGACAGTCCTTTGAAGGCATCCCTTTGTTTTGTGTCAGATAATTTCAATGTACCTTGCCTGCTGTGACAAGCTACTCCTTTTTAGCCTCCCTATTTGTAGTGCCTCCCTACTCCTTTGTTTTCTGTATTATATAAAACTGATGCTAACTTTGACAAAAATTACATTCAGATACACACACTCTCTGTGCCCATGTCTGTTTGTCACCCTCAGTGCCAACTCCTTGCTCATCTGTAACCAGAACCCCCTGATTTCTACCGCTGATTGAGGGAGGCTGACTGAGGCCAGTGCGCAGTACACACACACACACACACAAACATCAAAATTACAGGAAATAACAATCATTCATCATAATATCTCTCAACATCAATGTACTTAATTCCCCCAGTAAAAAGAAACAGGCTAACAAAATGGATGAGTAAACATAACCCATCATTCTGCTGTATAAAAATAACATATCTCAACAACAAAAATAGTCATTATTTCAGTATAAAATGTTGGAAAAAGGTTAACCAAGCAATTAGACCCAAGAAACAAGCTGGAGTATCCCTTCTAATGTCTAATAAAATAGGCTTTCAAAACAAAAGCAATCAAAAGAGACAGGGAAGGACACTTCATACTTATCAAAGAAAGAATCCAAGAGGAAATCTGATTTCTGAACATCTGTGCCTCAAATGCAAGGGCACCCACATTTGTGAAAGAAGTATTAGTAAAGTTTAAATCACACATTGAACCCCACACATTAGTAATTTGAGACCTCAATAACCCACTCTCACCAATGGACTGGTCATCAAGACAAAAACTAAACAGAGAAATAACAGAACTGCTGAGATTATGATTCAAATGGGCTTACCAGATTAAACATTTCACCCAAACACAAAAGTGTGTGCATTCTTTTCACCACTTCACAGAACATTCTTCAAAATTGACCATATAATTAATCACAATGCATGCATCAACAAATACAAGAGTATTGAAATAACCACAACATCTTACAGATCACGATGGATTAAAGCTGGACTTCAACAACTGAAACAACATATATCATACATATTCATGGAAAGTGAACAGTTCATTACTCAATGATCCCTGGGTTTTAGGGAAAAAATTAAAAAAGATATTAAAGAATTTCTAGAACCCAATGAAAATGATGGCACAACGTACCCAAACTTATGGGACACTATGAAAGCAATACTAAGATGAAAGTTCTTAGCATTGACTGCCATCATAAAGAAACTGGAGAGTTCTTACAAATAAAAAGTACATCTAAAGGCTCTATTTTAAAAAAAAATGTAAACACATCTAGGAGGAGTAGATGGCAGGAAATAATCAAACTCAGGGCTGAAATTAATCAGTTAGAAACAAGATTAACAATACAAATAATCAAAGAAACCAAGAGTTGGTTATTTAAGAAAATCAACATGATAGGCAAACCCTTAACCAAAATAACAAAAAGACAGAGAGACTTAGCCAAATATACAAAATCAAAAATGAAAAGGGAGACATAACAACAGAAACCGAGAAAATTAAAAAATCATTAGGTCGACCTTCCTGGTGAGAGCACAGGGGTCCACCAGCCCGAGAGGTTTGTGCCTCAGGCCCCGGCAGGAGCCTTGGCTCCGGGACTCTGCGGAGGGCAGGCTGCATGGGTGACGGTGTGGAATACAGAGGCCAGCCATTTCTGGGACAGGCGAGAGCCACAGAGCTTCTGAGGAGGAGCCATCTTCGGCTCCAGACAACCGGCCACCTTCCTGGCCAAAGCAACGCAGCTTCTGGGAAAGATCCTGTTCTGGGCCTTCATCTTCAGCCAGTAGAAGGTCCAAACACCAGATAACTGTGCACCTTCCCTGAAAGAGGAGAGCTTGCCTGCAGAGACTGCTCTGACCACTGAAACTCAGAGGAGAGAGCTAGTCTCCTACGTCTGCTGATAGAGGGTAACATCATCAACAGAGGAACAATCTCTAAACAAAGACAACTATAACAACTAACTCCAGAGATTGCCAGATGGCGAAAAGTAAACGTAAGAATCCTACTAACAGGAACCAAGACCACTCACCATCATCAGAACCCAGCAATCCCACTTCACCCAGTCCAGGGAATCCTAACACACCTGAAAAGGTAGACCTGGATTTAAAAGCATTTCTCATGATGATGGTAGAGGACATAAAGAAGGAATTTAATAACTCACTTAAAGAAATACAGGAGAACACTGCTAAAGAGTTACAAGTCCTTAAAGAAAAACAGGAAAACACAACCAAACAGGTAGAAGTCCTTATAGAAAAACAGGAAAACACATCCAAACAGGTGATATAAATGAACAAAACCATACTAGACCTAAAAAGGGAAGTAGACACAATAAAGAAAACCCAAAGTGAGGCAACACTGGAGATAGAAACCCTAGGAAAGAAATCTGAAACCATAGATGCCAGCATCAGCAACAAAATACAAGAGATGGAAGAGAGAATCTCAGGTGCAGAAGATTCCATAGAGAACATCGGCACAACAATCAAAGAAAATGGAAAATGCAAAAAGATCCTAACTCAAAACATCCAGGAAATCCAGGACACAATGAGAAGACCAAACCTACGGATAACAGGAATGGATGAGAATGAAGATTTTCAACTCAAAGGACCAGCAAACATCTTCAACAAAATTATTGAAGAAAACTTCCCAAATCTAAAGAAAGAGATGCCCACGAACATACAAGAAGCCTACAGAACTCCAAATAGACTGGACCAGAAAAGAAATTCCTCCCGACACATAATAATCAGAACATCAAATGCACTAAATAAAGATAGAATACTAAAAGCAGTAAGGGAACAAGGTCAAGTAACATATAAAGGCAAGCCTATCAGAATTACACCAGATTTTTCACCAGAGACTATGAAAGCCAGAAGAGCCTGGACAGATGTTATACAGACACTAAAAGAACACAAATGCCAGCCCAGGCTACTATACCCAGCCAAACTCTCAATTACCATAGATGGAGAAACCAAAGTTTTCCACGACAAAATTAAATTCACCCATTATCTCTCCACGAATCCAGCCCTTCAAAGGATAATAACAGAAAAAAACCAATACAAGGACGGGAACCACGCCCTAGAAAAAACAAGAAGATAATCCCTCAACAAAACTAAAAGAAGACAGCCACAAGAACAGAATGCCAACTTTAACAACAAAAATAACAGGAAGCAACAATTACTTTTTCTTAATATTTCTTAATATCAATGGTCTCAACTCCCCAATAAAAACACATAGACTAACAGACTGGCTACACAAAAAGGACCCAACATTCTGCTGCTTACAGGAAACCCATCTAAGGGAAAAAGACAGACACTACCTCAGAGTGAAAGGCTGGAAAACAATTATCAAAGCAAATGGTCTGAAGAAACAAGCTGGAGTAGCCATTTTAATATCGAATAAAATCGACTTCCAACCCAAAGTCATCAAAAAAGACAAGGAGGGGCACTTCGTTCTCATCAAAGGTAAAATCCTCCAAGAGGAACTCTCAATTCTGAATATCTATGCTCCAAATACAAGGGCAGCCACATTCATTAAAGAAACTTTAGTAAAGCTCAAAGCACACATTGCATCTCACACAATAATAGTGGGAGACTTCAACACACCACTTTCACCAATGGACAGATCATGGAAACAGAAACTAAACAGGGACACACTGAAACTAACAGAAGTGATGAAACAATTGGATCTGACAGATATCTACAGAACATTTTATCCTAAAACAAAAGGATATACCTTCTTCTCGGCACCTCACGGGAACTTCTCCAAAATTGACCATATAATTGGTCACAAAACAGGCCTCAACAGATACAAAAATATTGAAATTGTTCCATGTATCCTATCAGACCACCATGGCCTAAGACTGATCTTCAATAACAACATAAATAATGGAAAACCAACATTCACGTGGAAACTGAACAACACTCTTCTCAGTGATGCCTTGGTCAAAGAAGGAATAAAGAAAGAAATTAAAGACTTTTTAGAGTTTAATGAAAATGAAGCCACAACGTACCCAAACCTATGGGACACAATGAAAGCATTTCTAAGAGGGAAACTCATAGCTCTGAGTGCCTCCAAGAAGAAACGGGAGAAAGCACATACTAGCAGCTTGACAACACATCTAAAAGCTCTAGAAAAAAAGGAAGCAAATTCACCCAAGAGGAGTAGATGGCAGGAAGTAATCAAACTCAGGGGTGAAATCAACCAAGTGGAAACAAGAAGAACTATTCAAAGAATTAACCAAACAAGGAGTTGGTTCTTTGAGAAAATCAACAAGACAGATAAACCCTTAGCTAGACTCATTAAAGGGCACAGGGACAACATCCTAATTAACAAAATCAGAAATGAAAAGGGAGACATAACAACAGATCCTGAAGAAATCCAAAACACCATCAGATCCTTCTACCAAAGGTTATACTCAACAAAACTGGAAAACCTGGACGAAATGGACAAGTTTCTGGACAGATACCAGGAACCAAAGTTGAATCAGGATCAAGTTGACCATCTAAACAGTCCCATATCACCTAAAGAAATAGAAGCAGTTATTAATAGTCTCCCAGCCAAAAAAAGCCCAGGACCAGACAGGTTTAGTGCAGAGTTCTATCAGACCTTCAAAGAAGATCTAATTCCAGTTCTGCACAAACTATTTCACAAAATAGAAGTAGAAGGTACTCTACCCAACTCATTTTATGAAGCCACTATTACTCTGATACCTAAACCACAGAGAGACCCAACAAAGATAGAGAACTTCAGACCAATTTCTCTTATGAATATCAATGCAAAAATCCTCAAAAAAATTCTCAATAACCGAATCCAAGAACACATTAAAGCAATCATCCATCCTGACCAAGTATGTTTTAATCCAGGAATGCAGGGATGGTTTAATATACGAAAATCCATCAATGTAATCCATTATATAAACAAACTCAAAGACAAAAACCACATGATCATCTCGTTAGATGCAGAAAAAGCATTTGACAAGATCCAACACCTATTCATGATAAAAGTTTTGGAAAGATCAGGAATTCAAGGCCCATACCTAAACATGATAAAAGCAATCTACAGCAAACCAGTAGCCAACATCAAAGTAAATGGAGAGAAACTGGAAGCAATCCCACTAAAATCAGGGACTAGACAAGGCTGCCCACTTTCTCCCTACCTTTTCAACATAGTACTTGAAGTATTGGCCAGAGCAATTCGACAACAAAAGGAGATCAAGGGGATACAAATTGGAAAAGAGGAACTCAAAATATCACTTTTTGCAGATGATATGATAGTATATATAGGTGACCCTAAAAATTCTACCAGAGAACTCCTAAGCCTGATAAACAGCTTCGGTGAAGTAGCTGGATATAAAATAAACTCAAACAAGTCAATGGCCTTTCTCTATACAAAGAATAAACAGGCTGAGAAAGAAATTAGGGAAACAACACCCTTCTCAATAGTCACAAATAATATAAAATACCTTGGTGTGACTCTAACTAAGAAAGTAAAAGATCTGTATGATAAGAACTTCAAGTTTCTGAAGAAAGAAATTAAAGAAGATCTCAGAAGATGGAAAGATCTCCTATGCTCATGGATTGGCAGGATCAACATTGTAAAAATGGCTGTCTTGCCAAAAGCAATCTAAAGATTCAATGCAATCCCCATCAAAATTCCAACTCAATTCTTCAACGAATTAGAAGGAGCAATTTGCAAATTCATCTGGAATAACAAAAAAACCTAGGATAGCAAAAAGTCTTCTCAAGGATAAAAGAACCTCTGGTGGAATCACCATGCCTGACCTAAAGCTTTACTACAGAGCAATTGTGATAAAAACTGCATGGTACTGGTATAGAGACAGACAAGTAGACCAGTGGAATAGAATTGAAGACCCAGAAATGAACCCACACACTTATGGTCACTTGATCTTCGACAAGGGAGCTAAAACCATCTAGTGGAAGAAAGACAGCATTTTCAACAATTGGTGCTGGCACTACTGGTTGTTATCATGTAGAAGAATGCGAATAGATCCATACTTATCTCCTTGTACTAAGGTCAAATCTAAGTGGATCAAGGAACTTCACATAAAACCAGAGACACTGAAACTTATAGAGGAGAAAGTGGGGAAAAGCCTTGAAGATATGGGCACAGGGGAAAAATTCCTGAACAGAACAGCAATGGCTTGTGCTGTAAGATTGAGAATTGACAAATGGGACCTAATGAAACTCCAAAGTTTCTGCAAGGCAAAAGACACCGTCAATAAGACAAAAAGACCACCAACAGATTGGGAAAGGATCTTTACCTATCCTAAATCAGATAGGGGACTAATATCCAACATATATAAAGAACTCAAGAAGGTGGACTTCAGAAAATCAAATAACCCCATTAAAAAATGGGGCTCAGAACTGAACAAAGAATTCTCACCTGAGGAATACCGAATGGCAGAGAAGCACCTGAAAAAATGTTCAACATCCTTAATCATCAGGGAAATGCAAATCAAAACAACCCTGAGATTCCACCTCACACCAGTCAGAATGGCTAAGATCAAAAATTCAGGTGACAGCAGATGCTGGCGTGGATGTGGAGAAAGAGGAACACTCCTCCATTGTTGGTGGGATTGCAGGCTTGTACAACCACTCTGGAAATCAGTCTGGCGGTTCCTCAGAAAATTGGACATAGTACTACCGGAGGATCCAGCAATACCTCTCCTGGGCATATATCCAGAAGATGCCCCAACTGGTAAGAAGGACACATGCTCCACTATGTTCATAGCAGCCTTATTTATAATAGCCAGAAGCTGGAAAGAACCCAGATGCCCCGCAACAGAGGAATGGATACAGAAAATGTGGTACATCTACACAATGGAGTACTACTCCGCTATTAAAAAGAATGAATTTATGAAATTTCTAGCTAAATGGATGGACCTGGAGGGCATCATCCTGAGTGAGGTAACACATTCACAAAGGAACTCACACAATATGTACTCACTGATAAGTGGATATTAGCCCCAAACCTAGGATACCCAAGATATAAGATACAATTTCCTAAACACATGAAACTCAAGAAAAATGAAGACTGAAGTGTGGACACTATACCCCTCCTTAGAATTGGGAACAAAACACCCATGGAAGGAGTTACAGAGACAAAGTTTGGAGCTGAGATGAAAGGATGGACCATGTAGAGACTGCCATATCCAGGAATCCACCCCATAATCATCATCCAAACGCTGACACCATTGCATACACTAGCAAGATTTTATTGAAAGGACCCAGATGTAGCTGTCTCTTGTGAGACTATGCCGGGGCCTAGCAAACACAGAAGTGGATGCTCACAGTCAGCTAATGGATGGATCACAGGGCTCCCAATGGAGGAGCTAGAGAAAGTACCCAAATGGCTGAAGGGGTCTGAAACCCTATAGATTGAACAGCAATATGAACTAATCTGTACCCCCAGAGCTCATGTCTCTAGCTGCATATGTAGCAGAAGATGGCCTAGTCGGTCATCAATGGGAAGAGAGGCCCCTTGGTCATGCAAACTTTATATGCCCCAGTACAGGGGAACACCAGGACCAAGAAGTGGGAGTGGGTGGGTAGGGGAGCATGGCAGGGGAGAGGGTATAAGGAACATTCGGGATAGCATTTGAAATGAAAATGAAGAAAATATCTAATAAAAAATGAAAAAAAATGACTCTCCTTCAGAAGTTATCAAAGTCAGTAAATCTTTACATAGGGTTGGGGCTTCACGAGACCCCTCCGACTCCATGTTGGCTATTTAAGTCTTGATCTTGTGTGAGTAACCAGGGCCACTGTGAGTTCCTGTGGGTGACAACTATGTCACATCCAGCGAGCAGCCTTTCACAGCACCCCTCATCCTCTAGCCCTTCTAATGCAATCATCTTTTTTAAAGGAATTATTTAAATTTTAAATTATATTTAAAATGTATCCTACCTAAACAAAATCTCTGTGTATTTTGTTTCAGCAGCAGTGTGAGAAAGATGAAAGATGTCCACGATGGGGGAGTAAACAATTGAATTCATTAGAAGTATGGAACTCAAGCCATCTACAGCTCAAAATGGAGCAGATGATTTTCTTTAGTTTTTGAACATAACATTTTTTTTTTGTATTCCAAGCTTTTGTCCTTTTTTTGTTGCTGTTGGCTGTTTTCTTTATTTACATTTCAAATGTTACATACATTCACCAAATTCTCCCTTTTAATCATTCTTTTTTTAAATTTTTGATTATTTTAGATGACTTTCCTCTGTAGTATTCATTGCATCTTTCTTCCATAATTTATATGTTTTGACAAAATTAAATGTGAATTTTTCTAAGATGAAAAAAAAAAAAAGATAACAACCCACCCAAAAAACCTTCGACCCAAAATGTGCCCTGCCTACAAGATGGGCAGGACAAAGTTTCATGTGCACTGAAGTGAAGATATGTCACGAGCAGGCCATGTATTTGAAAACAAGGCATAAGGAAAATACACACACACACACACACACACACACACACACACTTGTTTTTATGAATGAATCCATATGGATACTGAGAACATTTTAGCATAAATATTTTGTAAATACACTCTTGCTGGAAACTTTTATTTTCTGTCAGCAACAAATGTGGAGATCTGAATTTGCTCAAGAACCAAAACAAACTGAATTTCTCAAGGATTCGTGCTTTTCTAACCACCTGAAAACAGTAGGAGCTAGAATGGCCATTGAGTTCTAGATATTGTAAGATTCTCCTAATCCAAACAGATATTTCTAGGGTTCCAGAACCCTATATGAAATAAGGAAACGCAAAACCATTAATTCACATATCACCAGCATCATTAACTGCTAATTAGACTTCAAGTCTTGAATTAAATAAACAATACAGAATATACTTTGTTCAAAATCCCTGCCATACCTTTGTTCTGTGAGCAATCTAAAACAATCTTGGTTTTCCTGAGGCATCTGTTCTGTTCTCTGTTGAGGTAGTGCAGGCTATCATTGAGGGCCTTACACTCTGAAGACTTATTTCTTAACATTTCTTCCATTAAGGAGCTGTCATTTTTCATGACCTGGTACTCTTGACGGAGGTTATTTAGAGTTTTCTCCTGTTCATGTTTCTCTTGTCCATCCCGGAAAACTAAAATTAATAGCAGATATAAAACACCAACAGTGTTCATAATGTGTAAATGTTAAAGTAAGATTTGAGATAAAGCCCATGTTGACAACCAACACATACCATTTCTTTAATTGCTACTTAGACATTTAGAAAGTAACACTTAAATTAGCTAACTATAGAAATGTGAACATCTATTTCGCTCCATCAGCAACTTCAGTGTAAAGTATAAGATACAGCTGAATTAAATTGTGGTGAAAATACCATATCTTCTAACTACTTCGTTTTTTTCACACCCACAACTTACAAATAAGTACTTAAGTAAAATATTTGGTGAACACTTAACACACACCGAAAATATGAAGTAATAAAGGTGAAGAACCAGCACAATTCAGCTTGGACCAGATGGATAACTTAGTATCCAGGTATGTAGTTATGAATTAGCACAGCCTGGGGGTGATTTCCTCTAATGATGTGAAGGAATCCAATATGACTAAAGCTTTAATATCTCTGTACAGATCTAGTCTATTTACTTAACCATGACCTCAATATACACTGAGGAAAAATTAAAATAAAGTCATCATTTCTTTTGCACAGAAGTTTCTCACAGAATTTTTACCTAAGATTCACAATCATCTGAGCTCATAAGGCAGATTATCACCAAGCCCAAAGAAAGAACAGAATCACAAAAGAGACAGAGCAGACCAGCTCCCAACAGCCCCAGAGGTAACAGATTAGGTATGGAAGAGAACAGGCCATTATAGTATTTCAGGAAAAAAAAAAATGAAGTCCAGAGCTATGTGGCTTGTCTCCTGGTTGTAGGCAAGTTAGTGAACAGAGTGTGTATCTGCATAATTAATGTCCAGAGTTATCACTTACAAAGAAGATGTATACCAGTTACTCACTGTGTATCACCAACACTGCCACAGTTACCAGCAGAAGGAAACAGAGGATTCCAAGAACTATCACAATGAACTTCCAGGGGACTGAACACTCTTAAATCAAACAAACCAAGAAAATCATCACCATGAGAAGAGCAAATCTCAATACTAATTATACTTTTCCATTGTTTTGAAACAAGGGAATATTGGTCTCTAAAAATTTTGCAGAAGTCTGTGATACCAACTAACTGAAAATGTACTTTCAAAACTGTAGATTTCTGCCTAAAATGCACCCACTGTGCAAAATCCTACAAGAATGAAATTTAATGTTGATGTTTTTTAACCTATGGCCTTGTATACTAAATCCTCCTGACTCAGCCTAAAAAGAGCTGGATGGCAGGCATGTACCCTTATCCAGCTCTACAGGATCAAAAGTGCATCCTACAGAAAACACAGGAGGCACAGACACACTCTAAGTACAAGACAGCATAACTAAGGATGGAGATGAAGGAAAGAGGGATGGATGTTCTTGAGAACTGTTTGGGAACTGTGGCTGTTCTGTATACAGACCCATCATGAAAGGGGCTTAGAAGTCAACATTGTTTTTCCATAAATTCTATTTTTCTGTACATAATACTAAACATCATTGTGTGTCTGAGGTGGTCATAATGGGAAAATCAAGCAGCAAATTATCACACCAACTAAGTTAATGTTCTCAGCTTGAAGTTCAACTCTGAGAGTTTGTTCAGACTGACCCAAAAGGGGGAATAAAAAAGTGAGAGTTCCTCTTTTTCATTAATAAACAATATTATTCTTTAAGATTTTCAGAAACTCACACTGGGGTTTACTCATTCCCATACCCACTAATCCTCTCATCCCCTCTCTTCCTCTGCAATTTCCTTCCCAGGAAGAGACTTCCTCTTCTGATGTGTTGCATTAGACATTAAGGATACTTAAGACAATTAAAACTCCTTCAGCTGGAGTATAAGTATTCTTTCCTCTGCACACTTTTCATTTCTAAGGTTTTATTTCTCTAGAACATTTAATGTTTCTTCAGAGTCTAGTTTGTCTGTATTTTTAAAGGTTTCAGAACTTTTTATGAATAAACAAACAAAAGCAAAAGCAAACAAAACTTCTCTTAATGGGTTCTCAAATGTGACAGAATGTGTCTCTTCTCACTTCTCCATTCTCAAGAGCTTATTTCTTTGTCTCCCATTGTTCTGCTCTGCGCATCTGGCTTTCCTCTGTTATCAGCTAAGAGCCAATAGGATATTGTTTTCAAAAGTCAAAAGTTACAATACATTAAAAAAAAGAGGTGAATTTAGTCACTTAAAAACACTTACCTCTGTGGCCCACATCTCTGGGCCTTTGAGTCTCCTCAGGCCTCACTGGGTTCTGCAACCCTGAAGACTTATGAAATCTCAGAGTTGTGTAAGTGACCTCCTGCTCACTCATCTTGGAAGTATGTAAAGTACGATTTGTATTAAAATGTGGCCTCAAGTGATTTCTAAAGAAAAAGTTAAAATGTCCATCTTTAGGAAGATACCTGGATCTGATGCTGCATTGGAGTGGGAATGGGTGAGACATGATTAATTTTCTTAGTGGTCCAAACACCCTGACTCTGATTTCCTCACACACAAGTGAGACCTCTTTGCATATAATCTGCTTAAATGGAAAGAACTTTAAAAATAAGAATAAGTCATTACTATTTTCAAACTGCCTTTGTTCAAAATATTCTACATACATGAAAAAGTTAGGCAAAATTGCTACCACCATAAATCATTAAAACCCTTTAAAACTATTAATTCAAATAACAAAACTTAAAACTTTCTTTTAAAAATTAAATGTTTTGCTTTAAAATTATGTATACATTTTGTTAAACACATGAATATAAAAATGGTCTTGTCTTTTCAGTTATACATATCTATCCAAGTTTCCCAGACAACACTTTCAAAAGAATACGTGAATGTTAATACAGAAGATGACTAAAATTTGGGGTCCAACATAAATGTTTCTTGAGTTGAAGCTCAAACTCCTGAGATGTCCTACCTCTCCACCTAGCCACATCCTACATATTCTTCTTCCGGGCCAGCCTGGTAAATAGATGCAACTACGAAAGATCCTACTGAGTGGAATAACCCAGACCCAAAAAGACAAATGCCGCGTGGTCTCTGGCATCTGAGGCTCTGGCTCCCAGTCTTCACATATCCCACCTAACACGGAATACCTAAAGAAACCAGGTAAGTGGAAAGGATCATTGCATGGGTGGGGTATGGGAGCAATAGAGAGGGGAATAGCAGGATACAACCAGAAATTTAGTCCCAGATTATTCCATGTCCACAATCATTTCACATATTACATTCTAATACTTGATTTTGCCAAACAAGGAACCTATATAAAAATAAATTTTGTCACTATGCCATCATTAGCTAATGCCCATAAGGATTCAATCTGATAATATAAATAATTATATTACTAAATAGGAAATATTTATAATTAGTCTTCCCACTTACATTAATAACTGAGATAATAGCCCACAAATAATATGGAAAACAAACTGCATATTGATTGATTCTTCCCTAGATTTTTAATGAAGTTTTCTGAAATTATTCAATTTTCACTTGTTCCCTCTCTCTCTCTCTCTCTCTCTCTCTCTCTCTCTCTCTCTCTCTCTTCCTTTTTTTTTTGGGGGGGGGGCGGGGCTGGCTTTTTGTTTGTTTATTTCTTTGTTTTCAGGACAGCAGGGTTTCTTTGTGTAGCCCTTGACTATACTGGAACTAGTTCTGTAGATCAGGCTGGCCTCAAACTCACAGTGATAAACCTGCCCTATCTCATGAGGCTGGGATTAAAGGTGTGTGCCACCACTGCTATCCAAGATTCTTTAAGAAAAAGGAGTCTACCCGCTACAGAATACTTTTTTTTTAATTGTTATTATTGTTGTTGTTGTTGTTGTTGTTGGAGGATTGCCTGTGGCATGGTACATGTATGTCCAGAGGACAACTTTACCAAGTGAGTTCTCTCACTCCACCTTCAAGTGGGCTTCAGGGATCAAACTCAGGTGGCCAATCAGACTTGTGCAGCATGTAATTTCATATGGACCCATCTTACCTGGCTCCTAGTATTACTTCTTCTAAATGACTTAGATTTAAGCTTTTGACACAGTTAAATGAATGCCATAGATCCTCGCCCATAATTTCATAGCTCACAGCAGAAGTGACAACACACTCAGAAATAAAATAACGAACACAGAACTCCAATTTTCACATACTGCCCGAGTTAACTTTATCTGACACAACCAAGAGGGTTTCCCCATCAATCCTGCTGACAAGTCACAGCATGTAAAATTCTGATAGAAAAACACAAAAAGCAGCTGTTACCTGTGTCTCTACCAGGAAGTAATTCTGGTGAAGGGAATTAATCCACTAACTGAGGGACAAGTTGGCCATTCCTGGTCTGTATACACTCAGAGCTTCAAGAAGAATGACGGAACTGAATCATCTCTGAGTAATACTCCAGCTCATAACATTCGGCCCCTCCTCTTGATCTAAGCAAAAAGAGGAAATTGCATAATAAAAGCTGACTCTGACAGCAAAGGAAAGGACCAATGTATTCTGGCATATACTGCAATAGATTTCCATAATTGATAGTTGAATACTGAAAAGATACCACTCCTTCAGAGAAAGAAAAATAAGTGTCCTTAACAAAACCATAGGAAAAGAATGGGGGACTGAAATTCCCCTGCTTCTAATTTTGTAATAGGCTGTTGGAAATTTTCTTTTTCTATTTGAAAATGTTTACTTGTTGTTGAATTGTACTTATTGTACCTGTGTGTTTTACGAATACCTTTTAAAGGCATTTGCACTGTTAAAGTTCTTTTTTTTTAACTGTTAAACTAAGTTTTTTTTTATTTTTAGTTAGGTATTTTCCTCATTTACATTTCCAAAGTTATCCCAAAAGTCCCCCATACCCTCCCCCCAACTCCCCTACCCACCCACTCCCATTTTTGGCCCATTCATTCCCCTGCATAAAAAGTTTGCAAGTCCAATGGGCCTATGTTTACAATGATGGCTGGCTAGGCCATCTTTTGATACATATGCAGCTAGAGTCAAAAGCTCCGGGGTACTGGTTAGTTCATAATGTTGTTCCATCTATAGGGTTGCACATCCCTTTAGCTCCTTGGGTACTTTCTCTAGCTCCTTTATTGGGGGCCCTGTGATCCATCCAATAGCTGACTGTGAGCATCCACTTCTGTGTTTGCTAGGCCTCTGCGTAGTCTCACAAGAGACAGCTATATCAGGGTCCTATCAGCAAAATCTTGCTAGTGTATGAAATGGTGTCAGCGTTTGGAGGCTGATTATGGGATGGATCCCTGGATATGGCAGTCTCTAGATGGTCCATCCTTTTGTCTCAGCTCCAAACTTTGTCTCTGTAACTCCTTCCATGGGTGTTTTATTCCCAATTCTAAGAAGGGGCAAGGTGTCCATACTTAGGTCTTCGTTCTTCTTGAGTTTCATGTGTTTTGCAAATTGTAACTTATATCTTGGGTATTCTAAGTTTCTGGGCTAATATCCACTTATCAGTGAGTACATATCATTTGAGTTCTTTTGTGATTGGGTTACCTCACTCAGCATAATGCCCTCCAAGTCCAACCATTTGCCTAGGAATTTCATAAATCCATTCTTTTTAATAGCTGAGTAGTACTCCATTGTATAAATGTACCACAATTTTTGTATCCATTCCTCTGTTGAGGGGCATCTGGGTTCTTTCCAGCTTCTGGCTATTATAAATAAGGCTACTATGAACATAGTGGAGCATATTTCTTTCTTACTAATTGGAACATCTTCTGGATGTATGCCCAGCAGAGGTATTGAGGGATCCTCTGGTAGTACCATGTCCAATTTTCTGAGAAACCACCAGACTGATTACCGAAGTGGTTATACAAGCTTGTAATCCCTCCAACAGTGAGGGAGTGTACCTCTTTCTCCACGTGCTCGCCAGCATCTGCTGTCACCTGAATTTTTGATCTTAGCCATTCTGACTGGTGTGAGATGGACTCTCAGGGTTGTTTTGATTTGCATTTCCCTGATGATTAAGAATGCTGAACATTTTTTCAGGTGCTTCTCTGCCATTCGGTATTCCTCAGGTGAGAATTCTTTGTTTAGATCTGAGCCCCATTTTTTAATGGGGTTATTTGATTTTCTGGAGTCCACCTTCTTGAATTCTTTATATATATTGGATATTAGTCCTATATCTGATTTAGGATATGTAAAGATCCTTTCCCAATCTGTTGGTGGTCTTTTTGTCTTATTGACGGTGTCTTTTGCCTTACAGAAGCTTTGCAGTTTCATGAGGTCGCACTTGTCAATTCTTGATATTACAGCACAAGCCATTGCTGTTATATTCAGGAATTTTTCCCCTGTGCCAATATCTTCGAGGCTTTTCCCCACTTTCTCCTCTATAAGTTTCAGTGTCTCTGGTTTTCTGTGGAACTCCTTGATCCACTTAGATTTTACCTTAGTAAAAGGAGATAGGAATGGATCAATTCGCATTCTTCTACACGATAACCACCAGTTGTGCCAGCACCATTTCTTGAAAATGCTGTCTTTTTTCCACTGGATGGTTTTAGCTCCCTTGACGAAGATCAAGTGACCATGGGTGTGTGGGTTCATCTCTGGGTCTTCAATTCTGTTCCATTGCTCTACTTTTCTGTCATTATACCAGTACCATGCCATTTGTAACACAATTGCTCTGTAGTACAGCTTTAGGTCAGGCATGGTGATTCCAAAAGAGGTTCTTTTATCCTTGAGAAAAGTTTTTACTATCCTAGGTTTTTTGTTATTCCAGATGAATTTGCAGATTGCTCTTTCTAATTCGGTGAAGAATGGAGTTGGAATTTTGGTGGTGATTGCATTGAATCTGTAGATTGCTTTTGGCAAGATAGTCATTTTTACAATGTTGATCCTGCCAATCCATGAGCATGGGGGATCTTTCCATCTTCTGAGATGTTCTTTAATTTCTTTCTTCAGAGACTTGAAGTTCTTTTCATTCAGACCTTTCACATCCTTAGTTAGAGTCACTCCAAGGTATTTTATTTGTGACTATTGAGAAGGGTGTTGTTTCCCTAATTTCTTTCTCAGCCTGTTTATCCTTTGTGTACAAAAAGGCCATTGACTTGTTTGAGTTAATTTTATATCCAGCTACTTCACCGAAGCTGTTTATCAGGTTTAGGAGTTCTCTGGTGGAATTTTTAGGGTTACTTATATATACTATCATATCATCTGCAAAAAGTGATATTTTGACTTCCTCTTTTCCAATTTGTATCCCCTTGATCTCCTTTTGTTGTGGAATTGCTCTGGCTAGGACTTCAAGTACCATGTTGAATAGGTACGGAGAAAGTGGGCAGCCTTGTCTAGTCCCTGATTTTAGTGGGATTGCTTCCAGCTTCTCACCATTTACTTTGATGTTGGCTACTGGTTTTCTGTAGATTGCTTTTATCATGGTTAGGTATGGGCCTTGAATTCCTGATCTTTCCAAGACTTTTATCATGAATGGGTGTTGGATTTTGTCAAATGCTTTCTCTGCATCTAACGAGATGATCATGTGGTTTTTGTCTTTGAGTTTGTTCATATAATGGATCATGTTGATGGATTTCCATATATTAAACCATCCCGGCATCCCTGGAATAAAACCTACTTGGTCAGGATAGATGATAGTTTTAATGTGTTCTTGGATTCGGTTAGCAAGAATTTTATTGAGTATTTTTGCATTGCTATTCATAAGGGAAATTGGTTTGAAGTTCTCTATCTTTGTTGGATCTTTCTATGGTTTAGATTTCAGAGTAATTGTGACTTCATAGAATGAGTTGGGTAGAGTATCTTCTACTTCTGTTTTGTGGAATAGTTTGTGCAGAACTGGAATTAAATCTTCTTTGAAGGTCTGATAGAACTCTGCACTAAACCCATCTAGTCCTGGGCTGTTTTTGGTTGGGAGATTATTAATGACTGCTTCTATTTCTTTAGAAGACATGGGACTGTTTAGATCATTAACTTGACCCTGATTTAACTTTGGTACCTGGTATCTGTCTAGAAATTTGTCCATTTCGTCCAGATTTTCCAGTTTTATTGATTATAGCCTTTTGTAGAAGGATCTGATGGTGTTTTAAATTTCTTCAGGATCTGTTGTTATGTCACCCTTTTCATTTCTGATTTTGTTAATTAGGATGCTGTCCCTGTGCCCTCTAGTGAGTCTGGCTAAGGGTTTATCTATCTTGTTGATTTTTCTCAAAGAACCAACTCCTCATTTGGTTGATTCTTTGAATAGTTCTTTTTGTTTCCACTTGGTTGATTTCACCCCTGAGTTTGATTATTTCCTGCCGTTTACTCCCCTTGGGTGAATTTGCTTCCTTTTTTCCTAGAGTTTTACGTGTGTTGTCAAGCTGCTAAAGTGTGCTCTCTCTAGTTTCTTTTTGGAGGCACTCAGAGCTATGAGTTTTTCTCTTAGAAATGCTTTCATTGTGTCCCATAGGTTTGGGTATGTTGTGGCTTCATTTTCATTAAACTCTAAAAAGTCTTTCATTTCTTTCTTTATTCCTTCCTTGACCAAGGTATCATTGAGAAGAGTGTTGTTCATTTTCCACGTGAATGTTGGCTTTTAATTATTTATGTTGTTATTGAAGATCAGCCTTAGTCCATGGTGGTCTGATAGGATGCATGGGACGATTTCAATATTTTTGTATCTGTTGAGGCCTGTTTTGTGACCAATTATATGGTCAATTTTGGAGAAGTTCCCGTGAGGTGCTGAGAAGAAGGTATATCCTTTTGTTTTAGGATAAAATGTTCTATAGATATCTGTTAAGTTTATTTGTTTCATCACTTCTGTTAGTTTCACTGTGTCCCTGTTTAGTTTTTGTTTCCACGATCTGTCCATTGATGAAAGTGGTGTGTTGAAATCTCCCACTATTATTGTGTGAGGTGAAATATGTGCTTTGAGATTTACTAAAGTTTCTTTAATGAATGTGGCTGCCCTTGTATTTGGGGCATAGATATTCAGAATTGATAGTTCCTCTTGGAGGATTTTACCTTTGATGAGTATGAAGTGTCCCTTCTTGTCTTTTTTGATAACTTTGGGTTGGAAGTCGATTTTATTTGATATTAGAATGGCTACTCCATCTTGTTTCTTCAGACCATTTGCTTGGAAAATTGTTTTCCAGTCTTTCACTCTGAGGTAGTGTCTGTCTTTTTTCCTGAGATACGTTTTTTGTAAGCAGCAAAATGTTGGGCCCTGTTTGTGTAGCCAGTGTGTTAATCTATGTCTTTTTATTGGGGAATTGAGTCCATTGATATTAAGAGATATTAAAAAAAGTAATTGTTGCTTCCTATTATTTTTGTTTTTTTTTTTGCGTTTCATCATTTATTTAGATGTTGAAGCTCTCGTACTAAGTTTTTACAAGCTGGTGAACACTGACAAACTATTTCTCCTACAGAACTATAACCACACATTCCCAGACAGTATAAATATATGGTTGAACTAACTTTAATACACATCACCATTTTATCGATTACATAATAAAACGAATGATCAAGTATCCAATTATTAAGTTACATAGCTCAAAAGGCGTATAAAACATTTCTTCTCAGTTCACTAGCAGATCCATCCCACTTTGTCTTTTTTGCAAGAGATTGGGAAGAGGAAAGCCATAATTCAAACAAGCTGGAAAACTTCTGATAGGTATGGAAAACACAAAAATTTCAGAAATTTTGATTAAGAATTGGTTAGCTACAACAATGTATCTCTATGTCTTAAAAATATTTACTAAATTAAAGAGCATACTCTACATGTTCTGCACATGACAAAGGCAACATATTACTAAAAATATTTAATAGCCTCCTCTCGTTTCTTTTTCAGGCCCTCCCTGTTAGGTTGCAATTCTGAGTGCAAACATTAAATTAACTATAAGGCTTTTTGTCTGGAGACATTGTTGAAGATATGTGCTTCTGTAACAAAGTTGATTTTCAAACAGAGGTTTCCCAAAACAAAACAAAATGAGACAGACATATTAAATAATCAGCGCAAGACTTAGTTAAAAAAAAAAAAATAAAAAAAAAAAGGATGGCTAAGCAAACCTGACGTATTCTGGCATAAGTGTGGGAGATGTAAACAGATTGAGCAGGCAGATAACGAGAGAAGCCCTGCAGTGTTTGAAATGACTGAAGGAATACACCATGGATGGTCTAGAGTTCTTAGTTCCTGCAATTTTGGTTCTGTATGATGCTAAAAAATACAAGTATTGTGCTGGGTATTTTGGCACCTAATCCTTCTAAATTCCTTATAGACTAATAATATTCTGGCACAGGAGTACATTTAATGACATAACTCAATACCTTATTTTAGGAAAGGTCAATTGGTACAAATAATAAGCACATTTTAAATGCTGACCAGCAAAAATCTTTTGCTAAGTGTCCAAACATGTTGATCATAGCCCAAATATAGAGGTTGCAATTCTGTCAAACTTGTAGCCTGGTAAGACTGGTTTTTCAGTATTCCTGTGGAGTTGCAGTAGACTTATTCAGTAAGCCGACACATTGGGTAATATGCATGACAAATCAGGTCCCATCTGAAGTTCCACTTCCAAGGTAATGGCATCAGGCACCCCAGTTTTATTGAATACAACAGTTGTTTCTATGACCATTGGAATCCTTGAAGCGGAGCCGCATTTTCGGACGGTACTTCTCCAGATACAAAAGTTGCTTGCTGTTAAAAGCTCCACGCCGCTTTTGTCTTATGAATTGTACTGCATCTTCATATTTCATTCCACCTTCAAGTAATGCTAGGGCAACAAGCACCGGAGCTCTGCCAAGGCCTGCGACACAATGGACAGCAATACAGCAACCAGGTTCTTCACGAAACTTAATCTTCACAAGACTTAGCCAGTCATCGACAATCTGGTTGGATGGTGGTGCACCATCATCAAAAGGCCAGTCAAGAACATGAATGCCTTCTTTCTCCACAAGAGTAGTGTCGTAAGTTGCTTCACATACTCTTACTATTGTGGTAACTCCATACTTCTTAAGTTCCTCTATAAATTTGTTTAAGGTCACATTGGTTGGATTGTGTGTAATAAGAAATCGCATGTTCTTGTATGTGACTTCCACAGGAGCAGGGCGGTTCATTCGAGCCATGTTAATTTAGTTTAAAAAAACACCCAATAGGGTTATGAAAGAATTAAAAAATTGAATACAGAAATGATTTAAAACCAAAACAGAAAAACAAAACAAAACAAAACCAAAAAACAACCTGAAGTCTACTTCAATATTCAATATACTCCACTTGAAATTCTCAGTGCTTGAGTATGAATTGGGAGAAACGGGCAATGAAATGAACCTCCTAACAAGAAGCAGTGATTCTTCAATCCAGTAATACTGAGGCAATACAAAGGAAGTGCACTGAGGTTTACCCCATCCAGGTCTGAGCTCTTGTCAAATGCTCTGCAGATTTCAATTCAACATGCCTGTTTCCAGGTTATCCACTCTTATGGGGGTTTCTTGGTGGAGTAGTAATGAATTTCTACAGTTCACTTGTCTGCATAGAGGTCGTGCTGTGCCTGGCAGTAATCTCCACTGCCCTTCAGAAACTCCATAAATGTGTGACCGAGAACACCACAGAACTGAGGAATATGTCTACTCATTGAAGATTGTGGCCTAATCATACAGCCGGTCCCGAGGAGGCGCAGGCAGCGGCGGCAGGGCAGGCGGCGGTGGGCATCGCGGGGCGGCGGCGGGGATGCAGGCGGCGGGGGCACCAGACGACCATGCGGTGAGCTGCCCCTATTTTTGTTTTTAAAGTTGGCATTCTGTACTTGTGGATGTCTTCTTTTTGGTTTGTTGAGGGATTACTTTCTTTTTTTTCTAGGGCATGGTTTCATCCTTGTATTGGTTTTTTTCTGTTATTATCCTTTGAAAGGCTCGATTCGTGGAAAGATAGTGTGTGAATTTGGTTTTGTCGTGGAAAACTTTAGTTTCTCCATCTATGGTAATTGAGAGTTTGGGTGGGTATAGTAGCCTGGGCTGGCATTTGTGTTCTCTTAGGGTCTGTATAACATCTGTCCAGGCTCTTCTGGCTTTCATAGTCTCTGATGAAAAGTGTGGTATAATTCTGATAGGCCTGTCTTTATATGTTACTTGACCTTTTTCTCTTACTGCTTTTAATATTCTATCTTTATTTAGTGCATTTTTTGTTCTGATTATTATGTGTCTGGAGAAATTTCTTTTCTGGTCCAGTCTATTTGGAGTTCTGTAGGCTTCTTTTATGTTCATGGGCATCTCTTTCTTTAAGTTTGGGAAGTTTTCTTCTATAATTTTGTTGGAGATATTTGCTGGCCCTTTAAGTTGAAAAATCTTCATTCTCATCTACTCCTAATATCTGTAGGTTTTGTCTTCTCATTGTGTCCTGTATTTCCTGCATGTTTTGAGTTAGGATCTTTTTTCATTTTGTATTTTCTTTGATTTTTGTGCTGATGTTCTCTATGGAATCTTCTGCACCTGAGATTCTCTCTTCCATCTCTTGTATTCTGTTGCTGATGCTGGCATCTATGGTTCCAGATTTCTTTCCTAGGCTTTCTATCTCCAGTGTTGCCTCACTTTGGCTTTTCTTTATTGTGTCTACTTCCTTTTTTAGGTCTTGGATGGTTTTATTCAATTCCATCACCTGTTTGGTCGTTTTTTCTTGCAATACTTTAAGGGATTTTTGTGTTTCCTCTTTAAGGTCTTCTACCTGTATAGCAGTGTTCTTCTGTATTTCTTTAAGTGAGTTATTAAAGTCCTTCTTGATGTCCTCTACCATCATCATGAAATATGCTTTTAAATCTGGGCCTAGTTTTTCGGGTGTGTTGGGGTGCCCAGACCTGGGTGGGGTGGGAGTGCTGTGTTCTGATGATGGTGAGTGGTCTTGGTTTCTGTTAGTAAGATTCTTACATTTGCTGTTGCCATCTGGTAATCTCTGGAGTTGGTTGTTGTAGTTGTCTCTGGTTAGATCTTGTTCCTCAGGTGTTTATGTTAGCCTCTATCAGCACACCTGGGAACTAGCTCTCTCCTGAGTTTCAGTGTTCAGAGTACTCTCTGCAGGTAGGCTCTCCTCTTGCAGAGAAGGTACCCACATATCTGGTGTTCCAACCTGCCTCCTGACAGAAGTTGTGATCCACTCACACAGGTCTTAAGATCCCACGGAGGGTCCTGTGTATACCTTACGGGTGTCCTCAGACTCCATGCCCAAGGTACCCCTGTGCTGATGTGGACCGGAAGGGACTTGTGCCCCTGATCAGGCAGGGTTTTCTGCTTCCCTAATTAATGCAGTCTTGGGTCCCACAAGATTGGATTGGAGCAGAGGCTGTGTTCCACTCAACAGAGGTCTTAATATCCCATGGCGGTTCTTGTGGGTAGTTTGTGGGTGTCAGCCCACTGTTAAACTTCTTGTATGTACCCTTCTACTTTTTCATTTGTAGATAACATTTACTGTGAATGCTGATGTCATTCCGTACATAGTGGTCTTATTGCTGATATTATTATGATGCCGGGATAGCAAATTGAAGACACTGAGCATGCTCAGCAAATATTCTTCCACTGAGTCACAGACTCCAGATTTTATTTTGGTTTGGTTTGGTTGAAGGTTTTCGGTTTTCTTGTTCTTTTCTGAAACAATTGTTACATCATACATACTATGTAACCCAGGATTGCCTCAAACTCACAATGTGCTTGAGTTAGTCTCTTAAGTTCTAGAATTACAGCTTTATACTACTGAAGATGCCAGAGCAGGAGGACAGAATCCATCTTGACCTCCAAACTCCATTTTAACCTGCTGTACTTAGAGTAACATGGCCCCTGCCCTTGGGCTCTGAGAAAGAGACCAAAGAACGTTCTCAGCAGTTGAAAATGAACATAACAACTGTGGCCAGCATGCAATAACAGTTCACAACGACAGGATGAGTTAAGAAAGCATGCATCACCTAGGTCAAGATGCCCCTTTCAGATGTGTGGTCTCTCCTTGTGGCTTGAACAAATGATATGCACCAATCAGTTTAAAGGTTAACATTCTTTTACCTATTTACCAAGTCACATAATGCCAAGGTCTAAAAGCTCCTGCTTGCAATTTTCCCCATATAAACACTAAGCCCCTAGACCTGAGCATCACCTTCCTAACCTCTTGCATCAGGGAGGTTTGTGACCTGAGTCCAAACTTGAATAAAGTCTCTTGTGTGCTTACCTCAGAGCTGTATTCCTTGGTGGTCTCTTGGGGATCTCAAAAACTGGGCATAACACTACCACAACAATTTACAAAATGCTTTCAAATGATCTTTTATAATAACTAATAATCAATTCCACATTTTATAAATATTGATCAACAAAATATTTAAAACCACATATACTTATTAATCACTTTTATACAGCATGAATTAAGTAATTAGATGATGCCTTATGTTGAACATTTAATTTGTTACACTATTTTGTTGTTAATTTGAAAACTAAATGGGATAGAAAGACATTTTATGCCTGAAGGCAAATGATCAAAGGAAATATACATTTAAGAAACTCTGATATAGATTATCACATAACCTCTAGTTCATTACTCTAGTAGTGGATGTAAAAATATTCACAATAGTATTTTTTTCTTTTTTTTTTTTTTTGGATATAAGGTTTCTTCTGAGTTTCACATATGGTTAAAGCCCAAACATTTACATTTAATGCCAAATGATTCCATAAATATGAACATTTTAGAAATAATGATCTACTCTATGATGTTACTCGAAGAGTCTATATTAAAATAAAATTTATCTCAAGAACATTGTGGCACATGACTTAAGTCCCAGCACACAGGAGCAAGAGGCAAGATTATCTGTGGACTGTGGTTTAAGTCCAATAGAGTCTATATAAAGAAATTCAGGACAGCCAGGGCTACATAGTCTCAAAACAAAACAAAACAAAAGAAAACAAAACAAAACAAAACAAAAAAGACAGAACAATAGAGAGTAAAATAAGAAAAAAAGAAAGTTTAAAAATAGGCACATGCTTAATCATCAGGGAAATGCAAATCAAAACAACCCTGAGATTCCATCTCACACCAGTCAGAATGGCTAAGATCAAAAATTCAGGTAACAGCAGATGCTGGCGAGGATGTGGAGAAGGAGGAACACTCCTCCATTGTTGGTGGGACTGCAAGCTTGTACAACCACTCTGGAAATCAGTCTGGTGGTTTCTCAGAAAATTGGACATGGTACTACTGGAAGATCCCACAATCTCCTGGGCATATATCCAGAAGATGTTCCAACTAGTAAGAAAGAAACATGCTCCACTATGCTCATAGCAACATTACTTATAATAGCTAGAAGCTGGAAAGAAACCAGATGCCTCTAAACAGGAATGGATACAAAAAAAAAAATGTGGTACATTTACACAATGGAGTACTACTCAGCTATTAAAAAGAATGGATTTATGAAATTCCTAGGAAAATGGTTGGACCTGGAGGGTATTATCCTGAGTGAGGTAACCCAATCACCAAAGAACTCAAATACTATGTACTCACTGATAAGTGGATATTAGCCCAGAAACTTAGAATACCCAAGATATAAGTTACAATTTGCAAAACACATGAAACTCAAGAAGAACAAAGACCAAAGTATGGACACTTTGCCTCTTCTTAGATTTGGGAACAAAACACCCATGGAAGGAGTTACAGAGACAAAGTTTGGAGCTGAGACAAAAGGATAGACCATCTAGAGACTGCCATATCCAGGGATCCATCCCATAATCAGCCTCCAAACGCTGACACCATTGCATACACTAGCAAGATTTTGCTGAAAGGACCCTGATATAGCTGTCTCTTGTGAGACTATGCCAGGGCCTAGCAAACACAGAAGTGGATGCTCACGGTCAGCTATTGGATGGATCACAGGGCTCCCAATGGAGGAGCTAGAGAAAGTACCCAAGGAGCTAAAGGGATCTGCAACCCTATAGGTGGAACAACATTATGAACTAACCAGTACCCCAGAGCTCTTGACTCTAGCTGCATATGTATCAAAAGATGGCCTAGTCGGCCATCACTGGAAAGAGAGGCTCATTGGACTTGCAAACTTTATATGCCCCAGTACAGGGGAACACCAGGGTCAAAAAGTGGGAGTAGGTGGGTAGGGTAGTGGTGGGGAGCATATGGGGGACTTTTGGGATAGCATTGGAAATATAAATGAGGAAAATATCTAATAAAAAAAAAAGACCAAAAAGAAAATTATTCAATGTGATGATAGCACTCAATAAAAAAATGATCAGGTAATAGATATCTACACTTTACATTGCTTCTTCCATTAATGAGTATTTGAAGATGGTATCCAACAAACATGTCATATTAAAAGATTGTTGAAGGACTCTACTCATTTCTACTACCTCTAACACATTGTTGATTGATGAAATTTTCTAAAAAATTTCCCTAACTCCCTACACAAAATGTGGTTTCCTATTACAGAATTCTACAATGTGAATAAGAAACTATGTAAATACTTGAATTATTTACAAAGTAATTAATTCTACTTAGCTCTCTTTTAGATAACACATAGCAAAAGCCATAGCACAGTAAGAGGAATTACCTTTCTTGAATGCTGAACTCCAAATTTCACCGGCAGAATTAATACAGTTCTAATTCAATCAATTGAGTGTGCATTCTTATTTGTGTCACTGTTGTTCATGCCATTTGTAACTGAATGCCATTTCTTTATTATGATCATGTGGTAGATAAATCTGACAGGATCAAAGTAGCTGTTACCTGTTCCCTAGCCAGGTCCTTTCCAGTTTTGTATCCCTTCAGACACCCCAAATGAAACACAGAAGAGTGTCCCTTCTGAAAGATACTCCAGCTCTTAAAGTTCTGCCCCTTCCTCTTGACCAAACTGAAAAGAAGAAATTTTAGACTGAACACTGATACTTACAGATAGGAAACATGAGCTATGCATTCCTGCATTTGAAATGATCCCCACTTCATGTGCCACAGGTCCACATTTAATAATGTTTGATGACTGAAAGGATAAAGGAACATATATCTACAGAAAACATTGCCAATATCTTTAGCTAAAATGTAGTCTTACTAAAATAAACCACCTGTTAGGAGAGATGAGTGAAACATATTTATATAAGTATGAGGGTATACAGAAGAAATGGGACGACTATGTTTCAGTTTCAATTTTTAATACTTTTCAGGAATTTTTTCTCACATTAATATATGAGGAGAGATTGCTTTTTTTCAATTTTTATTAGGTATCTTCTTCATTTACATTTCAAATGCTATCCTGAAAGTCCCCTAAACCCTCCCCTCACCCTGCTCCCCTACCCACCAACTCCCACTTCTTGGCCCTGGTGTTCCCCTGTACTGGGGCATATAAAGCTTGCTAGACCAAGGGGCCTCTCTTCCCAATGATGGCCGACTAGGCCACATTCTGCTACATATGCAGCTAGAGACACGAGCTGTGGGGGTACTGGTTAGTTTATATTGTTGTTCCACCTATAGGGTTGCAGACCCCTTCAGCTCCTTGGGTACTTTCTCTAGCTCCTCCATTGGGAGCCCTGTGTTCCATTCAATAGATGACTGTGAGCATCCACTTCTGTATTTGCCAGGCACTGGCATAGACTCACACAAGACAGCTATATCAGGGTCCTTTCAGCAAAATCTTGCTGGCATATACAATAGTGTCTGCGTTTGGTGGCTGATGATGGGATGAATCCCCGGTTGGGGTAGTCTCTGGATGGTTCATCCTTTCGTCTTATCTTCAAACTTTGTCTCTGTAACTCCTTTCATGGGTATTTGGCTCCCTATTCTAAGGAGTACTGAAGTATCCACACTTTGGTCTTCCTTCTTCTTGATTTTCTTGTGTTTTGCAAACTGTATCTTGAGTATTCTAAGTTCTGTTCCAACTGGTAATAAGGACACATGCTCCACTAGAAGCTGGAAAGAACCCAGATGTCCCTCAACAGAGGAATGGATACAGAAAATGTGGTACATTTACACAATGGAGTACTACTCAGCTATTAAAAACAATGAACTTATGAAATTCATGGGCAAATGGATGGATCTGGAGGATATCATCCTGAGTGAGGTAACCCAATCACAAAAGAAGTCACTTGATATTCACTCACTGATAAGTGAATATTAGCAGAGATTGCTTTTTGTTTTCGAATTGTGTTTACTGAAAATAGATATACATTAGGAGTGCATGTTAGAAAATCATGTTTCCATTGTGATTTTCTTGGCATGTAGTGAACTACTTTGTAACCCACACATAATGTTTACAATGAAAGTTCATGCCATTCCACATAAGATGGCTTCAATTCTGTCATTGTGTTGATGCTGGTAAGTCAAAACCAAGGCCTTGTGCATGGCCTAAAAGAACCGTACCAAGAACTTCCCTACGTGCTCATCCTTTGAGTTTTGTTGTTGGGCAGAATACTCAAAAGGCAAGGACAGTGTGGTTTACTACATATTAAGTTCCAGGGCACCTAAAGCTATTAAGGGAAACCTTATCTATAAAACACTTCTCCTGTATGAAAGCAGGGATCCTAAAGCAAGTTTATCCATCATGTTGGTTCTTCTACAGCTGCCTATCTGCACAATGCCCCTTCACTTTATTTCACGAGTTGGCAAATCTGAGATCTTTTCCCACATGATGACACCTAACCTTGCAGTGTCCAACCTCAAAAAGTCTGAACCCAAATAAGCTTCTTTTCATTATAAATTACTCAAATATTGTGCTTTTATAAGAATTAAAATGAACCAACATAGACAGTGAGCTGGGATATCTATCCTACAGGGTCAAACTAGGAGTGACAGTTAGTGATGTGGAGTTGAATCAAACAAGCCTTGGGCACACCAGTGAGGGGTTATTAGGTTAGATTAGGCTCTGGCCAAGCCTGTGTGGGGATTGCATGTGCTAGATCATTTGAAAGGAGAAGATTCATTCTTCATAGCTGGCACCATTTTCCTGTGCTAGGATCCTAAACTGTATAGATCAAGAAATCAAGCTGAGAACAAGTTCTTTCTTATTAATCACTCTCTTGCCACTGATGTAGTGTGGCCAGCTGCCTCAAGCTCCAGCTATTTTGACTTCCCTATGGTGAAGGTCTACACCCTTGAACTGTGAGCTAAAATAAACCCTTCATTCCCAAAGTTGCTTTTGTCACTATTTCTGTTCTTTTATAACAGAAAAAGAACTTAAGACACTTGGAGTGCAGGTGTTTTTTTGAAGAACAGGGTAGAGACAGTAAGTGAAACAGGACTTAGGAAACCCACAGCAGTGAGAAACCATTGCTTTAGAAAAAAAAAAAGCCACTGATGACTAAGATCTGGAGAGTCACATCAAACTGCCCACAAGAAGATTAATGCTGTTGAGACGTTTGTCTCATTTTCATCCTTCTCCCTGGTAGGAGGCACTTGTTCTCAGGATGAACACTGAGCGAGTTTGGAGCACACGCTCACATGCTTGTGCTCTGTTTGTGTCTTCTCACTGGAGGTCTGAGAGCACACACTCTAAATCCTTTCCTTCATCTCTGTGACAGCACAGTAGACAACAGATATGGTGCCACCAATGTGCTTGACAGAAGAGGACAATACACTACACGGAACCCCAATTCCAAGTGCAGACTTTTCAGCTTTAGAAAAAGGCAGAATCACACCAAGAACTGGACCTCTGAATAAAGCAGCAGCAGCAGCAAGTGCAATTTTCTGTTCATTGCATAGCTCTGAGTTATGAGGAAAATAACACATCTTTAAATGAAGGCAATTGCATTATATGATTGTGTCCTTTCATATAAAGGTGATTGACACTCACATTGCAGTTCGGAGAGCGAAGTGCAACAAACTAATGGAAAAGGCTGAACTGCATCCCCACCAGCTAATAAAACAGAAAGGTGAGAAGCCTGAAAAACGTTTTTCATTTTCTTGATTTTTTTCTTCTAATCTCACTTTTATTTTTTTTTCATAATTCACTTTTTCATTTTACAACTCAGTTGCAGTTCCTCTCCCTCCTTTCCTCCCAGTCCCGCTCCAACAAGTCCCTCCCCCTGTTACCTCTTCCCCTTGGGTACCATCCTACCCACCCTGAGAAATCTACTCCCAGCAGGACTAAGCATATCCTCTCTTACTGAAGACAGACAAGGCAGTCCAGTTAGAGGAACAGGATTGGCAAGCAGGCAAGAGATTCAGGGACAGCACCTGGTCTCGTTTTGGGTGCATATGAAGACCAAGCTGCACATCTGCTACAAATGTGTAGAGGACCTAGGTCTCGCCCCTGCATGTTCTTTGGTGGTCGTTCAGTCTCTGTGAGCCCCTATGGGTCCAGGTTAGTTTACTCTGTAGGCTTTCCTGTGGTGTCTTTGACTCCTCCAGCTAACTGTACCCTATCCCTTATTCTCTCACAAGATGATGTTCGGCAATGTGTCTCTGCATCTGTATCCATCCACTGCTGGATGAAGCCTCTCAGGAGACAGTTATGCTAGATTCCTGTCTTGAAGAATAGCAGAGTATCATTAATAGAGTCAGGGACTGTCTCCCATGTGCTGTGTCTCAAGTAGGGACAGTTAGAAGAGGGCCACTTCATTCTCTATATTCCCCACTAATAACCTCAGCTAGGGTCACCGCCTTAAATTCCCCCATAGCCTCTCCCATTCTAGGTCTCCAGCTAGTCTCAGAGTTGCCTCCCACTGATTTCCAGTCTCACTCCCAGCCCTCCCCCCACACCTGATCGCCATCCCTGCACCTCCTTTCCCACCCAGTTCTCTCTCTCCATCTAACTCCAATGACTACTTTGTTTCTGCTTCACTGTTACACAAAAACATCCTCTTACACACAAACACACAAACATGAATATATATTCATCCATATATATATATATATATATATATATATATATATATATATACACATTCCAGGCTGCCCTGCTTCAAAAGCCATTTTTATTTGAGAAACCACATCATGTGCCCACTCACTTCCGATGATGCAGCTACCTGGAAGCTGTGTTCATCAGTGTAGTCTCACCTTCAAACCGTCTGGTCACACCTTCAGCCTTCAGCAGTAGCTTTATCATTTATCAGCCACAAGCTGCTCTTCCTGCCCAGGCTAAGGAGTTTAACTGGAGTGGCCAACAGACCACCGAGAAGGTTGGTTTGAATCACATCTCTGGGAGGAGCTGCCAGTCTCTAGCAGCTGCCCACCTCTTACTACTTCTCTCCTGAAGTCAAACTTTCTCAACACTGAACTTCATAGGTGTTAGAGTAAGAAAACCAAAAAGCTCTATTTTGAGATTTCTTGTGCCCATTACCACTCTGTGTGGCCCGGCACTTAAAATTACAGCTATTCTAATGGTCTATATTATCTGCCTACGCACAAAGTCCTTTCAGGGCCAGAAGCACTGAGAGTGAGGAAATGAGAAAGATGATTCAGGAACTTGGTAATAATGATAAATGGGGCCCCAAAAGGGTTTCAGACAGTTGTCTGGGATCTCCAAAACCCGGGGATAAAATCCGTCTGGAGGCTGAAAGAGGTAGTTAAGCACTGATCCATAAATAAGCCTCCTCGCCTCTGCCTCTGCCTCTGCCCCTCTGCCTCTGCCTCTGCCTCTGCCTCTGCCTCTGCCTCTGCCTCTGCCTCTGCCTCTGCCTCTGCCTCTGCCTCTGCCTCTGCCTCTGCCTCTGCCTCTGCCTCTGCCTCTGCCTCTGCCTCTGCCTCTGCCTCTGCCTCTGCCTCTGCCTCTGCCTCTGCCTCTGCCATCCCTGTTCTCTTACTATACTACAGTTCAAAGGAGAAACTCTAAGCAGCTCTCCAACTCCACTGTATCCTCTGTGGAGTCTGCAGGCCCAGCTCATCCTCCTCAAAGCACGCTTTCTTTTCATTTTTTTTTCTGATGCATAGTTTGATATAGTTCGGGATGGCCCATAACTGACTGTAGCTGAGAAAGGCCTGGACCCCTGATCCTCCTCCCTCTATTTTGAGTTCTTGGATTACAGAGTGTGCCATTGATCCTGGACCTTGTAGTATTCTTTTAATTTTATTGTGTATTCTTTTTCTATTTTGATAAGATGTTTTATGCTAGCTCACTATCCAGTAAGCCTAGGAATACAGCTATTTTAATAATCAAACAAATTTATAATTCAACTTACACCTTAGTCCTGTATAATAGCTCTCACATATTTTAAGTAAAGACACAGGTGTCTAATAGTTGGATATGTAAATATTAGCAGCTATAATTCATATTCCTGATAAAAATGTTCACATAGTGAGCAGGAGTGTTGCCTAAACAGGTAAGAGCACTGCCTAATCTTTCAGAGGATCCAGTATTGAGTCCCAGCATCCATATTGTGAGTAAATTTATCTGCATATCCAATTCTGTGGTTTCTGTCTTTCTCTGTGGCATCCAGAAGTACCACGCTTCACCTGAAAAACTGTTCAGCATCCTTAATCATCAGGGAAATGCAAATCAAAACAACCCTGAGATTCCACCTCACACCAGTCAGAATGGCTAAGATCAAAAATTCAGGAGACAGCAGATGCTGGCAAGGATGTGGAGAAAGAGGAACACTCCTCCATTGTTGGTGGGATTGCAAGCTTGTACAACCACTCTGGAAATCAGTCTGGCAGTTTCGCAGAAAACTGGACATAGTATTACCGGAGGATCCTGCAATACCTCTCCTGGGCATATATCCAGATGTTCCAACTGGTAAGAAAGACACATGCTCCACTACACAGCAGCCTTATTTATAATAGCCAGAAGCTGGAAAGAACCCAGATGCCCCTCAACAGAGGAATGGATACAGAAAATATGCTACATTTACACAATGGAGTACTATTCAGCTATTAAAAAGAATGAATTTATGAAATTTCTAGGCAAATGGATGGACCTGGAGGGCATCATCTTGAGTGAGGTAACCCAATCACAAAAGAACTCAAATACTATGTACTCACTGATAAGTGGATATTAGCCCAGAAACTTAGAATACCCAAGATGTAAGATACAATTTGTGAAACACATGAAACTCAAGAAGAACAAAGACCAAAGTGTGGACACTTTGCCCCTTCTTAGAATTGGGAACAAAATACCCATGGAAGAAGTTACAGAGACAAAGTTTGGAGCTGAGACAAAAGGATGGACCATCTAGAGACTGCCATATCTGGGTATCCATCCCATAATCAGCCTCCAAACGCTGACACCATTGCATACACTAGCATGATTTTGCTGAAAGGACCCTGATATAGCTGTCTCTTGTGAGACTATGCCGGGGCCTAGCAAACACAGAAGTGGATGCTCACGGTCAGCTATTGGATGGATCACAGGGCACCCAATGGAGGAGCTAGAGAAAGTATCCAAGGAGCTAAAGGGATCTGCAACCCTAGAGGTGGAACAACAATGTGAACTAACCAGTGCCCCCCCGGAGCTCGTGTCTCTAGCTGCATATGTATTAGAAGATAGCCTAGTTGGCCATCAGTGGAAAGAGAGATCCATTGGTCGTGCAAACTTTATATGCCTCAGTATAGGGGAATGCCAGGGCCAAGAAGTGGGAGTGCGTGGGTAGGGGAGTGGGGGAAGGGTATGGGGGACTTTTGGGATAGCATTGGAAATGTAAATGAGGAAAATACCTAATAAAAAATTAAAAAAAAATAAGTACCAGGCTTCATACCTGGCACACAGACACACATATAGGTAGCCACAACTGAGTTACTCGGGCTTTAGTGGATAGCCCTCCCTTTCCAATCACTATTAGAAACAAATTCCTTATAGGCTTGCCTACAGGCAGATCTTACTGAGGCACTTTCCACTCTCAGATGACTCCAGCTTTTGTCAAGTTGACATAAAACTAGCCTGAACAATGATACATAAAAGGGAGTAATGATTTGATAACAACCACATTTCAAGATTACAGTAGGTATATTTTATTCCACCATTGTCATCATTGGTGCACATTTATGACATCAATGTCAAGTCACATTTTTTAAATGTTAAGGACAAAAAGGCCCATAGAAATCATAACATATAACTGTTTCAGAACTGAAGGACAATATAGAGGACATTACAGTGAATGCATTGCATGATCCTGAACATGAAGAAATATTCAATGATATGATCCAGAAAACTGACAAATATGAATATGGATTGATTATAGAATAGAACTCATCACAAAATCAATAAGTGCCTTGACTTATAACCTTAGTATGAGTCTATTAAAGAAGTTGCTTGTCCATAGAAAATATTTGTGGACAGTTCAGTTTATTCTTATAACTATCATTATTGCTATTATTACTATTTGTTATTATTATTATTATTATTATTATTATTATTACTAGGCTTCATAAAACAAAGTGTCACTCAGTAGGCATGATGGTTTCAAACAGTTATGTAGCCTGAGCCCAAACTCATGTACCTAAATATTAAAATATTATATGTGGACCACCACATCCAGCTTACTTCTGTAAATATTACTATAGCTATAGGGTTTCAACTTTTAAACAAATGGATCAGAAAGAAAAAGTGAATGGGAACACATATGAACTATAGGTGGCTATATGAGTTCCTTGTACTAACCTGGCAACTATTCAACAAACCTAAAATTATATTTAAGCAATTAGATAATTTTTAAGAAAGAAAAATTCTTACATACACAAAAAATAACAGATGGTAACCAACTAGCTAACCAAGAGAAACCCACAACTGTACCGTAGTTTTTTGGTTTGTTTTTTTTTTTTTTTTAATGTTGGTTTTTCAAGACAGGGTTTCTCTGTGTAGTCCTGGCTGTCCTGAAACTCACTCTGTAGATCAGGCTGGCCTCGAACTCAGAAATCTGCCTGCCTCTGCCTCCCAAGTGCTGGGATTAAAGGCATGATCCACCACTGCCCAGCTTTGTACAGTAGTTCTTAATCATTATGTCAGAACAATTGAATACTGAAATAGTGTATGCAGTAGTGATGAGATATGTGCACTATTTTTCAGGAGTCTGTATTTGGTTCTGAACATAGAGAGTGATTCCTATCGGTTTGGAGCAAAGGCATCCATTCTCCAGACACAAGCTGCTGTTTACCAGGACAGAAGATAGATTCTGCTCTGCTAAGTCAAATTTCGGAAGAACATTTCCAGCTCTTCACACTTTTTGCACAATAAAACGAGCCCTGCGGTTAAAAATTCAGTCATAATATCCAATATATAAAAAGAACTCAAGAAGTTGGAAAATGAGGTTTAAAATGAGGTTTCAACATTGTAGATTTCTGGGTAAAATGTACCTTGTGTAGAAATCCTACATGTATGAAGTTTCACAAGATTTTGAACTATTTCAGCTTTGGCCTTGTGTTTTGTATCCTCCCAACTCAGCCATGAAGGAGCTGGATGACAGGCATGTGCTCTTAATCAGTTCTGCGGATCAAAAGTGCATACTCCATACTCCAGAGAGTACTGGGGACACAGACACAATCCAAGTACAAGACCCCAAACTAGAGCATGCAGTCCACCAAGAGAGCAAAACTGAGGATAGGAAGGAAGGAAAGAGGGATGGATGTTCTTAAGAACTGGTAGGAATGGCACTTCCTTCCATCTCAGCTCTGAACTTTGTCCCTGTAACTCCTTCCATGGGTATTTTGTTCCCCATTCAAAGAAGGAAAAAAGTAACCCATACTTTGGTCTTCCTTCTTCTTGAGTTTCGGGTGTTTTGCAAATTTTATCTTGGGTATTCTAAGTTTCTGGGCTAATATCCACTTATCAGTGAGTGCATATCATGTGTGTTCTTTTGTGATTGTGTTACCTCACTCGGGATGATAACCTCCAGATCCATCCATTTGCCTATGAATTTCATAAATTCATTGTTTTTAATAGGTGAGTAGTACTCCATTGTGTAAATGTACCACATTTTCTGTATCCATTCCTCTGTTGAGGAACCATCCAGAGACTGCCCCACCCAGGGATCAATCCCATAAACAACCACCAAATCCAGACACTATTGCATATGCCAGCAAGATTTTGCTGACATGACCCTGATATAGCTGTCTCTTGTGAGCTATGCCAGTGCCTGGCAAATACAGAAGTGGATGCTCACAGTCAGCTATTGGATGCAACACAGGGCCCCCAACGAAGGAGCTAGAGAAAGCACCCAAGGAGCTAAAGGGGTCTGCAACCCTATAGGAGGAACAACAATATGAACTAACCAGTACCCCCAAAGCTTGTATCTCTAGATGCATATGTAGCAGAGGATGGCCAAGTCGGCCATCTATGGGAGGAGAGGCCCTTGGTCTTATGAAGATTGTATGCCCCAGTACAGGGGAATGTCAGGGCCAGGAAGTGGGAGTAGGTAGGTTGGGGAGCAGGGCGGGGGTGGGTATAGGGGACTTTCAAAGAGGAAACTAGGAAAAGGGATAGCATTTGAAATGTAAATGAAGAAACTATCTAATAAAAAATGAACATTTAAAAAAGAAAGAAAAACAAATATTTTTGAATGGTACTAAAATAAATAAATAAATAAATAAATAAATAAATAAATATTTTCTCTCATTCTCTAGGGAAAAAAAAAAGAAAAAAAAGAACTAGTAGGGAACAATTGCTGGTCTGGATATGATTTGTATACAGCCCTATCCTTAAAGAGCCCTAGAAGTCCATAAGTTTTCCCATAAGTTCTATTTTTCTCTACACAATACGAAGCATCTTTGTGTGTCTGAGGTATTCCAAATGGTAAAGTCAAGCTATCTATTATCACTAAATCAAATAAGTTAAGTTTCTCAGCTTAGAATTCAACACTGACAGGGTGTGTTGAAAGAGCAGCAAATGGAGAAGAGAAAGTGAGATTTCTTTCGTTTTCGCTATTAAACATAATTCTTCATTTACATTTTAGAAAATGCACAGTGGGGTTTACACATTCCTGTCCCCACTACCCTCTCTCATGCCCTCTCTCTTCCTCTGTGACTTCCTTCCCAGAAAGAGACTTCCTCTTCTGAATAATGACTGTCATTGCCTTGTTGCATTAGATGTTGGGGACATTTAAGACAATTACAACACCTTCTGCTAGAGTGAGAGTACTGTTCCTAGTGCACACTTTTCATTTTATTTTCTAGAACATTTGGTGTTTCTTCAGCCTCTAGCTTCTCTGTTATTTTTTAAAGTTTCAGAATTTTTCTTGACTAAAAAAACATAAGCAAAAACAAACCAAAACCCCTCTTATTGGATTCTCAAATGTGACAGAATGTTTCTCTTCTCCATTCTCAAAAACTTTTTTCTTTGAAGTCTCCCATTATTGTACTTTGCCCATCTGGCTTTCTTTTGTTATCAGCTAACCAGAGCATGCAGTCCCCTAAGAGAGCATAATTGAGGATGGGGAGGAAGGAAAGAAGGATGGTTAAGAACTAGTAGGGAACCATGGCTGGTCTGGATATGATTTGTATACAGCTGTATCCTAGAAATCCAACTAGAAATAGGATTTCTGTTTTCACTAGGAGCCAATAGTATATTGTTTTCAAAAAGTCAAAGTTTAAAATGCACAAAAATGGGTGAAATTGGACACTTAAAACACATACTTCTGTGGCCAGCTTTTCTGGGCCCTTGAGTCTCATTAATCCTCACTGGGTTCTGCAAATCTGAAGACTTATGAAATCTCCTAGTCGAGTAAGTGACCTTGTGGTCACTCATCTTGGAAGTAAGTGGAGTATGATTATTAAAGATTAAAACCCAGCCTTAGAGTGAGCTCAAGGACAGCCAAGGAAGGCTATACCACAAGGAAGGTTTGCCTTGGGAGGTCAGAAGGAATACAAAAACAAAACATGGTCTTGACTGATTTCTAAAGACAAAGTCAAAATGTCTCCTTCAGAAAGGTACCTGGATCCAGTGTTTCAGACAGTGTTGGTGGTGTTGAGTCTGGCTAACTTCTCTACTGATACAAACCCCCTAATATGGACTGATCCTGATTTTAACTGAAGAAAACACTTTGCAGATTTCCATTAAATTCATTTATACTTCTAATGATCACAGCACTTATTATAAGGAAATACAGAGAGAATTTAAAACTTACTAATAAATCATTGTTCTATTAATGTTCTATTAACACTTACTAATAAATCATTGTTCTATTAATCCTCTTTGTTCAAAATATTCAACATATATAAAAATGATAGGCAAAATTGGTACCACCACATATCATTTAAAAACTTTTTAACTATCAATTCAAATAACAAAAATTCAAAGATTTATGAATAAGAATCTTTACTTTAAAATTACTTAGTCATTTTGATACATATAAATATAAAAATGTTCTGGCAGTCATTTCAGTTATATATGACTATCAGTTTCCCAGAAAAAAAGAAAAGAAAAACTTCAAAAGAATATTTGAAAGTTAATACTGCAGGTGATCCAAGTCACATAAATAAGTATCTTTTGTGTATGTTACAGCTCTAAACAGCTGAGACAGTGAACATTCTCTACATTCTCCTCAAGGGTTGGGACTGATGAATAGATATAACTAGGAGAGATTCTACTGACTAGGGTAACACTGACACAGAAAGACAAAGGCCACTCATTCTTTTGTATCTGAGGCTCCTGCCTCCAAGAATTGAGACATTCTACCTAACATGGAGTAACTGTAACAACCAGGAAAGCAGAAGGGGAGCTTTGCAAGAATGGGGTGTGGAAGCAATACACAGGGGCATTGCAAGTTGCAACCTGAAATCTAATCCCAAAATTATCCTATGCACATGATCATTTTACAAATAATATCCTGGTATATGATGCTGCCTATATGAAGATAAATTTTGTCACTATGCAGTCATTACCTAATGCCCATAAGGGATATAATCTGATAATAGATACCAATATACTATAAAGCATTAAATATTTGTAACTGACTTTCTCACTTATATTAATAGGTCAAATGACAATCAACAGATAATATAGAAAATGCACAATAAACTATTCTTTTCTAGTTATTTAATTCATGAAGATTTTTGAAGTTATTCAAAATTTCCCTTATTTGTCGAGAAAGAGAAATCTTTCCATTACAGAATTATTTTTAACTGGTGTATGTTATTGTTATTGTGGAAAGGGTGCATATGAGTTCAAAGGACAACTATAACTACTGAGTCCTCTCATTTCACCTTTGTGTGAGTTCCAGGGATCAAACTCAGGTCGTCAGTCAGGCTTGTATAGCCAGTATGTTTCACACTGAGCCATCTAACCTAGCTCCTGTTATGACTTCTTCAATATGGATACCATATAAACATATGACCCAGTTAAACAGTAATCAACTCCAGAGATCCCTTTACCTTAACTTCTTAGCACACAACACAAGTCACAGCATACTCCCAAAGAAAACAGCCAGTGCCAAACTTCTGTTTACTCATGCTGCCAGAGTTAATTCAATCTAACACAACCAACATGGCTTCCCATGTATTCAACTCTCAAGGCATATCATACTATAGAAATCCTCTAGAGTATGATGGTCATATGATAGAAAAAAAATAACGGCAGCTGTTACCTATGTCTCAATAAGAAAGTTATTCTGGTGGAGGGGTTTGACCCACTATTTGGGGGAGAAGTTGGCCTTCCTTGGAGGCTCTAAGAGGAAAGGCAAAACTGAATCACATCTGAGTGACAATCCAGCTCATGATTTTCTGTCCCTCCTCTTGACAAAAGCAAAAAGAGGAAATTGTGTAATGAAAGCTGACTCTGATCAAAATTACAGAACCAATGTCTCATGCCATATCCTGCAATAAATGATCATAATCAATAGTTGAAGGCCAAGATGAACACTCCTGCAGAGAAAGAAAAACCAGGGACCTTAGCAAAACCACTAGGAAAAAGAGGGGACGGAAGTTTCTAGGTTCCTAGCTTTATAATAGGCTGTTGGAAATTTTCTGTAACTATTTGACAAAAATTACTTCTTGTTTTTAAATTATGTTTATTACAACTAAGTGTGTTTTAGGAATGCCTTCAAATCATTCAGAAGTCCACTGTGAAAATCTTGCTGTATATCCTTGGAGGCTTTTATTTATAAGATAATATTCATTGTGACTATTGATAGCCCCACAAAAGTGATGATCTTATTATTATTTTATGGCATATTAAATCTAAGAAACTGAGTGTGCTAAGCAAATAGAAATCACTGAGCTATACTTGGCATTCTTTTTGTTTTGTTTTTATTTAAATTTTGGTTGTTTTGTTTTGTCTTGTTTTGTTTGAGACAGTTGTTATGTCTCAAATTACAAACTATGTAGCCCAGGCTGTTGTCAAACTCACAGTGTGTTTGATTCACTCTCTTTAGTGCTGAAATTATGGTTGTATACCACCATACCAATTTGTGATATGTTTCTGATTGATCTCTTATAATAAATAATAAGCATTCTACATTTTATAAATACTGACCTACAAAATTTTAAAATCCATATATAATTATTAATCACTTGTATACAGTATAAATTAATTAATTATGTAATTCCTACTGTTGAACATTTAAGTTGTTTCCCCTGTTTGGTTGTTAGTTTAAACTACATAGAAACTGCTTAGAACATTCAAAGACACTTAATGGGTAAAGTCACGAGATCAGAGCAGATACACATTTAAGAAACTCTGATATAGATTATCACATGACCTCTAGCTCATTTATAGTCTCTACTAGTTGGATATAAAGATATTCACAATTGTTTTCTTTAGAGAAGAGATAAGGTGATCTTTTCTTCTGTGAGTTTTGCACATAGGTTTGTGATGAGACTTCCTGGAAAGAAGTGTGTCAGAAAAGACTGATTTACTGATTAAACTAGAATGGCATTGTTTAACATTATAGGTTGAAAGTAGAATGTTGTAAGTCCAGAATCTAATTACCTTACCACAGGCTAGCTCTAGGTCCCTAAATAGCCAGTCCTTGCTCACCTATGCCAAACCTAACATCCTGTGCCTAATAGAAGAAAACTTTTTGAAATCTATTCATTTAGCAGACCACTAAATTGTCACCAGTCTGAAAGATAAGAATATCCTCTGATGTTCTTGGAGTATTTTCTTGGAATTGCTTCCACACTGGAACATGGAACCATAATCACTCAAAATGGCTCAAAAATAAACTATTTCTTATTCCTTTTAAGGTAAAAGCTGTGTTTTGTATCAAAAGGTCTTATTCCTAAACTCTTGCTATGTGCACTGCCAGTGAAACCTCACATTCTAACACTGAATGCTGAAGATGTTAGGAACTTCATTAGGAAGGGGGTATGAGTCAGAGATGGGCCTTGCTTCTGATGTGCATGTTTGAGCCCAAGCACTACAATAAAATGACAATAGTACAATACTACTACTACTACCACTACCACTACCAATACTAATACTAATAAAATAACAATAATAAAAGTAGGAGGAAGATTATTTGATTTCTAGAGTGTGTTGCCATGAGGCAACCTTTGTCAGAATATGTTCAATCTCTCCCTAAATTTTATGTTAATTTGATCATAATTTTTCAAGCCTACTGGCTTGTTTTTTTATCAAGCCAATTTAACTTGCTCTTCAAATCAAGTGACAGACATAAATGGAGCACTGGAGGATGGTGGCTGGGGAATAGGCTGGAGAATAGAGAGGGAGCTGATGATGCAAGGACAGTCCTGATTCCACATGACAAGGCTAGAGGTGACCCTCCTGCTTCTCTCCTACTTTGCTAACTTCTAGCCAGCCTGTATTCATCACTCTTAGCCTTCATTCACTCCCACCTGCAATATTTCCTCCTATTTCACAATCTACTCATATTCTCACCAAGAGGCTATGCCGCCTGTGTCTTACATGACTAGTTCTAATCTTACATTGTTCATTTTGTGGACTTAAAAAAAGTTTTAATTTTTTTTAATATTGTGTGTAATGTATGCTGTGAGGCATATGTTGGGGTCAGAGGATAACTTTAGGGACTTAGTTCTTTTCTACTAGCATAGGTTCCAGGGATCAAATTCAGGGATCAAGCTTTTCTGGTCACTGCTTTTACCTACTGATACATCTTATAGGCCCCCTGATATCTTTGAGTTACCACTCAAGTCTGCAATTGTCATGCACCCAAGATCCCTGGAAATAGCTCATAGGTATTAACTCAACAGTGAAAGCCAAGATACTTCGGTGCAGTATGGATGCTTCCGAAATACACACACACACACACACACACACACACACACACACACACACACTTAGAGATGGGAAGCAGGGGTGGAGGAGCTATAGTGCTGAAAAAAAGAGACCAGTACTTCAGTGTCCAGGGTACAGGAGATGCTTGTGTTGTCAAAGTTTTCCAAAGGAAAAATTGAAAAAGTCAGCTGATTTATTTAGGGATACCGTATAACTAACTTTGGACCTATAAATAAAACCTAATGAATGCACAGAATATGTATACAATGTGGACTCAGAAAGCCCTGGGTTTTAAGCTTGCTACCAAGCGTGAGTCTGGGAGCTGGGGGTATGTGAGAGGAAACATTAATTTGAGCTCCTATCACTTCGTGGAAGTCCCATGATTCTCATGCTTTGACCACAGTAAAGCAGAAGAGCCAGTTCTCTTCAGGGTTGCTGTGAAGGTTAAATGAAATGCACAAATAGCCTTTTGTTTTGTTGCATTTGAGAAAGGGTCTCACTATGTATCCCTGGCTGACCTGGAACTCACTACATAAACCTGGTCGACCTCAAACTCACCTAGATCACCTGCTTTTGTCTTCCAAGGTGTTGCCCTAGCCCTCAGCCCCTTGGGATGATCCTCGGGGGTAGAGAGTAAGAAGGAACAGATTCAACAATGTAGACTCCAAACGGCAGGTGAGAAGCAGAAGCAGACTCATTTATAGCCGGATCAGGCTGTGTCTTTATATCCTCCACCCATACCCCTTTGGTCCATGACCACTTGTCCCTTGTCCAGGTCATGAGGTCATGTGTCTCCATGTGCCAGGTAGATCTTAAAGTTATAAAATGCAGATGCAGCTATTGTGCATGCATGGGTCATGATGGGCTGCCAGTCAAGGTATACAGACTCATTCCTCCTACACCAAGTGATGGGGTTAAAAGTATGTGCCAAGCCAAGCTTCACAAAATATTCAGTCATAACCTGACAAATGGATAGTTCGTTGCATTCAACATTCAATGTTATTATTTGCTGCCCAAGATTCCAATATTTCCTTAGCATATAATTTTGAGCAAAACACTGACTCTTCAGACCTGTGTTTTCACATGGTCACCAAGAGTGTGTCACCTACTTCCTAGGTTTAGAGTAATTGCAATCAGGATTATAGACAGAGGCTCTTGGGTTTCAAGAGAACTTTTTTTGAGCATACTAGCCTCCAGAAGCTTCTCTAAGATGATGAGCTAGGTTTTCTGCCAAAACTTGTCAGAGTGCAGGTGTTTGCAAGAACAGGACAGGGAGAGTACCTGAATAACGGGGAGGAACTGAGAGACCTGCTGTTAATCCCAGCTGGCAAAGATAAGACTACTGCCACAATTGTGAAGCCAGACTTTATTAAAATACTGATAAGGGTGGTTATATGAAGGCCACCACATCAAAGATTCCCAGAAAATGGACACAAAGTACATTAGTCGTGTGCTTAAAAAGGCAAACCCCACAAGGCTAAGTCCTTCGCGACTTTGTCCAATGGGGGCAAGCATACATCTTGACATCCTTCCTGTCTAAATACCTCCTGCCTGCATGTCATCAAGCACATCCTACGAAGTTGAGGCAAACCAACTTAGTTTACAGATGTGAAAAAAACTGCTCACAACCTTCCAGGAAGTTCTCTATCTTTGAGTAAGTGAGGTTTACAAGTTAGAGCCAATTTTGCTTTATAGATCTCTTAACATAACTTTAGCCCTCACGTTACAGCTGTAAGCCACTGCTGCTCTAGAAAATTGACATTCCCTGGCTCGGATTCCGGGGTTTATGTTACAATGTCCCCAGAAATATTAATAGTGCTGAGACCGTTGTGCATTCTTATCTCTGCTGAGAGGGTGTGATCCTTACCACAGAGGTGAACCACATGCTCAGGGCACAATTCTTTGTGCTTTCTGCATATTGTTTGCCTCCTCTAACATGATGCAAAGACTGTGAGCAAGAACTCCAGAGCTGTTTGTTCATTACTGTGGCCACAGCATGAACAGGAGATGGAGTGCCTACCAGTGCACTTGATGAAGGAGGAGGGTAGTTAACAGAAACTGAACACAGAATGGGTGACCTTTTTGATTCTGTACAGACAGAAGCATGCCCATAGCTGTAAATCCAAAGGTGAGCAGCTTCCTCTGAGCTATGTACTACTAAGCTCTGAACTTCTAGGGAAATGTAAACTGCTAAGGAGCACAGTTATCACTGACTGACATTCCTACTGTGGTTTTTTTTTTGTTTTGTTTTGTTTTGTTTTGTCTTTTTGGTTTTTTTTGACCAAAGGGCAGCACAAAACAGGAAGTATTGAACTTAACCAGATAATAAAAGTTAGATGAGAAGCTTGAAGATTTTGTTTCCCTGAAGTTTTTCTTCTTATTTTTGTGGGGAAAGAAACCTGAACATATACACACAAATATATATTCATTTCCAGCTGCTTTGCTGTAACAGTCTTTATTTGTGAAGCCACAACTGCCCACTCCTTATGTTGAGACAGACACAACCCTAAACCCAATTTCAAACCTTCCAGTCAGATCCTCAGACCTCAGTGCACAGCTGCAGGCGGCTCTTCCTATTCCAGGCTGAGGAGAGGGACACTGGAGTAGCTACCAGCCTGAGGAAAGGATGACTTACTCACTGGCTTCACTTCAAGGACTGGCTGGTCCTGGTCAGAGTCCCACCTCTTGGTACTTCTGGTTTAAGGTGGAACTTAAACAACACTGAAATACGGTAAACTTCACAGCTCTTAAGAAAACAACAAAGAGCTCTACTTTGAGATATCCTGGGCCCAAAACCACCCGATATGTATCCGAATTTATAATCACAACTGTTCTAACTCTCCGAATTATACCCAACCCAAATAGTCCCTGCTGAACCTAAAACATTGAGTCTGAGGAAATTAGAAAGATGCTTCAGAAACTCAATAAGAATAATGGGACCTTAAGAAGGGTTTCAGGTCCCACCTCAGGGACAAAGACAGACAATTCCTCAAAGTAAAAGGCTGGAAAACTATTTTCCAAACAAACTGTCCAAGCAAACAAGCTGGAGTAGCCATTCTAATACCAAATAAAATCGACTTCCAACCCAAAATTATCAAAACCGACAAGGAGGGGCACTTTGTAACTCATCAAAGGTAAAATCTTCCAAGATGAACTCTCAATTCTGAATATCTATGCTCCAAATGCAAGGGCAACCACATTCATTAAAGAAACTCTACTAAAGCTCAAAGCACACATTGCACCTCACACAATAATAGTGGGAGACTTCAACACCCAACTCTCACAAATAGACAGATCCTGGGAACAGAAACTAAACAGAGACACAGTGAAACTAACCAAAGTTATGAAACAAATGGATTAAGCAATACCTACAGGATATTTTATCATGAAACAAAAGGATATACCGTCTTCTCAGCACCTCATGTTACCGTCTCCAAAATTGACCAAATAATTGGTCACAAAACAGGCCTCAACAGATACAAAATATTGAAATTATCACATGCATTCTATCAGATCACCACAGACTAAGACTGATCTTTAATAAAAAAAATAAATATCAGAAATCCAACATTGATCTGGAAGTTGAACATCACTCTACTTAATGATAACTTGGTCAAGGAAGAAATAAAGAAAGAAATTAAACACTTTTTAAGAGTTTAATGAAAATGAAGCCACAACATACCCAAACTTATGGGACACAATGAAAGCATTCCTAAATGGAAAACTCAAAGCTCTTAGAGCCTCCAAAAAGAAACTAGAAAGAGCAAACACTAGCAGCTTGACAGCACACCTAAAAGTGATAGAACAAAAGGAAGCAAATTCAACCAAGAGAAGTAGACTGCAAGAAACCAAGTGTAAACAAAAAGAACTATACAAAGATTCAACCAAACCAGGAGCTGATTCTTTTAAAAAATCAACAAGATAGATTAAACCCTTAGCCAGACTAACTAGAGGTCACAGGGACAGTATCCTAATTAACAAAATCAGAAATGAAAAAGGAGACATAACAAGAGAACATGAGGAAATCCAAAACATCATCAGGTCCTACTACAAAAGGCTATACTCAACAAAAGTAGAAAACCTGGAAGACATGGACAATTTCTTAGTCAGACACCAGGTACCAAAGTTAAATCAGGATCAGATTAACAATCTAAACAGTCTCCCAACCAAAAAAAAAAAAAAAAAGCCCAGAACTAATGGGTTCAGTGCAGAGTTCTATCAGGCCTTCAAAGAAGACCTAATTCCAATTCTCCTAAAACTATTCCACAAAATAGAAACAGAAGGTACTCTACCCAATTCATTCTATGAAGTCACAATTACTCTGATACCTAAACCATTTAATGACCCAAAAGAAAAAGAGAATTTCAGACCAAATTCCCTTATGAATATCGATGCAAAAATACTCAATAAAATTCTTAAAAAACGAATCCAAGAACACATCAAAACGATCATCCATCATAATCAAGTAGGCTTCATCCCAGGAATGCAGGGATGGTTTAATATACAGAAACCCATCAACGTAGTCCACTATATAAACAAACTCAAAGACAAAAACCACATGATCATCTTGTTAGATGCTGAGAAAGCATTTGACAATATCCAACACCCATTCATGAAAAACGTTTTGGAAAGATCAGGAATTCAAGGCCCATACCTAAGCATAATAAAAGCAATCTACACCAAACTAGCAGCCAACATCAAACTAAATGAAGAGAAACTTGAAGCAATCCCGCTAAAATCAGGGACTAGACAAGGCTGCCCACTTTCTCCCTACCTAGACAATATAGTACTTGAAGTCCTAGCCAGAGCAATTAGACAACAAAAGGAAATCAAGGGGATACAAATTGAAAAAGAAGAAGTCAAAATAACACTATTTGCAGATGATATGATAGTATTGATATGATAGTATATATGTGACTAAAAATTCCACCAGGGAACTCCTAAGCCTCATAAACAGCTTCAGTGCAGTAGCTGGATATAAAATTAACTCAAATCACTGGCCATTCTCTACTCACAGGATAAACAGACTGAGAAAGAAATTAGGGAAACAATACCCTTCACAATAGTCACAAATAATATAAAATAATTTGGTGTGACTCTAACGAAGGAATTGAAAGATCTGTATGATAAGAACATCAAGTCTTTGAAGAAAAAAAATTAAAGAAGATCTCAGAAGATGGAAAGATCTCCCATGCTCATGGATTGGCAGGATCAATATAGTAAAAATGTCTATCTTGTCAAAAGCAATCTACAGATTCAATGAAATCCCAATCAAAATTTCAACTCAATTTTTCACTGAGTTAGAAAGAGCAATTTGCAAATTCATCTGGAATAACAAAAAACCTGGGATAGGAAAAACTATTCTCAACAATAAAACAACATCTGGTGGAATCACCATGCCTGACCTCAAGCTGTACTACATAGGAATTGTGATAAAAACTGCATAGTACAGGGACAGTGACAGACAGATCAATGGAATAGAATTGAAGACCCAGAAATGAACCCACACACCTATGGTCACTTGATCTTTGACAAAGGAGCTAAAACCATCCAGTGGAAAAAAAGACAGCATTTTCAACAAATGGTGCTGGCTCAACTGGCAGTTATCATGTAGAAGAATGCGAATTGATCCATCCTTATCTCCTTGTACAAAGCTCAAGTCTAAGTGGATTAGAAACTCCACACAAAACCAGAGACACTAAAACTTATAGAGGAGAAAGTGGGGAAAAGACTCGAAGATATGGGCACAGGGGAAAAATTCCTGAACAAAACAGCAATGGCTTGTGCTGGAAGATCAAGAATCGACAAATGGGACCTCATAAAATTGCAAAGCTTCTGTAAGGCAAAAGATACTGTCAATAAGACAAAAAGGCCACCAACAGATTGAGAAAGGATCTTTACCATTCCTAAATCCTATAGGGGACTATTATCCAAGATATATAAAGAACTCAAGAACCTGGACTCCAGAAAATCAAATAACCCTATTAAAAAATGGGGTACAGAGCTAAACAAAGAATTCTCAACTAAGGAATACCAAATGGCTGAGAAGCACCTGAAAAAATGTTCAACATACTTAATCATCTGGAAAATGCAAATCAAAACAATCCTGAGATCGCACCTCATACCAGTCAGAATGTCTAAGATCAAAAATTCAGGTGAGAGCAGATGCTGGCCAGGATGTAGTGAAAGAGGGATACTCCTCCATTGCTGGTGGGGATTGCAAGCTTGTACAACCACTCTGGAAATCAGTCTGGCAGTTCCTCAGAAAATTGGACATAATACTACCAGAAGATCCAGCAATACCTCTCCTAGGGTAATAAGGACACATGCTCCAATATGTTCATAGCAGTCTTATTTATAATAGTCAGAAGCTGGAAAGAACTGAGATGCCCCTCAACAGAGGAATGGATACAGAAAATGTGGTACATTTACACAATGGAGTACTACACAGCTATTAAAAACAATGAATTTATGAAATTCTTAGGCAAATGGATAGATCTGGAGGATATCATCCTGAGTGAGCTAACCCAATCACAAAAGAAGACACATGGTATGCACTAACTAATAAGTGGATATTATCTCAGAAACTTAGAATACCCAAGATACAATTTGCAAAACACCCGAAACTCAAGAAGAAGGAAGACCAAAGTGTACTTTGTTCCTCCTTAGAATGGGGAACAAAATACCCATGAAAGGAGTTACAGAGACAAAGCTTAGAGCTGAGACAGAAGGAAAGACCATTCAGAGACTGCTCCACCCAGGGTTCCATCCCATAAACAGCCATCAAACCCAGACACTACTGCATACTCCAGCAAGACTTTGCTGAAAGGACCCTGATATAGCTGTCTCTTGTGAGGCTATGCCAGTACCTGACAAATAGAAGTAGATGTTCATAGTCATCTATTGTATGTAACACAGGACCCCCAATGGAGGACGCAGAGAAAGTACCCAAGGAGCTGAAGGGGTCTGCAACCCTATAGGTGAAACAACAATATGAACTAACCAGTACCCCAGAGCTTCTAGCTGCATATGTAACTGAAGATGGCCTAGTCGGCCATCATTGGGAGGAGAGGCTTTTGGTCTTGTGAAGATTATATGCCCCAGTACAGGGGAACGCCAGGGCCAGGAAGCAGGAGTGGTTGGGTTGGGGAGCAGGGCGGAGGATGGGAGTAATAGAGGACTTTCAGGATAGCATTTGAAATGTAAATGAAGAAAAAAATTTAATAAAACAGCATAAGGAAAACAAAAAACAAAAAAGGAAGGGTTTCAGCTATATTTGGGCTCTGTGTCACTCAGGGATAAAATCCACTTACAGGTTATAAGAGAATCGGGGGCTAGAGAGATGGACAGGTAGTTAAGGTGGCTGCTCTTGCAAAGGGCTTAAGTTTGGATTCCAGCACCCACATGAGACAATTCTTTTCCTAAGAGATCCAAAGCCCTCTTCTGCCTCTGTAGGCACTAGGCATACAAAACACACTTGCAAGCTGAACACTAAAGCAAAATGAACCAACAAAAAATTTAAGAAAGAAAATAGTTAAATACTGTTCCATATCTAAGTTTTACTTTTTCAGTCCATGTTCTGTCCATATCACAGCTCAATAACTGAAGCCACACACACACTGAAGACTTTGAGCAGCCCCTCAACTCCATAGCTCATCATCTGGGGAATCTGTAGGTTCAGCTCATCTCTCCTAAAACATTCTGTGTTGTAAAACAGGGTTTCATGTAGCTTAAAGTAGCCTAGAGCTGACTATGTTGACAGGCATTGAACTCCTGACCCTTCAGCATCTTCTTCCTAGCCCTGGGATGGATTAAGCTGGGTCACCATGGCCAGCTCTCAAGTAACTCTTTTACCTTAGTTATTTTTCTTATTATCTGGTTCATTGTCTATTAATGGTATGATTATTAAACAATCTCAGGGATTAGAGATGAATTTCAAGGTGAACAGTCCTCTCAGTTCCCAGTTCTCACACATTTAAAGCAATGACAGAGTCTAATATTTTCAGGATACTGAAAATAATTTCAGCAGTCTTTTGTTCCTATTGGAAATGTTCACTGAGACCCAGCTTGGGTCTTGATTGCTCTCTTGCCTGTACTCTTACCTGCAAGTAGGGGCAGGACCCTGAAAAGTAAAAATGAAATATGTTCTGATTAGTAAGGACAGGGAGGGCGAGCTTGCAGAAAACCACAATCTCCACTCTTTACTATGCTGTGTACTGCTTTGATCACACAGTTAAAATGCATGTGTGTGTGTGTGTGTGTGTGTGTGTGTGTGTGTGTGTGTGTGTAAATACATACATATATGGAATTGTCAATGAAAAATTTAATCAATTTTTAAAAACTCAACCCAAAAAAATGCTAACTCATGAAATAAATGTTAACACACTGTAAAGAGACTGCTAGATGTGCTGGATCCCATTAAAGGAGAGGTGCTATGCAGAATAATCACTTAGAAGGGTTGATTACTGTACAGCAAGAGGCGTCTTTACTATATGGTATGGTAAAGGGGAACATGTGCCTGCTGACAAAGCCCAGAAAAAGCATTTCCTTATGCAAAACTACCACCATACGACACTTTTCTAATGAGTAGTCTATTAGCAGTTTAAAATCAGTAAGAGGCAACTCAAACAAAGTGAAAGAAAAGTAGCAGAGAGCTGGCCATGGTGGTATACACCTTTAGTGGCAGGCAACCTGAGGAGGCAGAGGCAGACAGATCTCTGTAAGTTTGAGCCTAGCCTGGTCTACACAGAGCTCAGAGAAAGCAAGAAAAGAGGAGGAAGAGGAAGAAGAGGAAGAGGAAGAACAGGTAGATGAGGAAAAGAATTACACCAACATCAGTGTTAGCAGAGATAACAAGAGATGAATGGCAGAAATTTCAAAGGACCTGGGAAACTCAAGTGACCCTGTTTCCGGTGAGTCTAAAACTAGGCGTGCACACGAGATAGCTAAGACAAGGTTTCGTATGACTTTGCAAAGCTTAACTCAGCTCCTCAGCATGTGCACACACCTACGAGAATAACATAGGCCAAACGTGGGGTAGGTACTGACTGTGCTCCTCCAACAACTTAGGAAAGTATTTAAATGTGGAGTATCCCAAAAGGGCTTGTGATGATGTTTAAAAAAACAAAAAACAAAAACAAAAACAAAAAACTCAAACCTCTGTTAAAACAAACAAAAACAAACACCTCAGTAATGTGACAAAGGTAAGTCCTATGAAGTATGGAAGAGGAAGAGTGACACAGGGACTCTGTGGCACCTTCAGTAGCTCGGATTTCACTGTGTATTTCCAGCTGAGAGGCCTCTCTCTGCTCTAAGCTCTACCAACCAGAACAACTTACTGTCCTTAACGCAAGTCACTGATTCAGCCGCAAAAGCAAATACCTATTCTACATCTAGGCTTTGGTACATTTTATTAGAGCAAAATTTCAACAAAAAATGGCTTTTATTTACAGAATCAATTATATATAGAAACTGTCTATTCCATGTGGAGCCAAGAAATAAAAACCATGTAACCTGGGTTTTTTTCATATATTGAGTTTATATATAAAAGTTTCACATTCATAAAAATCCCAAAATTGCCAATAGAAAACCCTTCCTTTAATTAAATATATAAATAATCTCAAAAACATCCCATTCAAATTGGCTTAATCTTGAAGTGTAGACCAATGAGGCTGAACACTAAGCATTTCAAGTCTTGTACCAAATAGTAAAATACACGAAGGCCTTCAGGATCCCTAAAATTTAAAAAAAGTAAAAGTTAGCCTTTGTTCCCTATGAAATATTACCATATAAATTGCTGAAACAAAAATGAAACCCTTATACTAATTAGGTTTATAGACTTAAGGAAAAAGGAATACTCCTGCTGACAGCTATAGTGAACAAGCTAAACAGTTAACAATTCTCTCTCCTATAAGGAAGAATATGTTCACCAGCACTCGCTGCTCTCTCAAGAGAAGTGCACCCACTTAGAAACCCAGAAGAGTACAGAGGCCACATTCTCATCAACTGTAAGAATATATTTATAGATTTAAACATTGGCTGTTCTTTGTAAACACAGATTACAATAATTATTATGCATTCATTCTTTGCCCTTCTTTAACACTTATCTGAAGCACCTACTATGACCTGGGCACTATGATTACTCTGAAGACAGAGCCAGGTTTTCATGCAGCATATACCCAAGCAAGTTCTGATTTAGGGCAACAAGAAGCAATGGAAGCATTAAGGGGACATTGTGAGGGAAAGGAGCATAAAGAAGTGACTCAGTGATTCAGGCCAGCAAAGCTTCAGTATGTGCTGCAAAGAAGCTAAGGACATAAAGGTGGCTCACACATGCCTGTTGTTCTTTATAGTATGGTATAATATGGGCCCAATGAAGCTGATAAATCCCAACAGTTCCTTTCCATTTTCTGACATTATAGCCAGTTTTTTAAATACAAAGCAACCAACAAAAGTGAGGTATTACTATGCACAATGCTGAACTAAGTACTTTAGACAGTGAGATATTGTTTACTTCTCTGACAGACAAGAAAACAAGTGTTTAACTACTTAAAAGTCTGAAGACTAAACTGCCTTGGCTAACAGACAAGCTCTGACATGAGCTTCACTTATGAATCAAATCAGCTCAGCCAAACTTTAATATACTTACTTTGACTGATTTACATCAATAAGAGAACCTATTTTTGACGTGGTAAAAGAAATGTGTTCATCCCCAATTACGATTTCAAGTTCCTGGAAACAAAACAGTAGAGAAAAGGCATTAATAAAAAAAAAAGTCTACCCCAAGGACACCTATATTCATGCTACAAAGAAGTACAAACTTTCCAGAACTTAATAGACAGGAAAAGAAATGTAATCTTCGGCAAGCACAGTGGCACATATTTATAATCCCAGCACTCCAGAAGCAAGGCAGGAGAACTACTCAAGTCTAAGGCCAGCCTGCTCTACAGAGAAAGTTCCAGACCAGTCAGGGCTACACAGAGAGACTCTTTCCAAAACCCAAAAGAAATTTAATTTGCTAACAGAATTATCTTAATGTAACCTCATCAACTGTTCGTGACCAATAGCCTCAGTTTCATGACCAAACCAGAACTGCTTTCCAGAGCCGTGATTTAAAAAAAGGGGGCTCAAACAAAACAACACAGAAATGCTTCTTGTGATGCGGTAAACATGAGAGCTGTCATATTTAAGCATGTGAGAGAAATGATTATATAATACAAATCCATTTAAAATATCTCAAAATGTATTTTCTCTTTATGTAAGTTTCTACAACTATATGACATCAACAGTAGTATCTGCGATGCATCAGGCCCAACTGCTAGGGGATTACAAATACTCTCTGCAGTCCCTAAAATACCTTTACAAGGTTACAGTCTTTACTAGACTTATATCACAAATGTACAATCCAAAACTTATAAAGCACAGAACATACAATGGTACCAATAGCCAGGAGTAACACTGGCTCTCCATAACAGTAATGTTCCTACCTAGAGACTAGTAGTCACTCTATGAAACTCAATAAAAACTACAACTTATAAAACAATGCAATATAACCCAGTTACTCCAGTATCATTATCATCATACACATTTTATCTGTACTACTTATGCAGAAACCTAAAGCCAGTGAAGGGGCTGCGTATTTAATGAATTTTACACTAAACTCTTAAACAGATGCTATCAAAGATAGTCCCAGCTATTTAATCAAACGGCCTAACTATGCACTTCACGAGATACAGCCAAGTGAAAACTAGCTAAGATTCTCTAATAGTCACAAAGGCTTGGCTTAATTGTCCAGCAGCAGTGTCTGGAGCATGCAGGCTACTCCCTCATGGAGAACACGTCACCACTGCACAGATATGAGCACTGGCTCTCCCCAGGTGAAAAACATTTTTATACATAATTCAACCTACTCTGTTTCTGAATTTCTTTTTCTAGAATTGATGTTCAGAAATGTTACTAAGGCAAAGGTAAATAGAAAATATCAACATTTTCTGATGCATATTACAAAGCCACCCTGTGAAAAAGTATATCAACTTATTAATGCAGACAAATCTGCATGGCACATCCTCCCTGTAGGGCAGGTTCCATAGTTTTAAAGCACTCCACTGTTCTCTGTGGACACAGATGCCCAGTGACTATTATGCTAAAGGTGGTATTCCTGTAACTCGGGTTCCCGCCGGACACAGACCACTGCCTCTGCTTCCCTATACCATGCTCTGCACTGTGTTCCTGACACAGAACAGTTACTGCTACTTTCAGCTATATTAGATCTCTCTACAGATCTTTCTTCTAGGCAAAAAGAGTAGCTCATATAAAGTATAAGCCTCAGGAACACACAAAAGTGAGATTAAATATCTTCTCTCTCGACCTTGTACCTTACTCCTCCAGGGGTTGAAAAGACCCAATTTAGAAACCAAACTGTCTATACAGAGTGAAATTGGGCCTGCCGAGATCTTTGGGAGCACTTTGAGAAATATCAATTATTCTGAAGGGAATATGAGAGGCAAACACAATGGTTCACTGGAACAAAGAAATCCATCAGATCTCTCTCTGAAACACTCAAATACATGAATTTTAAAAGACAAACAAACAATTGGAAAAAGTGAATCACTGCACTCAATGAAAAGAACCATAACATTCAAATTTAGCTAGCAATGTTGTACGCACTTACAATAGAAACAATTAATAATAGCTCATTCATAATAAATAATTCATAAATGTCAAAATACCCCAACTTTCTCTGGACTAGCTAGAGAAAAGATGTAGAATACTGTCTAAATTTAGAGCTATGCACTAACACCTGTAGTAGCTGGAGGCAGCAAAGGAAATGATGCTAAGTAAGGGCTGGGAGCTGTAACCTGGAAGGAGCATTGGCTTGCCTGGCATGTATGAACATTGACTTCAACATCTAATACCAAAATAAAAGTTTAGAAAGAATATGAAGCTATATAATCAAAGTTTCAATAAGAAACCATCCTGAAAACACAGCAACTACATTACCAACTTTGACTCTATCCACTTAAGGAGTCACTAGGCACAGACCTGCCGCCCAACCCTGTCAGGGGGTGGCCACAGAGCGTCGTCCTCTTTTGTAATTTCACTGTCGTCAATAATTCTCTTCAGTTCTTCCATTACACTCTTGTGGACATAGGCCTGAAAAGTCAGTTACAATAAGATCTTTGAACGCCTGTCTGTCTTCCCACAGTTCAGCAAGATATAATAAAAGCCAGTTCCAAGTCCTAAATATCCAAACAGAATGGGAGTGAAAAGTAAACTTGACCCCAGAGCTGCAGGATAAAATTCATCCTTCTCACAAATGCTACTCTCCCTACACCCATGTCCTTTACCACACACAGGTGCCATCTGCTCACACTAGCTGCTCTGAGGCCCCATATTCTGCCAGGGTAGTAGGGGTACCAGGCAGCTTACAGTTACAGGGCCAGTATTAGCTGTAGACTGAGGGCACAGCACAAGCACACAGGAGCTGGCACTTGAAGCCCAGCCTAACTTCCTCACCTTCCATTTAAAATTGAAACTAGGAAAGAAGATAGCATTTGAAATGTAAAAGAAAACATCTAAGAAAAAAATTTATACTTCATAAAATGAATTAAATGATATGGGCTGTAAGTATTTAGGCTGACTCCTTTGTTAAAACTGCCACCAGGATGGCTCAGTGGGTAAAGAAAGCCGAGAAAAAATACCTGCGTTCAATCACTAGAACCCATATAGTAAGAGAAAAAAAAAAACAATTTCTACCAGCTGTTCTTTGATTTCTACCAGGCATACTATGTATGTTACATGTGCATACCCATACAAACACACAATAAAAAAAAACTTTTTAAAAATGCTAAAATTGCTGGGCAGTGGTGGCGCACGCCTTTAATCCCAGCACTTGGGAGGCAGAGGCAGGCAGATTTCTGAGTTCGAGGCCAGCCTGGTCTACAGAGTGAGTTCCAGGATAGCCAGGGCTACACAGACAAATCCTGACTCGAAAAAACAGAAAAAAAAAAAAAAAAAAAAAAGCTAAAATCATATGTAATTAAAATAGAAACCTTTCAATCTATAAATTAGTTTCTTCTTGAAAGAGACCCTTGACATAACTTCAGTCAACACAGACAAGATAAATGAACAAAATGTTAAAAATTTGACATTTAAAAAGAAGTTAGCCAGAGGCAGGTGGATCTCTGAGTTCTAGGCTAGTCTGGTTGGTCTACACTGTGAGAGCCAGGACAGCAGGGCTACAAAGTGAGACCCTGTCTCAAAAAAGGAAGAAAGAAAGAAAGAAAGAAAGAAAGAAAGAAAGAAAGAAAGAAAGAAAGAAAGAAAGAGAAAAAAAAGTCAAGCATGTTTGCACGCATGCACACACACATGCATGAACAAATGAACAGAACTTGCCTCTTTTCTGATCATCACGTCATTTTTATAATTACTGTTGTTGGCATATCTAAGCTTCCCTGTGTGGAGAGAAAGAAAGAACATCATGAGTAATTAGAGGTAAAGACAATTTCATAGTCCCACTTTTATTAGTATATCTACTTTTCTCATGCAAGATCAATGCTAAATAATAAATATAAAAGCAGGCTAGTAATTCTTAAAACATTCCATACCTTCAACATAAAATGGGTCAGGTTTGTTAAGGTCTATTTGCTTTCCTTCCTTCCTTTCCTTCCTTCCTTTCCTTCCTTCCTTCCTTTGAGACAAGACCTCACTGTGTAATGAGGTTGGCAGCCTTGAACACACAGGGATCTATCCACCTGCCACTGTCTCCTATGTTTGGGGATTAAAGTTGTGCACAATAAACAGTTTTATTTTCTTAATCTAGCCCTAAACACAAAGTGACTATGTCTAAGCACTAAGTATTCTCTTCAGTGTCATATGTTAGTGGTAAACGCTGACTGCACTCACAACATTTCATCTAATCTCTAAAGGAATTCCAAGAACAGCTTTCACTTTCTCGCCTCTTCACAGGAGATAAAATCAAGTTAAGCAACTTGCAGAGCTGCAGAGTATCAAAAGGTCTGTTTTGCATCAACTCTTTCTCTATTGTTCCAAAGTACTCTCTTAATTCCTTTCCTTCATATTAGTGCATTTTGCTAATAATTTTTTTTAAACTAGGAAGCAAGCAAAGGACATGAACTGCCAAGTTTGTTAGCTGCTTTATTTCAACCCATCCTTCAGACCTCTGAAGCCCCTGGTGTGTGCTTCCCTGCATGGTGAGTCAGTTAGGGGCCCTGATACAGCTGTAATGTCTTTCTCATCTGCTAAACTGACAGGTTACCCTACTGGGGTGTACCCCTCAGGAACTGTAGATCTCATGGTTCATTATTTTCCATGTAAGTGGAACAATGCAGTGGCAGAGACGCATGAGAATAAATCCTTACATAAAATTCTCCTGATACTGTTGGAGGTCTTAATTTGAATGACTCAGGGTGCTAAGAACAAGCTGGTGTTATTCAAATGCAAGAGGAACAAGAACAGAATTACAAGAGGAATAAAATTTTTAAAAAGCAATTAATTTTTTATAAAAATAAATAAAACTAGGGCTGGAGAGATGGCTCAGAGGTCAAGAGAACAGTACTCTTCCAGAGATCCTGCATTCAATGCCCAGCAACCACACGGTGGCTCATGGCCATCCATAACGAGATCTAGTGCCCTCTTCTGGCCTGCAGGTATACATGCCAGTGGAATGCTGTATATATAACAAATAAATAAATCTTAAAAAAAAAAAAAGAAAGAAAGAAAGAAAGAAAGAAAGAAAAGAAAAGAAAAGAAAAGAAAAGAAAAGAAAAGAAAAGAAAAGAAAAGAGAAAACTAGAAGACCACTGCCACAACAACAAAATTTGGGAAACAAGGGTGAAGTTATTAAGTTCTAAATAACAGCAGGAACACTGACTGCTATGCTGACTTCTTCCTAAATGCTTGAAACTTTTGGAATCCATGATCCTCTCCTTACCTATCAAAGAACCTCGTGCAAGTCATGCATAAAGCACTTAAGTAAAACCCATACTGTCCTATAGTAGGTTAAATGTTTGTCTCCCAAGTACCTTCAGCTTTGACATTTATATACTGCCCACTACATAATGAACATTCAAAAATAAAAATTCTTGGTGCAGGTAGGCAGAGCTGTCCCAAGACAGAATTGCCTTACACTACACAGGGAGAGGCTCCAACAAACCCCTGATCATTCTGCTCTCCTCTGGTTTTTCTCTCACCCAGAAACCAAGAAGGTTTCTCAGTTTTATCTCAATCAAGTGTCTCATCTTCTAGGGGCAGATTCTTTTTTGCATGGGGAACTTTGTGAGGGGACAGGGTTTGACTGTGTAGCTCTGGCTTTTCTGAAACTCCATCTGCCCCCAGAGTACTAGGATTAAAGACTCAGGGAAGCTGGGCGTGGTAGCACACGCCTTTAATCCCAGCACTCGGGAGGCCGAGGCAGGCAGATTTCTGAGTTCGAGGCCAGCCTGGTCTACAGAGTGAGTTCCAGGACAGCCAGGGCTGCAGAGAAACCCTGTCTCAACCCCCCACCCCCACCCCAATAAAAAGACTCAGGGAAAACTTTTTTTGTTTTGTTTTTCAAGGTCTGATCATTTACTTCTTTGTCTTAAACACTTACTGTTTACTGGACTCAGACTTAAAAGTAGAAGCTCTCATTGAGGACAGTCTATGTCTCTTGGAAATCTGTTCCTGGTATTTTTTTTTTTTAAGCTTCATTCTCTAGGCCAAAAGTTAAGCTTATTCTGTAGCTACCTTGTTTTTCTTAGTGTGTTGCTTCTTGAGAACAATACATTGGAGATGGTGTTGTTGAAGGACAAGTGACGTAAGTAGATGCTGAACCTTGGGTGCTTTCCTCCTGGATTTCTTACAGCCACTGTTGCAGGGCTTTTCAATAGTTCATTAGCAGACATCGTCTTCTTTAGAGTTACTAAAATGCTTTAAGATTCTGCTAGCTTGTTGGGACCAAAAACAGAGGGACAGGGGCTCAGTCCAGCAGTATCAATATTTTTTTACAATAACCAATTTGAAAGCACTCAGATTGGCATTCATAATATATCAAGAACAGACCTGCAATTCCTCTCTCCAGCTCTCCTTGGTCTATAGAAGTATGCCCCTTACTCAACAGCAGGTACACTCTGCTCTGGGTCAAGAAGCCTTGTTTTGTGGGAAAAGCTTGTTTGTCATTCCCCCAGTCCTTGGTTGTGACTGGGACCACACAACACTTCCCCTCTTCACCCAGAGCATCAGCGGCTACCCCTGTGGCCATTTGCTTCTTGCTGAAAGTATGAAGTTTGTATTGATTGTCCCCTTGAAAGAGTTCTGACAGCTGGTGGCTAGGAAGGAGATTTTCAGACTCATTTAGACAAGGCTGGCCGACTGCCTAGGAGGTGGCACAAAAAGAGCTTCTAGGAGCATTTCCACTGACTCCCTTACCTTTGGCCATCATCCACTAGTGAAGAACTGTATTTCAAACCTGACACATACCACATTCCTGTGTTCAGACACGGGGCTCCTCCCCTATAAAGCAGCTTTAACACATACCATGAATGAACGAGTAGGCCAAAGAGGTCACCTAAAGATTCCATGCATCCTCTGGAGTATCACTTGATAATTCTGTTAACACTCCCGGAGCACAGGTTCTCTGCTCTAAGTTTCCGATTCCTATATGTTCAACTTTTCAGGAGTGGCAGAATTCGCTTTTCTGAATTACTTTACAGCATTTTTTTCCCTCTCACAAACATAACCCATGTCTGCTCTCACAAATACAGCACAAGCCTGCTACAAAAGCAAAGTCTTCCAATGTTGGAATGAAACCCTTCAAGCCCTTCTGGGAGTCTGGGGCATGGTGACACGCCTGTCATCCCAGCATCCCAGAGGCTGAAGCAGGAGGATCGTGAGTTCGAGGGCGGCTTGGACTACACAACAAGGCCCTTTCTCAAAACTAAACAAGTAAATTGAAATAAAGAAGAAAGGAAACACACACACACACACACACACACACACACACACACACACACACACACACACGCTGAAACCCGCTCCCTGGGCGGCTCGCCCTCCCTCGCAGCCCCTCCGCCGCTCACCGTCCGGCCGAAACTCGAACTCCAAAAACTCGTGCCCAAACTTGCCCTTATGCCCGACGTAGTAGCGAAGGTAGAAATCACTACCCATAGACATTTTTACCCTCGGTAAAGCCCGCTATACCGCGGGGCCAACGTGCCGCCGGCGCGAGGTAGTGACGTCACGGGCGCAGGCAAAGCGCGTCACCAAGGGCGCGTTTACTCCGGTAGGGAACGAAATCCCGGAAAACTGAAGAGGAAGCAAGAGACCCCCAAGAGAACTGAAGGTTCGCATTGGAGCCACCACGATCTCGAGCGCTTTTTTTTTTTTTTTTTTCTTTTTTTGGAAAAGATTTTCATGTCTTCGATTTTTACGTTTTAACTCTGTGACGATGTTATACACGTACATGATGAATTTTAGTCGCTCCCACCATGTTATCTTCTCTCATCCCTTCTCCGCTGAACCAGTCTTACCAATAAGCCCTCCTGTACGTTTACGCCTTGTTTTTGTCTGGGTTGAGGGGAGGCTCACCGAGTTTAATAAGGGTGGCTTGCATGAGCGCGTTGGTGGATACAAAGTCCCGGATTTCATTTTGGCATTCTATATTTTGGTTGAGCCACACTCCACCTCTTCCTCATCTACTGCCCCCAACCCTTGGGCCCAAATTATTCCCGCTGCACTTTCTTGTTAAATGTATCCTGTTACACTTCCCACTCTATTTCTTTAACCTACACTCAGTATCCTCTCTGGTTTAATAACCTACACTCACTAGCACATAAATACACTCATACAAAAGCTAAAATTCTATACAAGATTTGTCTTAATACTTCATCATTACCTCACTATAATAATTGCCAGATTTGTCCGTTTTCCTGTATATTTTATCTTAGCAAAGAAATAGCTAGGGATTTTGTTTCTTTGTTTTCTTCTCGTTTGTTTAAATGGGCTTGGAAGGAACAGATGTAAAACCACTTTTACTTTCGAGTTGCCCTATGCTATAGGTGTGTCTTTTTCTGAGTTTTGAACTAAGGTTTACAAGCTGTACTTATTGTGGGTATCTCTGATCTCGAAGCACATTGTAAAGTGGGGTGTGACTCTACTTCCTGAAACTGGTGAACTGAGAAAAGATACATTCCGGTGGCAACCAGAACACAATCTACCAGAGTCCCTTTTGGTAATACTTCAAAATTTCCAGTAGCTAACAGCCCAGACGGAGACACAGAGTAAAATGAATCTGTCTGGTGGGAGTTTGATGTTTAAATAGCACATGAAACTGAAAAGTCCAGATAGTCATCATAGAAGAGTTTTTCATAGTATACTACAACTCATGAGTCACTAAGGGTTAATGGTTAGTACCCTATATATTTGCAGGGCTAGGTCACAGTTCTCAACAGTTTGAGTTGGAAAAATACGGAACATCCAAGTGTAGTCTTGAAGAGCACAAAATGACAGTGAACTGCACCCAGTTCCCTCGTTCCAATTCCTGATCACCTTTCTTTTAGCACCACTGAGTAATCCTATCGGTGACTGATGGCCTTCTGTCACAATCCTAAGAAAAAGAGTCCAGTCTCAGTACTGGTCCCACGTAACCTTGGACAAGTCATTATCTCTCAACCTGTTTGATCATTAACTAACTAGATACACAGTGATCAACTGCCAAACACAGACCTGAGAAAATTAAACAACATGTATATGATATGCTTTGAAATCTATGCAACACGAGTTTTAACAAGCCTTTTTCTATGTGCCAGAGCAGATGGAAGTTAGTAATAAAGCAATCACAACATTTACACCTTCAGAATAAAAAGAAAGCAAACATATAAGGCAAACACCAGCAAAGGGAAGTAACTGGTATAGTAAAGAATGCATGCAATAGAACAGCTCTGTATGAAAAGGGCAAGTAGTTTTATTGGGGGGTGGAGTTAGAAGTTTACAAACAAGGGTGGTATTAAAGAAGACATATAAAAGGTGCTATTTGAATTGACTTTTTTGGTGACCATATTCTGTGAATGTCTTGGCAGTATAGACAAGCATTTCAGTGCCTTAAAGTAAAGCTGGGTGGTGTGAATGTTTGTATTTGGGGAAAGAAAAAAAACCCCACAATATCTACACCTGAAATCAATAAGTTGCTAGACTTATTGGGGTTTGAGAAAGTGGAGTAACTGTCAAAGCAAGTTGGGGCAGGTTCTCTTTGGCCTTCTTAATAGTTATGTAATTGTTAAATTTGCTCACTCCTGTAGTGGGGTGGTAGGCCGCTATTTAGGAAAATATATTAGAGATGTAAATCAACCTTACCATCAGGATGCCCAACCCTTTCAATTTGTCCAGATTTGAGAAGGATTTTTGGGAAGTAAGGGATGGAAAACTTTCAGTTTTAAAACTGAGAAGGACCTGATTTATTACAAGAATAATTCACAGAAACTTAAGCAATGTGTTTTTATAGCCTCTGTGGAAATATCAGCTAAAATCCCTTTCACTGAATTATACAGAAAGGCTTGTTCAGTGGCCTTAGGATGGCTCTCTGTGCATTTCCTTTAAAATTTTCACACATGTATCAAGTTCATGTTCCTATTTACCTAAGTAGAACTATAGATGTCAGGATTTAAGCCTACTTAAACGCAGTGTAAAATACACACAGTGTTAAGACTTTCTCTTTTTTATTAGATATTTTCTTTATTTACATTTCAAATGTTATCCCATTTCCTAGTTTCCTCTCTGAAAATCCCCTATCCCCTGCTCCCCAACTCACCTACTACTGCTTCCTGGCCCTGGCATTCCCCTATACTGGGGCATAGAATCTTCCCATGACCAAGGGCCTCTCCTCCCATTGATGGCCGACTAGGCCATCCTCTGCTACATATGCAGCTTCCTTAAGTTGGCCCATTATGCTCTGGTCCCCTACCATTTCCTATGAGTTCAGACTTGTCCTCTGGAACTTACATGTTTTTTAGATAAAATAGAAAACTACTTACCTAACTCTCCATCTTGTAATCAAGATTGTATCAAAATGGGACCTTTTGAGATGGTAGACCCCGGGGATGTGGGCAGGTGTTTTGTTTACTGAGTTCTTAAATGTGGCTAGTGAGACAGGGGAAACTAATTTTGTGGAACTCTTAATTTTTATTAATGTAAAATAATATTTAAATATCACATGTGGCTAGAGTTTCTGTCGTTGGTTAGCACAGCTGTGTAAGGGTCTCAGCTATCCATAATCAGACTGGAAGTAGTGAAACATACTGTGAACATTTTCCTTTTTCCATTATTGGAGTTCCAAACTAGGGTAATTACATTGTCAGAGTTTACTTTTGAAAGTAGATGTCTTTACATTGATCATGTGAAACTAAAGGACTGTTTCTGCTTTTGCCAACACTGTGGTCGACTTTATAGCATCTAGTGAAACTATTTTGATGTAGGTAGGAAACAAACCTTCCCAACTGTGATGAAAATTGAGGCTTGATGGTTAATGTAAAATATTTGGTGATAATTTTTTCCACACAAGTGTTTTATTTTTTCAATCATGTGTTGATGCATCAATTTCTTTCATTTCTGTTCATTTTGCTTTTTGTTGAGGCAGGGTCTCATGGAGCCAAACTGGCCTTAAACTCACTAATGTAACTTCTGGCCTTAAATCCATAACCTTCTTCTGCTCACACTAAATGTCCTGGCACTTCAAGTGTGCACCACTACACCTCCCTTTTTTTAGATGTGGCTCTTGCTTGGAGTCATTAATATTTTAATTGCTCGGCTGGGTTCCCCCACCCCCACCCCGTGTACAGAATGCTCTTCTTTTGAACTCTTTTTATGTATCCTCTGCCCATCTACATCTTTTTGTCTATTTAAAGTGACCAAATAATTCCCGCCTTCAATTTTCAGAAACAGTCTCTAATCATATCCTAATAAACAGACAATAAGCTTATATTTTCATTTTCTGTCAGTATAATTGTTGTTTTATACATTTACAGAATAAAATGTCAGAGCTGTCTCTTTCAGTGAAATAAATCTGTGTAGCAATAGCATTATGTAGTCTAATCGAGCATACTGAAGTTGGTACATTTTGAGAAGGAAAAGCTAAAATGTGGTGGCCTGTTTCCATCCATATCCCTCTGTTCACCTGTCCTTTTTTATTCCATCTTAGATTTCTTTATGGATTTCAGCCATGTCTTTTGCCACTGTATTTGCTTTTCAGGTAAATCCCCATCATTCAGGAACACCACACCCCCTAAGACCACTAGTTATCAGGCAGGATCATAGACTACCATGGTGCAAAGGAGTTAATTTCATTACTACATCTGGAACTCTTAGAGTATGTTAGGTTATCCTATGATTTAAACACTAAAACAGAACTTGTAACTTACATTGAAACAAACACAACCTACTAAATTAAATATTGTAGGCTCTCCTCTGGTTTTCTACATGTTCCTATGTCTTCTTATTTCATTGATACGCTAAAGCATTTTATACATTGTTGTAGTAAGATTGAGAAAGTTCTATTAATGTACACTAATAATTTTATTAACCTGTTTTATCTTCATTTAAAATGAAGAAAATGGAGCTGGAGAGACTGCTCAGTGGTTGAGGCTACATGCAGAGGACCTGAGTTTGGTTCTCAGCACCTATGTCAGTCAACCCACAGCCAACAGGAACTCCAGCTTCAGGGAATCCAACCCGACCTTCTGACCTTGTTGGCTACCTGTATCCACCTGCACATACCCAAGAAAGGAAGAGCAAGCCACCCTCTCTCTCATTATGTCTCCTCCCCTTTAACATACATGCTGCATCCCTGTAGACAACCTATCAGCCCTTCACCTGTGTATTCCCTTTTCTAGTTATGATCATGGTTTTATCTTTTACATGTGCAACTTTTAGCATGTATGTGTTCAGCGTATGGCAAATTTGTTAAGTGTGCGCCATATGGAGATCACAGGAAAACTTTGGGTATTCATCCTTGCCTTCTACTTTATTTGGGCTTGGGTCTTTTATTGTTGATTACTGAGTCTGACAGGTAGCCAGACTGTAAGATCCTGGGGATTCCTGTGTCCATTCCCCATCTTGTCAAAGGTGTGCTGGTGTTACAGATGTATGCTACCACATCTGACTTTTGACATGGGTTCTGGATATCCAAATTCCATTCTAAAAACTTGGATGGCAAGCACTTTATTCACTGAACTATTTCCCTAGCTCCACACTGGTTCTTCTTACCTCAAAGTTGTCATACATTCCCAAAGAGTCCCACTCGTGGAGTCTTTTGTATTCTTTCTGTCATTACATGACCTTTCCTTTGGGTCTCAGGTTGTATGACATTTATTCAGAGTCTTCACTCTGCACTCCCTTCTACTATCCCATAGTTAACATAAGGTTTTAATTAACAGGTGACTACATATAAATACATCCTGCCTAACTGTATTCAAAGCTTCCTGTTTCTTATCCAACATGTAACCCACTGTCTGGCACAGCAAGCTTTGACACTCAACATTTTCTAAATATTCAAATGAGAAAATATTTTGTAAAAGTGGCTCAAATTAATATCTAGGAAACAAAAATTGGATCCCATCCTTCTCCAGCTCACTTAAATCCTGACTACTCACTGTGGTATCCCCACAGAAACAAGAAACATTCTTCCTTTAGCTGACTCATTATGACTACACCAAGATTTCAGTTGATGCCTGGGTGTCAGTTTCCAGCTGCCAGTCATCCTTACCACAATAGCTCTCCCTGTCCTTCCCAAGGTACCAGGGTGATCTTGCAAAGTCACAGGTCAGCTTGTTTAATAGAATTACCCTCACTGTGATACTTACAGTATTTTGAAATCATGGAAGACTATAGTCATCAGCCCAAAGCCCACAGCCCACAAAAACATGATAGCTCAAGACCAGTATAGAGCATTTCCCTGTGTGTGTAAGGCCCTGGGTTCAATTCTCAGTGCTAGAAAATAAACAAACCATGGTGACAATTTAATCATGTGCTGCTCATACCAGAACACCATCTTTTAGGCATGTTCTACCATGTGCTATCACTGGCCTGTGTTTTTTACCACAGTATATGTTTTGTTTTTAAAATGGGGAAAAAAAGAAGAAAGAAAAGAAATTTTCCGAGTTAGAAAGGGGAAAAACTAGTATTTATTGAGAATATATTATATTCTACATAATACACAAATACATATTCTCATTGTTCCTCACACCAACCCTGTGAGGTAGAGAGTTATCTCATTTTGCACATAAAGAATCTCTTTTTGGAAACTATAGGTTCTCTAATTTTCCTAGTAAAATAACTCCCATTTATTTTCTTTTAGCCTCTTTATTATAGAGATTTTGGCAGCTATACACCTGAAAAGTCTACTTTTGGTCAATAAATACTAGTTTAATGAGTTGCTTCACAGTTATTTCAATGAATGGTTAAAAATTAGAAGCTACCATCCATTCCTATAAGATTACTTCTTCTCTGTACCTCTTAATGACCACCTGGGTTACTAAGTCTTCTTGCTCGACTTTCATGCTTCCTATTTGTTATACACACACACACTTTTTATCCCTGGTTCTAGCTTTGGCTCTATAGGCTGATTCTCCTTAGTCTTACAGGAACTGGCAAACAAATGGGATGAACAATGTTCCTAATCATGAAATGACTCCTCCTGCTTCTAATTAAACTTAGTATCATGCATGGTCCACCTGCCTCAGAGTTCAATGAAAGGATGCTCTTCTATCTATAGTCAAGGAAAGGCTCAGTATTGTTTCTTATAGATCTTCTTCAGCTCTTCATAACGGGACGAGGACTTTTACGTCCCGTCAACATAGATGAGACAAAGCCTTTCCTTGAAGGATATATTGACTCACCTTAACACCTCTTAGCAAAAAGAACCTAGAATTTTCTTTCTCATGAATTCCAATATTCAATTCATGGTTAAAAATTAGAAGGTGTTCATTCATGCCCATCTGGTTTATTTTTACTCTGTAATAGTTTAACTTAAAAAAAAAAGAAAAGAAAAACTAGTTTCAGTAGTAAACCAGCCTGGAGTGAGTGGGACCAGCCCTTTTGCCTAATTCCCTTACAATCATTGCAGATTTTAAAAACCTCCTTTAGAATGACACGGTCCACCACTTATACTTCAGCCCTTGGGACTGGAAAGCAAACTACAATTGATGGTGATTCTTAGCTCAAGAGTACATGGTATGTAGAGGTAGAGCTTCATCCAGCAGCATTTCAGATGTCTAGGAAAATGTTTAGGGAAAGATGCAAGATCCATGTCCTTTTTTCTCCCTTGGTGGGCCACAGAAAGTTCCTTCTCTCTGTTCTTGAAGGAACTAATTCCACCCATATATAGTCATTTGTCTAGGACCATCTTCAAAGGACACTGAAGCTATAGGAAATGCTTTCTGCCCTGATGCCAGCCACATCTGCATACAGTTCAGGCACCACCAACTCTGGCACTTGCAACACAGCCTTGTCATCGGCAGATCTAGAAGCAGCTTCTAGGCGCTGGAGCAGCTGACCAAGTAAGGGGCGGCTGTCCTCACTCCAGCGCCAACAGCACTTCATGATGTTGTACCTGTGAAAGGAAAGGAACATAGTCCCTCTTCAACAACAAAATAAAACGCTCAGTTCTTTGATCTTCCTACTCTGTCTCCCTATATTCTAGACTATATTTCCAGAAACTGGTACTCTACCATTTTCTTTGTATCAACTCTCAACATCCTATCAATGTGATTTTTTTTATAATAGAATATTAGAGATGTTTTTCAAACCACAGAATGTCAGAAGAGCCCTGCCTTTTCCAAAATGCAGTGCAATCTTGTAACAAGGCTAGGAGAAAACTGTCCGTTCTATTCTATGGAATGAGGGGTAGTGCTTAGACTCATCCAATGTTTGAACTATCTTCTCATCAGAATGTTAGGTTCTTTAAGGTCAGGACCCTTCTTCTGGAATGAAAACATAGGTTCCTAGTCAAGTCCTCAGTGATAGCCTCAAGATTGTATGAGTGGATGTGTGTATGTATGTATGTATGTATATATATATATATATATATATATATATATATATATATATGATAATTAAACATATATGACACATTTATATATATATATGATAATTAAACATATATGACACATTTATGGCTTGAGCCTGAACTGTCCCTCTCCACAGGCCCATGTTTTAAGTGCTTGTTGCACTAGGGGAAAGCTTTTGATAGCCATAGCCATCCTAATCCCAGCCTACATTGAGCACCTCCTGGTCCACAAGCATGTGAACAAACTAAGTGCTCCTGAAGCCAGAGACTGAGCACCTCTGCTCTGACTTCTGCACCATAATGGAACTGTGAGACAAAGTCAACCTTTCTTCCCTGAAGCAGTTTTTTTTTTTTTGGTGGGGGGGGGGCATAGTTTGTCATAGCAATTAGAAAAGTGGCTGATACAGTTGTTGAGCAGAAGTGATTTTGTTTTACCTCATGCTTCATTTATGTCTGGGCATTAGCACATTAAAGACAACTAAAGATCCTCTGAGGCACATTTAAAGGGGTGTGGTTAAGTAGGGAACACACCATGATGGGGGAATTACAGAATCTCAAGCCTTTAAGAGCCTCTTACATGGCATGTGAGCAGCTGCTGGGTCTCTTCATGATTTTCTTTCTCTGAAGATATTGTAGGATGCTGGTGGGAGGGACTTCAGGGTATGGTGGTGCTCCTGTCAATATGGAAAACACAAAAGCAGCACGAGAGCTTTTAAATATGAAAGGAGAATAACACCAATCTCCTGTGACCTGAAAAGCAGCCTCTAAAGCATAACCATGGGGAAACTATGTACAGTAGAGTTGCTCCTGTGGATTGTGTGAACATGCAGAAAGGGTGTTTTGGAGAACAAAGGTAATGTTAGGAGATCCTGAGGTTTAAGCAAAGTAACAAAATGAGGCAAGCCAGGAAATAATACCTGCCTTTCATTCTTCATAATACAAGAGGAACCACAGTTTCTAAACTGAAGAAAACATTTTTACATTTATATGATATTGCTATGGGAATTGTTCTCTGGGTTTGAAAGCATTCTATAGAGATGGTATGGTTTATGGAAAAGAAAGGGCGAAAAGGAGAGCTAGAGAAAGTTAAGAAAGTCTGGGAGAGGAAGACAGAAGAAAAGGGATCATCATTTTAGTAGACTTTAGAGGAATGAGTCCCAGAATACATGTCAGCCCAGTGTAATTGTCCATCCTGTCCTGAGAACACTTTCTCAAGGACTACAATACCACCTTCCAAAAAGCCAGCTTGCCTGTTCACAGCGAGGTCATACTTACCTAGAGTCACCATCTCATAAAGCAGGATCCCAAAGGACCAACTGTAAAAGAAACAGAATCACCCACTTAATTCCTGTCTTTATCTGTTCTCAAGAGAGCTTGCTTTAACACCACAGAGGCGATTAATGAGTCAAGGAGAGCTGGATTATTTAACAGAGTTATGAGAGGACATTTCTGTCTACATCCTTCAAAATATAATCTCTTCAAGGGCTGTGTCTATGTCCCTTCTTCATAATATATGTTTGCATATATTATGTTATTATATAATAACACTTGTTATTAGCATGTGTGAGTATACACTACCTAAAACAGAATGCCCTCATTTATCTTTTTTCATCTGTTCCTCCCCTCTGTACCCAAACTCTAGCGTTTACTCAACAGGAACCAAACCAAACAGAGATCCTTAATTTAATCACAGCTTTCTCAGCTGACCTATTTACTCAATCCTAGGGAAATATTAATAAAATAAACCAGATATTTGGACAGGGAATTTGGCTAATCAGTATGACTTGAGAGGTACATAGTTCACTACTAATACCATCATTAAATAAGCAATGTTTTGTAAGTAAAACTGTCCATAGTCTGTTGAAAAGTAGGTATCAGAGACACAACAGTGGAAGCATCTTAACTGACTCATATTGAGATGTAAATCCCCGATGCCTCCTGTGGTACAGATGCCAAGTAGGGTATTCTGCATGAATTTGCTTCTTCAAACAACTTGGGTATATGATTCCTAAAGGTCACTTTCACTTCTTACAATCCTGGTTATACTAACTAGCTGTATATGTGATTATAGTTATGCTGTGTGATCACTAAGTGCTCTAGATGCTACTTAAATAGTTGCATAAGATATATCTTTAAAAACACATTGAGCCTGGCGTGGTGGCACACGCCTTTAATCCCAGCACTCGGGAGGAAGAGGCAGGTGGATTTCTGAGTTCGAGGCCAGCCTGGATGACAGAGTGAATTCCAGGACAGCCAGGGCTGCACAGAGAAACCCTGCCTCCAAAAACCAAAAATAATAATAATAAATAATAATAATACATTGAATATTTTAAAACTAATCTATAAGAGTATGTTGCTTAAAAGAAAATGTGATGTAATTGTACTACACCCCTGAAATACTAACACTTGAGAGGCTGATGAAGAAGGGTCACCAATTTACGTACAGTCTGGCTACAAAGGGAGACTCTTTGTAAAAAAAAAAGCTTGACCTGAATGTGGTGGTGCACGCTGTTAATTGCAGCTCATGGATTTATGTCATGCAAAGGCAGACAGACTCCTGTGAGCTCAAAGTTAAGAGTGTTCTACATAGCAAGTTCCAGCTAGAGCTATATAGCAAGACCCCCCATCACAAATAAATAAAAATTCAAGCAAATAAAGTATTATAAATGATAAATTGTAATGATGAGTCAACTGTTAAAAAAAAAAATGAGGTGAGAGCCAGGCAGTGATAGTGCACACTTTTAATTCCAGCATTCAGGAGAAAGAGGTGGGTAAATCTCTGACTTCAAAGCTAGCCTGGCTTACAGAGATAGATTTAGGACAGTCAAGGCTGCACAAAGAAATCCTGTTTTGAAAAAACTAACGCAATACAAAATGGCAAAATGTAGGGGGAAACAGTAAAAGACTCAGATTTCTCACAAATATTGTCAGGTGTCTCATTGTACTAAGAACCATCTCAAAGAGGCATCCAGCCATTAGTCATCACTACAGCTGCTATTCAGAGAAGAAACACAATTTATATCTGGGCATGGTGGCAAACACGTGTAACTCCTGCATTTGAGAGGCAAAGGCAGAAGGATCTTGGTTTATGTGCTATACTTGGATGTTCAAGACCCATCATAAAATATAGATTTCTTTTGCTTTAAAGATCTGATAAATAAATATTTATGCAAAAAATTTCACTTATCGTGACCTGGGAGTGGAGAGATAGATCAGTGGTCAGTGCACTTTCTGTTCCTGTAGAGGACCTGGTTTCAGTTGCTAGCACATAGATATTGATTGGCTCACAACTTCCAATAACTCTAGTCATGGGGATTCGACACTCTCTTCTGACCAACATGAGCTCTTGTACATACATGGTCCTCATAAACTCATCCAGGCACGTATGATACTAAGTAAATATTTTTAAAAGAGGTGACTTAAAACATATGTATATATTATTTTATTTCAAAATCTTCATTTCCTGGCTCTTAAGTAGTCCCATGCCCTAAAGGTTAAAGCAAGACTACTAAGTCCTCTGACATGGACTTGAATAATATGAATATTTTCATGTTTTCCTTTCTAATGAAAGCTGTAAATAATTGATTACAAGCCTATTCATATTCAGGGGGAAAGCCCAGGTCACAAAGAGAGGAAGCAAAAGAGCAGAAATAACATACATATCTCCCCTGATGCTTGCAGGTCTCAGGAGAAGCCTTTCTGGAGCAAGCCACTTGAGAGGGATGGTGCTGGATCGAGCAGAGGAGATGGCCCCATGGGCATGAACTTCATAAGCCAGGCCCAGATGACAAAGTTTGGGAGTCAGGTCACTTTGGATCAGGATGTTCCTGGCAGCCACATCCCCATGAAACAGGTGCTTCTCCTGCAGGAATTCCTATCAGCACATGATCAAAAGTAATCAGCCTTCTGTAGGTCAAGTTTCACAGATAAGACAGTCCTGGGGGGCCTTCAAAAGACAAAGGTCTTCTCTGCTCCCAGCACTCTCATTAATCATTTCCAAAACAGGGTAAGGGATTCGAGCTTTTCACCTTTGGCTGAGGATTACCAAACTTAGTGAATAATCCAAATGGCTCTAACGCAGGGATTTCACTCCAATGCTAAGGATGGATCCTGGTGCTTCCTGCATGCTAGATGAGCACTCTGCTCTATGTTACATGCTCAGCCCAAACACTGGATTCTGAAAGCATAACCACATGTGCTGTGGTCAACCCAACTGCTACCCCACCCTTAATTGTACTTTTCCTTAGATGGTACTCAGGTAGATTCTGGAACAGAGAGTATAAAAGCTGAATGCCATGTCATAAACTTATACAAGTGTTCACACTATTTCATTCTGTCCTTATAGCTAGATGAGGTATCTTTAAGGCCAATGCAAAGGAACACAGAAAGCCATACATTCATCAGGTGATTGTGCCCAGATCTGAATTCCTTATCTCAGGAAGTGGTACAGACCCTACCAATCCACTAATAATCCTTAAGCCAGGCTTCAGATCAAAATTCTCTGAGAACTTATAAAAATAGACTTTAAGGTTTTTAACACGGATTTATTAAGACACCATCTAGGGAGAGAGAGGTAGTGACTTGCATTATAAAGGATCAAAGGATTCTTGTTTGGTTAGAAAAGTAGGTAAAAATCAAGGTGGCTGCTGACACGTGCTGCATCACCAAACAGAGAACAAGGAAATTTGGAAAGCTAAAGTGATAGTTTCCAATCACTGGTGAAGAAAGAGTTCAGGACTAGCAGTCCTCTATCTCTTGGAAAATTTTTAGAACAAATAAACTAAATATAGTGAGAAGAATTAATATATATGTAAGGAAATTATTCTATTGTGAGAAGAATTGAAGAATATACTAAATTTAAGGTCACTGAAGGTAGCCACAAATATCCTGGCTTGTGACAGGTGACACAGTGCCTGATGGGTACATCTGCTTGATGTGAACGCCCCTGTAGAACACCTCTGCATTTATGATTCCAGAGGTAAGATAGACTGAAGTTCATAATTCAGTAGTGCTATGACTATACCCCCTAAGATGCCCAGACAACTGCAAAGTGAGAGGTGTTCTTTCCTATCCCATGGAAGCGCCAACCAGAACATCACTTCCTTTTTACTCTGCCTTTTCCTGTTTCCATTTAGATATTCTTCAGATAGGCCAGACATGCAGCCCTTGCCTAGCAAGAGGCCTTGTGTTCAATTCCCAGCACTACCACCACACACACACACACACACACACACACACACACACACACGCACACACAAGTCCCTTTAGACCCCGATACATTTCATATATTGTGGTAGCAAAATAAAATAAAGCTTAACATCATGGTTTCACAGAGCCTTGATCTATTTTAAAATAAAATCCCTTAGAAAGACAGCCAAATAATTTCTCAGGCATAGTTATAGAAACTTCCTGAGTAATTCTGGTAAAGGTAATTTTTTCCTGTAACCCTGAATTCTTAAAACCTGATTTTAAAATAAAAGACTGGTTGGCACTTTCCTGTTTTATTTCCCTTACCCTTGCTCCTTATTTTTCAAAGTTTATATAATACATATATTTTATATCACATCTATTATCACAGCAAATATCCACCCCACACAATCTGAGCTGGTTTGTCTTGTTCTTTGATTATGAGTCTGCATCTCTGTCCTTCCACCTATTTCTTTCCTTTCTCTGAATCTCCTCCATCTTCTTTCCCTTCTTCCCTGATTTACATCTACATAGGTTCAAATACCAAATTTGCTTTTAAATTTTAGGCTAAGTAAACTTTCACAATCCTTCTAGCTTGCTGTACTAATCCTAAATTAGAGGTCTTCTGCCTGGAATGCCTAATTGTGCCTTGTTTATAAATAATTTTATGAATAAGGGGCTGAAAAACAAACTGCTGGTGAAGGGTCTTCCCCTAGCTTTGTCTAACTAACTTTAAAATAGAGTTACCATTTAGAATTGTCAATGTCAGAAACTTAGCATAACTACTAGGCCGATTAGAAAATACCACCATCAGTTTCCATTGATGCTGATCTTACCAGGGCCAAAAGGATCTGCTTTCCAATGTGATATATTTGTTTTTCTGTGAGATCATAGAGCAGGCCATCCATGGTCATCACATCCTAAAGAGGAAAGAAACCTATGTAAAAATGACTTAACCATATTTTTTAAATTGTGGTAGAGAAACTCTGAAATACAGATATCAAAGCTAAGGACAACATAACAGTACAGGGATTAGGAATAAGGAGACCTGACTGGAGAGATGGCTCAGAGGGTCAGGATGCTCGTCACCAAACCAACCCAGAATCCACATGGTGGAGGCACAGAAGTGACTCCCAACAAGTTGTCCTCTGAATTCCATGTGCCTCTGTTTCTCTGTCTCTGTCCCTGTCCCTGTCCCTGTCCCTGTCCCTGACTCTGACTCTGACTCTCTGTCTCTGTCTCTTTCTCTCTCACACACACAAAAATAAGGAGAAAGAGAGAGAGAAGTACAAAAACTTAAGATATATTTATGTTTCTTTTATGAGTGTGTTTGCCTACATGTATATATGTACACCTCATGAATTTCTTATGCCACTGGAGGCCAGAAAATGGCATCTGATCCCCTGAAACATAGAATTAAAAATAACTGTTAGCCTCCATGTAGGTGCTAGGAACTGAAACCTGGTCCTCTCCACAAACAAGATGCACTTTTAGTTGCTGAGCCATCTTTCTCTACCCTGAAAAGTATATAAGTTAGAGACAAACATTAGATATGTTCAGATATGCAGAGGCATGAGGTTCCCTCAACTGCAGAAATGCTAAATAAAGAAAGCAGTTGAACAGGCAACAGGCAAGAAAAACAAGCAAGGATGCCGCTCTCCACTGAATAACACAAGTAGTTTACCTGGGGCTGTGTGTACAGACATGCACATGATTAATATAGCCATAGGGAATGCCTACATATGCCAGCCTGTTTAAAAACTTGGTATTCAAAGGTGAAGAAAATATGTTTTTTTAAAAAAGAAAAATTAACAAACAGAAAGAAATTGGGGAAAGTCACAATGTACTGTTTCCCATCTGAGCCTGATAGCTGCTGCCTTCGAGGTGTACAAAATGCCAGCTGTGTGACCCAGAATCAGGAAACAGTAAGTAAATAAATGGCCAAATATGGTAACTGCCACAAAGGAAATGTGCAGCACCCATCAGACCACTCAGTGCTAGGAGGAAGAAGAGAGCCACCTCAAGGACAGACTCTGAAGAGTGGGAAGTGGCTTGTTGGCAAGAGCACAGAACCGGTGGCAGGTGGATGATCTCTTGAAAGGTTTAAACTGCCCGGGTCTGCACTCCCTTATCCACAGCACAGGGCAGACTGCAGTCCACAGACACCTTTCCACCCACCTCCAGTTGTGTGAGGATCAGCCCATCTCAGGGTCCAATTAATCCTGAGCTGACTAATAAGCAAGTGAGAAACCAGGGATACTGGTTTCTTCAGATCTTCAGGGAGGAACATGTAGAAAACTAAGGATATTATTATCAGTATTTTGTTGTTTTAGTAACTTTTTGATTTTGAGATTATCATGTAATTATACCACTTGCCCCTTCCCTTGCCTCTCTCTAAACTTTCCAAGCTTATTTTCCCCCTTGCTCTCATCTCCTTTCATTAATTATTGTTGCATGTATGCTTGTGTATAACTATATAAATCCAACCTTTTCAATCTGTATGTTACTTGAGTATGTATGTTTTCAAGAGCTAAACATTTGGTATTGGATAACCAATTGATAGATTTTTTCCCTTATTAATTTTTTTAAAAATGAAGTCTATGAGGATCTAGGAACTTCTGATTGTTTTATTTTTAAGATTTTGGCACGTAAAATTGTATAGCTGACTTTTTCCCTTGTCACCTCTGCCACAGTAGGGTACTCTTACAGAGTGGAAAATACACTTAGTAAGAAGAGAATAACCATTATTGCTGAGAATAGTATATAGTTACATGACTATCATATTAGCAGCTGCCATCTTGATTGCTTATTAAATACTAATTGCTGTTATGTTTTACATATCTAAAGTCTCTCACATTTTATTATAATTTATTTATAAAACTCAGGATCAGAATTTGTTTTCCAGGCCAGGCATGATGGCACATGCTTCTACTCCCAGCATTTGGGAGGCAGAGACAGTCAAATATCTGTGAGTTCAACGCCAGTCTGGTCTACATAGCAACTTCCAGGACAGCCAAGGCTTCATAGAAGAACCCTGTCTCAAAAAATAGCAGTAAACAAAACCAAAACTTGCCAAAGTTACAAAGTTAGGTGGTGGAGGCAAGAAAGAGTCTTTAAACATACACTGCCTAACAATATAGTGACCAGCCACGCATGTCTCCGTCAACTCAGTGTGTAAAATTGCAAAGAGTAAATTGTTCATCTTCTGTTTCTTCTGCACTAGCTAGATATTTAATAGTCACATGTGACTTGTAGCTAGTGGTGCACAGAACAAGTATGGAATTTTAATTTTTTAGTCTGGGTCTCATGGAGCTGAAGCTGTCCTCAAAAATGGTATAGTTGCTAATGACCTTGAACTCTGGGTCCTCCCCAGTGCTGGAACTGCAGGTATATGCCACCACTCACAGTTTTATCCTGTGCTGGGATCAGACTCAGGCTTTTGCTAGACAAGCATTCTACCAACTGAGCCGCATCCACTGCCTCCAGCTCTGCGATAATTGTTTCACGCTTACATTGCCACAGTACCATTTAAAGGTGATAATTGTTTCACCTCATAATGGAGGCATATTTTGACATGTGTGGTGTCAATTGACGTGTGAAACACTAACCAAAGCTTTTCCTTACTAGTGTAGCTTCCCTATTACACACCCTTCGACAGGTCCAAAGAAAGCTGAGCAGGTCCCCTGGGACCACATCCTCCAGCATCATATAGAGTGGCAGCCTTTCTGTACAGCAGCCCTCCAGCTGTACCAGGTTCTTGTGTTTCCCCAGGTACTGATAGAATTGGATTCGTCCTATAAAATCCTGGACCTCCTGGAGTCCAACTGGATCTGTGAAAAACAGAACATTGGGGGGGGGTGGTCAGTGAATGGTCAAGTACAGCTGATAAATAAAAGGCAAGGAGCAAAAGGCACATGCAGTTGGTGGTATTCAAACAGTGGAAGAATTACAGTCATAAAGGGGACAGAAGGGAGGACCACCTAGAAGACAGTAATGCTCAGTCGCCCATCTTTTAACAGAAATAAAGTGTCAGGGTCTTAAACATGGACTGGTTTTCACCTCCTTGAATAAACAGTGTCCTGGTCATATTACAACATCATCATCTGGGAGTTTGATAGATATTTTTGATTATGTTTAGCCCTTCCTTGTTTTATGTTCTATGTGTCCAATGCTAGTTGAGAAAGAGAAAGGAAAGGGAGGAAAAGAGACACAGTATCAAGAAAGGATATAAGAGCCAAAAATGGTGAAAGCAGGTGACCAGGGAAGTCTGAGAGCTTTTCAGTCACAATGGAAAAAGAACCAACACCTGCAAGTTCACCTCAAACCTCATACTTGTACAGCACACACCTGCACTCACACATATATGCCATGCACACACACAACAAAGTAATTTTTAAAAGGTATTTTAGTTAATAACAAATAATAAAAATAAAACAGCAAAGGAAAATGAAGAAATAATCTCATAATCCAAGGCCAAGTAGCATCTAGTATGGAAATGACTACTTGACAGGCTTCAGTAGGTAACGGTGAGCTATAGATCCAAAGACCCAGGAAGAACAACTCTGCATCAAGCTTCCCTTATACACAATTATAAGCATGTGTGCTAATAGGCTTCTTAATGTTTCCAGTCTCAGTATTTACAGGGATGGGCTCACAGCAGAGAAGTAAAAGGGGAGAGAAATTGATTTTCTACTTTACCTTCTAAAGCCTTAAGGACCACACTTTTTGGCTTAGGGTGATCCTTGGTGGTCATTGTTGCATGATAGAGGGTCCCACAACTACCACTGTGGATTTGCTCCAGAACCTCCAAGAGCTGTTCCCTGGGCACCTGCAGCTTAGCCAGGCGGGGTGTGGCCGCTCGCAGAAAGCCCTCCACTGAGGTCTCCTTAAGAGGCAGAAGTACTTTTTCTCCATGTCCTGCTGCCTCCTGGCTTCTGCCCCTAGATGCAGGTACAGAGGCAGTGCCTAGAACAAAGAGGTAATGTCCATCAACTGCCCCTGCCCTGGGGACACCAGAAAAGCAGATTGAATAAAGTGGCTAGGAAAATTTCTCTACAACTAATACAAGGACATCTTCTGATGCTTCTCAGTGAATGAATACCAACACTGAGCTTTACAATGGTCATAATAATTTCATTCCTTGTAGAAAACTAAAGATGAAGCCCTTGAAAGTGGTCATTTTTTTTTAATAATCCTTGGGATTATCTTCAGTGTTCCCCATGGGTATAGCACCAAGACAGGACAGTTCTAAAACGAAATCCACACCACAGGTACCAAAATATTGCAGTTACTACCAGCAGGGATAGCCTTTAAGTCAGTCATATGACTTCCAAAATTATATCCATAAGCTGTAGTTTTTCTTTCTTCAGGTTGCTCTCAAATGTGGAATCATTTTATATTCTCATGAATCATAGTCAAAAGATCTTCTGAGACTACCTTCCATCCACAGCTACCATTACAACTGGCTAAGAAAGTTTCCTTCTGGTATTTCTAATAATTTGTTAATCAATCAATCTGTTCAGTAAATATCACCATATACCATATGCACTCTCTGAGTTGAGGATAGACAAAGTTCAGATCTACCTAAGATTAGTTTTCAATCATAGAGCATATAGCATTAAGAATGAATGAGACAGTGTGTTAGGAGGGGAAATAGCAAGAGGAGATACTATTTTATCTATAGATGCCAAATATAGGCCTTTTAGATAGGGTAACATTTAATAAAGACCTAGAAGCAATTACAGAGCAAACCATGATGACACTGTAGCACATGGAACAAGATGTATGAAGGCACTAAGAGAAGGATACACTTAGGATGTTTAAGGAGCAGCAAAGAAGGCAGTACAGAGGGAGCCAAGTGGGATGGCTGGACAGATGTGGAAGACAGAGGGGCCAGATCATACAGGGCCCTAGGAAGAACCTTACTATATTCTCTTCTGTGAAACACAGCGAACTGATGGAGGGCTTTAAAATATATGAGCTGAGAGACCAATCAAGGCCTTCATGGATTATTCTGTGTTATCAAGGGAAAACTAGGTCACTATAGAGTTGGGATCAGGTAGAGAGAAAATCATTGGACATGAGAGATATTGAGCGGCTTGGGCTTATCATTTGTAAGATCTGACTATGGGATGGGCCTATTGAAAACCTGGGTTATGATTTTCTTAAAATCAATCGTCCCTGAACCCATGCCTACCCCTAGAGTTTGAGCCTTACCTCGGGGTCCAGGGCTCTGCCTTTGGGATCTCTGTCCTCTGATAAAAAGCCACAGGATGATTGCAAGAAGGATGAGAAAGCCGCCAACCAGGAGAGCCGGAACAATGATTACTTCATACTGCTTCTCTCGGACAACTGTGTAGGCCATAAATGGGGATAGAAGTAAGAATCCTGCCACAGTTCCCCCTACCCAGCATGCCTCAGTGCTCCTGAGTTCTCTTCATTCCCTTCAATGGAGACCCATGGAGGCCAACCTTAACCAGACACTAACCCTGTGGTTTAGACCATCAAGGATCTTTTTTTGTTATTTCTGATTGGCATGTCACCCTCACCCTATAAAAATGATGCCTTCCACCCCCTATTCATTTCCACTAGAAGTGAAACCACCCTCCTCCTGTAGAAACATCCAGAAATCAGTCTCTATTGTTCTGGCATCCGGTTACAGGCAGATGTGGTATCTGCATTTACCACACAGCTTGTCACTGAGACTGCATTCCAACAACACCCGGCTCAGGTGACCCTTCTCTCCCATGGCCACAGGGCCAACCTCCTCTGTTAGGCGCACAGAGGATGCACGGAGCACAGCGGCAGTGGTGCAGTATTTCCAAAGACTTCGTTATTATTCTAGGGAAAAAAAACAAAAAACATAAAACAAAAAACAGCACATGTAGAAAATTTAAATATACCTATGACACTCTAGTTACTAAGCACATAGTGTCTTTTCTGAGCCACCCACTCCTCTCTGCTCTTTTTTCTAAAATTCAGTCTGAAAAACATTCATTTCCCCCCAATGCATTTTACTTTCTCTCTTTTGCAACTTTCCAGCCTTGCTCCTTTTTTCATTGTTATTGAAAGTATTGTAAAGGCACCCTAGACTTATGTGATCATGCTGAAGTAGGGACCCGCCGAACCATCCTGACTGCTGATAAATATCTACCCCTGCTACAATCTTGAAGCATGTTAAATTCATTTCAGCTGCATGTCACATTTTTGTACATAACATTTCATTCCACCTTTATCCAAACCATTGTCTGAATAAATATATATGGCAAATGCCAAGAGATGATTTATGCTTTTTTTACATACAACATATAAATATTTTATTTTACATCAACCAACTGAAATATAATGTAGGAACAATTTCCAATAAGTTCAGTGGGACTTTGTGGGGGCTGGATGGAGACAGAGTTTCTCTGTGTAGCCCTGGTTATCTTAGAACTCACTGTGTAGACCAGGCTGGCCTTGAACTCCAGAGATCTACCTGCCTCTGCTTCCCTTTAATTTTAAAGCAGAGTTTCATGTAAAGTTACAAGTACACAACAGATGTGTCCTCTTTCTCTGTATCCCTCACCCAGTTCCCCCAATGACCACATATTAATGTAACTATGCAATACCAAAACAAGGCAACTCACACCTGCAAAAACAGCACTCTAGAGACAAAGACAGCAAGATGGCAAGTTAGAAGCCAGCCTGTGGCTACCTAGTAAGTTCCCTGTCTACCTTAGTATGTGTGTGATCTCTGTATACCCCAGCATAACTGCTCTGTCTCAAGCTCTAGCTAGCACTGTCTCCTGAACGACACTCACGCCCTCCTGTATTACACCTAACTCCTGGTAACAAGGAATCTGTCTCATCCCTGTATTATTTTGTCATCATATTATATAAATGGAATCATACAATAACACATGTGAGATCACCTTTCTCACTTGTATTATTGTCCTTGAAATCCATCCCAGATCAATAGTGACTTTATTGTCTTCACTGAGAAGTGGTATAACCATCCTGGAAGGAGCCATCAGATTGCCAAGGCATTACCCCCAAAGTTGGAATTTCCATACAAATCTCATGTTGAAGGAAAGGGCTGAAGCCTGATGTCAGTTTTTGCTTGCCTATTCTGATTTACTTGCACCCTCTGAAGAATTAAATAGACATCATTTATTAACAAAAGCTTTTTGGTCCCTTAGCTCTGAAAGCTTATGTGGACCTCCTCAATACCTATCAGAGGTAGTTCAACAAACCCACATTCTAACCAGGTCCTATACTATAGAAAGTGTCACTATAGAAAGAGCCATCTTTTTTTTTTCTCCTTTAAATAAAAAGGAAATACATCTATATGAAAATGTGCTTCAAACAAACATAGGGCTGGGGAGATGATTTAATATGTAAATTGCTAGCTGTGACTGCCTGAGAACCCAAGTTTGGATCCCTGGAATTTGTGTATCCCAGCCTTCCTGGATGAGAGGCAGAAAAACGGAGCACCTCTAAAGCTCACAGGCCTGCTAGCCTGCTGCACACTGCAGGTGAAACAACAAACAGAGCCTGGAACAAGAGGTCTGATATCAGACGATGTCCTTCACAATAATGTAGTGGCATGCAGACACTCACACATGAATTTAAAATCATAATGTAAAATATTGTAGCATAAAAATGTTTCCTGCTCCAGTTAACAATTCTCCAAATAGATTACAGTGACTAGTTTCTTGTTTACTGTTGTAGATTCTTTTTATTAGTAATCTGCTTTGTCCTTTGGAAGTTTCATACAAGTATATAATGCATTTTGGTCCTCTCCCACAAAATACACACACACACATTTTCCTCCTGCCTCTTCCTTACAACACTCCTTCCTTTATACATTAGTTTGTTGGGTTTTTGCTTCTTTTTATTATTATTATTATTTTTTTTATACCCACAGGGTTTAACTTGGGCCACCTGTGTGACCCTACATCACCAATGGGGTGCATAACTGTGTGCTTTGCCTCTCTCTCAGCTAAAAGTCTGCTAGTTAGCAATATGTTAGCAGTATGAGGTAGGGTTCAGGAGCCCCTTCTCCCTCCATAGCTGACTTGGAAAAGCCCAACCCTGTGGACCTAGTGCTGCTGCTCATAGCACAGCTGCTGTGACTGAGCAGGCTCTTTATCTAACCACTTTCAACAACTCGTACAACTCACACAACTTTTAAACGACACCTCCAACCCTGCTTCTTTCTGAACAGAAGCAATAGTTCCCACTCTTCCATGTGTTTACCAACTTACTCTGTGCCCTTGCTGAGAGAAATGGTGGCTCTGGAGTCAGTGCAGCCTACTGCTTTAATTCTGACCAGTCTGAAACCAAATGTAGGGATTTTCTTAACTGTCAAGTTAGCCATCCTAGGTTACAGACCATCCCAGTTGCACATTGAGTTTTAATATTGGTGCTGATGATCAAGATGCTACTTACTGAAGCACAGGCTCCCTGTCAAAAACAAAACAAAACAAAGCAAAAAGCAAAAAACAAACAAAAAAAATAAAAAACAAACAAGCAACAACAACAAAAACATAAGCAAAGAAATCTGCCAGCTCCAGCCTCACACCTTTTCACTTTTCCCCAATCATGAGCAGACACTGTGGATCACAATTAAACGAGGCAGAAGGGAGACAGGTGTGTGGCAGGCTAATTAGGAGTAGGCAGATGGTGAAAAATTGCACACAGGAGAGAGAATCGACTGGGCAATCCCAGCACTCAAGAGGCAGAGGCAGGAGGACCTTTGTGAGTTTGAAGCCACCCTGGTCTACACAGTGAGTTCCAGGACAGACAGGACTACATAGATAGACCCTTTATCAAAAAAAAAAAAAAAAAAAAAAAAAAAAAAAGAGCAATGGGTGTGGGGGGAGAAGAGAGAGAAAGAGAGAAGAGGGATAGTGATAGAGAGAAAGGGATAGAGAGAAAAGTTTTCTCTGTGAGTTTGCTCACAGCATGTAGTCTATAAAGACATTGAGCGGAGAAGTCTACCTCAAGTAGGTGGTGAACCAAAACAGCAAAGAGAAAAGCAATTCAGAAGACGTCCACCTTCCGGAGACCATGGGACAGGAGAGATCCTGATGACATCAGCAAAAACAGCACCCAGCATGTGGAGCAAAGGAGAAGGTCCTGAAAGCATGTCAGCTGGGTGCTCAGAGCCTGTTTGAAAATGTCTCAGGGTCCAGGCATTCTTGTTTTCATTTCCTCTTACTTCCTTTTGGGGATGTTATCAGATGTAAGTAATTATTTTTGTTCAGGGAGCAGCCAGTTGAACAAGTTTGGCTCCCTGGTGAGTAGGTGCTAGGAACACAATCTCTACACAGTACAAGTGAAAAAAAAAAAAAAGTTAGTCAGCAGCCAGCTCAGAATGTGAGCTCCGCCCAGAAATCAAACTACACGCCCACTAGCACATACCAAAGGAAGACTGTGTGCACAGACTCCACACTGAACTGGCCATAGCCAAACAGTGTCCCAAATCCAGTTTCCTTTCCTCATGTTTGCCTATACAGAACATTCACTTAAGACAGCATCAGGCCTTCATGTATTCTTCCTGAGCATGGCTTCTTGCCCCTAGTAGTTTAAGGAAACTAGGATCATGAACACCTGGCTAACCAACACACTCTGTGAAGCTGCTTCTGAGATATTTATATGGGCGGAGAGATGAATTGAGGCTAAAGGTACTTCCTGTGCTAGTCTGGCAACCTGAGGACAATCCCCAGGAAACAAAGGGTAGAAGTGAGAACTCTTAAAAGCTGTCCCCTGACTTCCACACAGTCATGATGGTGTGTGTGTAAGCGCACATAGTAAATAAAGAACTGTAAATAAAATAAAATAAAATAAAGCCAAGAAAGATAATTGTACAATAAGCCCTTTCCAATGATTACAGTTGGCCAAAAGGCTTGTGGCATATAACCAAGGAGTTGAGGATTTTTTAAAACAAACGTGCCAGGCATCCTTATCAGGTATACCCACAGAGTCAAAACTATGCAGGAAACCTTGCTACTCAGACACCTGACTCCCTCCAAGCTTATATATCAGAAGATGTTCACACTGGCTTGTAACAGCAAGAAAACTTCATATGCCACTTTCCTCTTGAAATTTGTAATCCACTAGCAAATAGACAAAGCCTGGTCTATTGTTTTGTATCAAGCTGAGAAAAGGCACACCTCAATGTCCAAATCTCTGGGATGGTTCTTCCTAAGAGTTAAAGTCTGGCTTATCTACCCAATACTCATACTCATAAATATGATGATATATTAAATCAATTCATAATACCAATAAATAGGTATAATACACCTAAATATTGGAATCCTGAGTCCAAGAGCCCATAACCATTATAACTCCTTAGATCCTATGTGAAATCTATCTACAGGAGGAGGCAGGTCATTTAGGTGCCTAAAAAAGAACACTAATGGATTAATAATATAATTGAAATTAAAATATACTAAAGCCCTATTTATTAATATTTAGGCAATTTTCCTATCTTGTTAAAAAATTGTAGCATGGCTACAGCTCCTGTTACATGGACTGCAGAATATTTAAGAAGGTAAAACATTAACCCACAGTTAGTGCCACGGATAAACATATATATATATGTGTGTGTGTGTGTATGTATGTATATATATATATATATATATATATATATATATATATATGCATTGGAATCACAGAGCTCTTGCACTTGTGAAGTTCTTTATTCTGACCCTCATTTGACAGTTGCAAAATATGTTTGGATATAGCTTGCCTACAGTTTGCATGCATCTATACCTGCTAAACCTCTCCAGGCAGTATTCTACCTGAAACAATAGCACTGCCTCACCAGTGGCTTGTTATTCCGTGATTTCTCTCCTTTCGGCTATTTCAGTGTCTTGACTTTCCTATAGAAGGTTTCCTTTCACCATTTGAGTTGAGAATCAATCACACAATGGCAAAGGAGACACAGTATAGAGAGAATGTAAAGGATAGTTGAGAAGATGCCCTAATTAGTTGCAAGACGACATTCTGGAGCTGATAGAAGTTAGTGATAACTAGAATCTAACTAAATATCAATACTAACTCTCAAACTGATACACAGATTCACAATACAATCAGGAACCACAGGGCGCTTTCAGTGCATCAGAGGCAGGTCTATTGGTGACAGTAACACAACCCTTGTTCCTGACTTTTCTATTCAGTTAACTCAATGTCATTCCCCAGACACAACCACCAATCTACCCATAAGTTTCCAGAAGAAACTTTTCCCACCAAAGCACAGCCACATACAAGACTTTGAAAGCAAACTTGTCCTGAGAAAAGAAAGGCTCTGTGTGTGCTGCATAAACTTTCCTGAACCTGTTCCACTGAGGAGTGAGTCTGTTTGCAGCTTCTTTCCTAGTCTGGGCATGTGCATAACAGCCTTTGTGGATCTGCCAGCAAGGTGGTTTTCAGAGATCCAAGTGACCCACTTTCCAGGTAAATACAATGGGTCAAGGTAGTTAGTGGTTATGGGATATAGAACAGAAAGCTTGATTGATTTAAATGAGAGGGAAACTTGCGGAAGAGGGACCTCAGGCTGTGAGGGTCTACTTTCCTTCTGGAATCACCGACCACTACTCTTTCCTTTCTGCTCTCAAGCTAACAGACAAGAAAGCTCCCTTGCTAGGGTGAACACATTCACTTAGCAGTAAAAGTGAAAACTGCTCTGATCCAGAACACAGTATAACTTATGTCCAACATCCTTAAAACCAAGATACCCTTCCTGATTTCAGATCTTAGATACCAAGCAAATACAGCATACCAGTCACTGTGCAAGTCTTTTCTGTGCCAAAGAAGAAAAGCAGATACTGAGGCATTAATTAGCTCATGAGTGATGGAATCGCAGAGCCTTTAGTTAGCCCCGTGAATAAATGGCTGAGCAAGGTTTCATATCCGGTCCCACCACCACTCTTACTTACAAACCCTATATTTTTTAAACTACCGAATGTATATGAACCTGTATATGTGTGCATGTATGTACACAGACACACACAGATACACACACACACACCCAGACACACACTTACATACAAACACACTCACATATGCATACCATTCCATTGAACAAAAGAAGTAATGCCAAGAAGGAATTATATCAGAATCCAAAAATATCATGGAAACTAAGCTAAAATAAAATTTTGCTGACAAATGCACTGTTATTTGAAAGGAACATGTAAATGTATTGTTCATGTTCTTACAGTGACATAGATGATGTCTATATAACTGTCTTCTATTTTGAAAATAATCAGATTTTTTTCCAGTACTCACAAGATACACAACCTTCTTATTTCCTGGCTTTACTTTCATGAATCCTTCTCTCTCTCTCTCTCTCTCTCTCTCTCTCTCTCTCACACACACACACACACACACACACACACATCCAATTCTATTTCTATCATCGGCTTTTTTTAGTGAAAAAACTCAGTTCTCAGGAATAGTAACCTTTTACATGTCTGCTAGCCAAAAAGGGGTCATTATCCAAAAGGGCAGAGCAATGGCTGAGGATTTGAGATCCCTTGGCACTTCTCTCAATCTCAGGCTCAACCTTTGTTTTGGAACAAACCTGTGAGAGACCAGACAAAAAGACAACAGCAGAGGAGACCCAGAGAGGCAGGCTCATGCAGACCCTGGAGCTAAGTATCTCTGGTATCCACTGCTGTGAGGCAGTACTTAGGTGAGGGGACACATTGCCCTGCTTTTCTCTGGAATTGAGATTTGGATTGTTAGGGTTTTCTCCCTATCCATCTTCCAGAAACTTGGGGCTGGAAATGAACTTGGAAACCCACCAAAAAAAATAGCCTATTTGAACATTAATCTTTTGATACAGAGATTGTTCTCAGCTTTCCAAATGTATGAAGACCTGTGATGTAAGGCAGTGGAGAGGAGGCCTATTTTGCAAACTGATGCTTCAGGAGAGTTGATCTTGGAAAGCAACAAAATGCTTTTTATGGTGAATAATCTGCAAAGGATCAAGGTAAACTCAAACATAACCAACAGCATCAGAGTTCACAAAGACAGACAACCCTCACACATCACCAACAGCATCAAAGCTCACAAAGACTGACAACCCACACACATCACCAACAACATCAGAGCTCACAAAGAAAGAGTGACAATGATGTACTTATCTGATCTCCTGTGAAGCATTTTATACACTCAAAGCATTGATTCTTATCAGATTTTCATTCTATTTTTTTCTGATTTTCTTTTTTTCTCTCTCTTCTTTATTTACATTTTAAATATTATCCCCTTTCCTAGTTTTCCTTCTGAAAATCCCCTATCCCCTTCCCCCTCCCCCTGCTCCCCAACCCACCCACTCCCACTTCCTGGACCTGGCATTCCCCTATACTGGAACATAGAACCTTCACAGGACCAAGGGCCTCTCGTCCCATTGATGACTGACCAGGCCATCCTTTGCTATATATGCAGCTAGAATCATGAGTCCCACCATACGTTTTCTTTGATTGGTGGTTTAGTCCCACAGAGCTCTGGGGGTACTGGTTAGTTCATATTGTTGTTCCTCCTATGGGGCTGCAGACCCCTTCAGCTCCTTGGGTACTTTCTCTAGCTCCTTCATTGAGGACCCTGTGCTACGTCCAGTGGATGGTTGTGAGAATCCACTACTGTATTTGTCAGGCACTGGCAGAGCTTCTCGGGAGACAGCTTTATCAGGCTCCTGCCAGCAAGCTCTTGTTGGCATCCACAATAGTGTCTGAGTTTGGTGGTTGTTTATGGGATGGATCCCCAGGTGGGGCAGTCTCTGGATGGTCTATTTTTTTTAAGTCCACAATTCCGAGACCCACCATCTACTACTTTGAAATCTTAAAAGGTCAAAAACAATGTATCTGAAATGTTTTCTTATCCATTCCTTTCTTTCTGGGGCTACTCACTAATAGTTTTCCAAAGTCCTCAGTTTCTCTCATCTACAATAAGAGTTCCCCAAAGAAGGAAGATACAAAAGCACACAAAGTTGTCTACCCTAAACAGCAACCTCAGATCCAACTGTGCCTTCCTTTCCCCATCGGACCTGTGGTGCTGTTGAAGCTTTCTTCCAGATCCCTTCCCTGTTCGCCCTATTTTCTACTACACTGAGCTTTCAAGATTTGGTTCCCATTTTTGATTCATCCCATTGGCCTTTGCCTATTAAGGAGGTGCTTCTGGGTCTTTTAAAAATCTCATAGCTGGTTGTGATGGCATATATCTTTGATCCCAGATGGCAGAGGCAGAGGCAGAGGCCAGAGGCAGGAAACCAGAGAGTAGAGGGTAGATGGATCTGTGTGAGTTTCAGTCCAGCTCAGCTGGCCTATATAATGAGTTCCAGAACAGCCAGTGATACATAACGAGACCTTGTATCAAAAAACCAACATACATATGCATACATGTACATACAAACATACACACAAGTATAACCTCCTTACAGTTTCCTCCATAACCCAGGAGAACTTTTTATTTCTGGCCACTCTTATCATCTCTTCTATACTTGTGGTAGACAGAAAGGCTCAATCTAAGGTCAAGAAGAGAGGCTGGAGGACCATGCATGTGCTCACTACCCTCCTCCTCCTCCTCTTCTTCCTCCTTATTCTCCTCCTCCTCCTCTTCTTCCTCCTTATTCTCCTCCTCCTCCTTCTCCTCCTTCTCCTCCTCTTCCTTTTTCTCCTCTTCCTCCTCATCTTTATCCTCTTTCTTCTTCCCTCCCCACCTCTTTTCTCTCTCATTCTTTCCAGGTCCACAATCAAGAAATCCATTCAGCTGTCTTTACCTCAGTACAGTGTCATGCAGGGTGTGGTCCACTAAGGACTTTGTACACAGAACACAAACCCATGTAAACAACAGATATCTGATCAGACTAAAAGTGTGTCCCCAGGAACATGTTACTACCTCCTTCTGCAGAGTTGGGAGCCAAGGCAGAGTGTGTTCCCTCCTGAGGGTGGGTCAGTGGTGGCTGTGAGCTGTCTACAGACTGGGAGAAGTAGAGCCAGCACTAACTTGGCTCTGGGATAACAGAGGTTGGCAGTTTGAGCTCAGGTTTGGTGGATGATTCCTGAAGCACCTAAAGGCACAACAGCATCTGACCGTGACCTACCTTTTCTTTACCTTTTTTTTTTCTCCTCCAGGAACTAGGAAACCCTGCCTCTCTCTCCTGTGGGCAGTGGAGAAAAAGAGAGCAGCAGGAAATGAGTCAGGGTTGGAAGGGTCAGACTCGGGTGGAAGCAGGTTCTCCTCCTTGCTTCTTCCCTGTAACCATGTGATTCTTTCCAACCTGAGGAAAACATTAACGTTACCAATCACTGAACAGTAAGTCAGAGGTAAGAATGAGCATAAGGACCAGGTTGTTTCCCAATGGGCTCAAGGATTACAACACTAACAGTAAAAATAAAGACTGGAGATGTTAGAGAGATTGGACCTGCAGCACACAGGATCCGTATGAAGGGCGAAGGAGAAGGACAACGAAAGACAAGAACAGTGCGGGTGTATTAGTTATATTTGACATTTCATTTGAGGTGTCCAGTAGACATCTGGGCTGAAGATGAATCAGCAGGTGTTAGTTTTTGTTTTGCTGTGCTATGTTTGTTTCCCTTTGTTTTGGATTTTATGTATATAAGTCTTTTGCCCACCTGTGTGTTTGCGCACTGCTTGTGTGCTTAATGACAACTGAGGCTAGAAGAGAGAATGGATCCTTTGAAACTGGAGTTACATAAGATTATGAGCCACCATGTGTGTGCCAGGAATTGAACCGAGTCCCTTTGGTAGAATAGTCAGTGGTCTTAACTGTGGAGCCATTCTTCCAGCCCTAGACAGGAAGAATAGAGGGGAAAAATGAAAAGAAGAGAGGAAGATAAAAGGGATTTGTGCATGATATAAGTGCCATAAGATTTAGGAAACGTAAAGGAAGCACAGTCCACCTGAAGAGGAAATGTATAAAGGCCTTAAGAAAGAGCATGGAAGGAAGTAGGAGAATGAGGAACAAGTATTGTGGAGGCTGAAGGAGGAGGGGACTCAGCATCAGCAGAGAAGACAACTGGAAAACATGGGAGGGTTACAAATGAACAGCTTATTAATCCCAGCACTTGGGAGGCAGAGGCAGACAGATTTCTGAGTTCTAGACCAGCCTGGTCTACAAAGTGAGTTCCAGGACAGCCAGAGCTACACAGAGAAACCCTGTCTCAAAAAAAATTAAAAAACAAACAAACAAACAAAAATGAACAGCTTAGTGGACACAGACTAAAGAGATGGGAGCAGAGGACACAATAGTGGAGGGTAGACCAGAGTGGATCTTCCTAGGAAGGAACAGGTATGAGCATATAAGAAATTGTGCCCAGACATTGCTCCAAGTGTATTTGGGAGATTATGAATTAAAGAACTGGGAGGAGTCGGAGCTTCCAAGGTTGGCCTGTTTAGACCCCAGGCTCCAACAGATCAGTGGTCCTCACACCTGCCTGCATCATTGCACTCTCAGGAGCTTTGTGAAAATATTTCCCAGCTGCTCATTCCCCACCATTCCCAGAGAAAAGGGTCCTAGATTATGACTCAACACAGTGTCTTGCAACAGTGGAAAAGCATCTCAGGAGATGCAGACAAGCAGCGGGGACTGAATCCTATTAAAGTTCAGGCAGTGGATTACTTATTTGATCAAAAATAATTTACATCATTACTTCATTGATAACAAAATAGATTTTAGTTGGAATAAAAGCAACATCTTTCTGAGAAGCATGTGTTCATGTTATAGGCTTTATGAGATTGGTAATTATTACTTCATAAACTTCAAAGATGAGATATTTTCCCATAGGGAAAAAAAATCACACTGAAAAAGCCAATTGATACACATAAAAACACAATGATTTTAGTATAATGAGAAAACTGATATGCTAATAAAGAAATTGATAAAAATGAAGGGAGATAATAATGACTTTTATATGAATTAGTAATTTTATTTTTTTACCATAGAGACAGACAGGATCTCACTATGAAGCCCTAGCTGGCCTGAAGCTCATTCTTTAGACCCTACTGGCCACAGACTCCCAGAGATATACTTGCCTCTGACTCCTAAGTACCAAGATTGAATGCGTGTACCTCCACACTCAGTTTAATTAGTAGTTTTTGAAAATACATTTAAACACATGCCTAAAATCCCACAACATGGGAGGCAGAGGCAAGAGGAGTACTGTGTGTTTAAAGCTGCCCTGATCCACACAGTAAGACCATGTGTTAAAAAAAACTTTGAAATATGATCAGATATAACTTTTTTTCCTATTTTAATGAGTTTTCAAAATTGCTCTCCTGACCTACTGTCAGGGTGGAGTCTTGAGTTTAATGAGTTCTTCCTGGTGATTGTTAAGGTCACTCTCTGGCCCAGTCTGGGAGACAGCCAAGTCCACAGAATAAAGTGAATGTATTATCTCTTTCCAGTAGCAGAAAGAACTTAAAGACAAGAATCAGATACCTGGAGTAGACTTATCTCAATGCACTGGAAGTTTCATTTTTAATCCATGCAACTGAGCTCATTCTTCATGCTCAGTCCAGAGAATGCTTCAGGGAATCAATGAGAATGTGAGTCTCATCAATGAACGTGGTTGCAAGGGGCTGCTCTAGCAAGAATTCTTTCTGATAACCACAATGGGATTCTTTTATTTTATTTGTGTATATATACATGGGCCCCTGGAAATAGAAACCACAGCCTCATTCATACTGCGAATGCATTCTACCTCTGAGCCATAGGCACAGCCTTAAAATAAAAATTGTTACTAAAGTGGGGTCAGCACTCTTGGGCATATACCCAAATAATGCCCCATCATGCCAACAGGGCAAATATCTCACTATGTTCATAGCAGTCTTATTTGTGATAGCCAGAAGCTGAAAACAACCCAGATATGCCACAACGGAAGAATGGGTACAGAAAATGTGCTTCATTTGCAAAGTGAAATAATACTCTGTTATTAAGAATGAGGACATCCTGAGTTTTGCAGGCAAATGAATGGAACTAGAAAATATCATCCTGAGTGAGGTAACTGAGACCCAAAAGGACATGCATGGTATGTACTCACTAATAGGCGGATATTAGCCCAAAAATATGTACAGAATACCCAGGATACAATCCACAGAACTCAAGAAAGTTAGCAAACTGAAGGGCCCAAGTGAGGATGCCTCAATCCCACTTGGGAGGGAGAAGAAAGCAATCATAGGGGAAGCGGGAGGGACCTGGATGAGAGAGGAGACAGGGAGAGGAAAGGGGGGACATGATCAGGTATTGGGGAGGACTGGAGCCCTGAGGGCCAGCAGAAAGAACAGAAACAGGCAATCTCAGGAGGTAGGAGGGGTGGGGGCTCTAGAATGTACCAGAGACCTGAGAGGTGAGAGATGCTCAGGACTCAGAGGGAGGGTCCTTAGATGAAATGCCCTATAGTGGGGAGAGAGAGCTTGTGGTGTCTGCCTCCAGTGGAAGGAGAGACAGGGCAAGTGAAGGGATGAGGTTGCCATCCCAAGGTCAGGAACTCTGACTCAGAATTCTTTCTGTCTAGGAGAACTGCAGGGACAAAATTGGAGAAGAACCTGAGGAAGAGGAGGTCCAGTGACAGGCTCAGATTAGGATTCAGCTCGGGGAGGCTTCAGGGCCTAACACTGTTATTAACACTATGGCTGCTTACAAACAGGCACCTGGTGTGGCTGCCCTCTGAGAGGCTCAACAAGCAGCAGAAAGAGTCAGGTGCAGATACTTACACCCAACCAATGGACAAAATCCAGGGACCCCTGTGGTTGAATTGGGGAAAATGTTGAAAAAGCTGAGGAGGAGAGTGACCCCATAAGAAGACCAGCAGTTTCAACTTGCCTGACCACCCCTCCCCCACCGCCCGAAATCTCTTGGACACTGAGCCACCAACCAGGCAGCATACACTAGCTGATATGAGCCCCCACCCCACCCCCACCCCCCGCCACAAATACAGCAGAGGACTGCCTGGTTTGGACTCAGTGAGAGAAGGCGCAACTAACCCTAGAGAGACTTGAGGCCCCAGGGAGTGGGGAGGTCTGGTGGGGTGGGGAGGAGGTGGGGACATCCTCTTAGAGACAGAGGATGAGATATGGGATGGGGAGCAGGGGGCAGCAGAGTAGGAGGGGGTAGCAGCCAGACTGTGAATGAAGTGTAAAAAATACTACTACTACTATTACTACTACTACTACTAATAATAATAATAATAATAATAATAATAAAAACCTAAAGTGAGGTCAGAGTCTGGGGTGTAGCCCAGTTGGAAGAGGGCATCACTGAACCCCAGTGTTCAATCCCCAGCTCCATATAAACTGGGCATGGTGGCACTGCTTGTAAACTCAGGACTTCACAGGTAGAAGCAGGAAGATCAAAAATTCAAGATCAGCCTGAGCTAGATATCTAGTTCAGGTCCAGAATAGATTACATGAGACCCTTCCTTTAAATAAGTAGAGAAAGAAAGAAGGGCTGACAAGATAGTTCAGCAGATATGGGTGCTTGCTACTAAGCTGAAGTGACTTCAGTCTTAGAGCCCACGTGGAAGAAGATGTCTTCAAGTTGTTCTCTGACCTTCATGTTTGTGTTTCACATGGCCAACTGCCACCGCCCACCCCACTAATTGATAAATGTAAAATGTTTAAAATAAATAGATGATAGATAGATAGATAGATAGATAGATAAAATTAGATTAGATAGGTAGAACAGGATACTTGGCACCCACAAATTCCGCAGTGCACATAAGTGATAATATCATTCGCTCACCAACAACTTACCAAGTCAGTTTGTTTCTAGAATTACTTCTCAGACAAAGGATTCTGACTTTGTGTTTCTGAATGTCACAGAACCTGAAGTTCTTTAATAGCTGCTACAGATTCACTGCCATCCTCTCAGGAAAATAAGCTCCCCTCCAAAGCACAGACCTAAACATGAATCTAAGTCCCTTCCCTCCTCTTAACTCAGTGAAAGACTTCCTAAATGTTAAGAAAGAACAGTTGGGAAATAGTCTAATGAGCAGAAGTGTAAAGCCATGTGTGCACAGGTGCGGATGTGGGTGTGTCGGGGGAGGTGTTACAGCTATAGTACCTCATTGTACCACCTCACTGTAGTCTAGCAGCTAGCCCAACACCTGTTGTTCTCTCTGCTGAATGTATGCACCTTACTGTCTCTGCCCCCTTTTCCTTAGAGACTTCTATAGTTGTTTGTTAAAGTCAAACCTATCTTGCTTATCCATCATCCACATGTTGGCTTCAGCTCACTTTCTATTTTTGCATCAAGTCTCAGAAGTATAGTAAATTAATCCCATTTATGAAATCAAATACACCTGCCTCTAGTGTTCTTTGGCTGTTTATTGTTTTCTCTTTTTCTTACTCAGTTTGTAATGTTATCTAAGTGTCACTGTAAGTATTAAGAAATATCACATACAAAACATTTAGCATAACTTAGCACGTAATACCTAGTTTCAGGTACTGATTATTATATGAATAAACATCATCTTGTAATAATTGCTGTTACTATTTATCAAGTTATAACATCTTGAAATGGTCTCTGCTTTCACTCTATGAAACAATAATCTAATGCAATCAATATCAAAGCATAATATCATAAGCAGGACACTTATTTCCCAACATCCAGGTTTAATGTGTCCTTGCAGGAGAGGTCACCAGTGTATCCAGCAACTTTTTCACCCTCCTTCTACAAATATGTCTAGTTCTTAAAACTCAAGATTTGGGGTTTGCTTTGGGGATTTTTGTTGTTGTTCTTGTTTTGTGACATGGTTTCATATAGCCCAGGCTGACTCCATTGCACTGTAGCTAAGAATGGCTTTGATATCTTGGTCCTCCTATCTCCACCTCTGAAGTTTCAGGAGCACACCAGCTTTACCATCATAACAGGTACATCAAGGTTTTAATTCTTCTGTCCTGTTTGTGAATTGTTTCACTATATCTAAGATGAAATATTGTGTACTTATAAAAGGGATATAGCAGATTTTAAACTTCTTTTTCTACACAGTAACTCCCAAGTAGAAATCAATGGTTCTTTTGGAGTTTTTCAAAAGGCTGTGAAAGAGAAAGAAGGCAAGAGAGTCATCCCTTAGGATGCTTCTAGAATGAATTTTAAAGATAATAAGATTCTCTCTGCTAATGAGAACCAAGTGTTAAGAGCATTCTGGACAAGTGTAGTATGAATGGCAAATATGCTCAGCCTTCAGGTGCTAAACTCTGCTTATCTCTCTTTTTAAATTGATCCAAAGAAAATTCACTAGGCTCTAACTCACGAGAGAAGATTTTGTATTCACAGCCAACCATCTTCCTAGTACCACACACATATGCTTCCCTAATTCCTGCCTTCCCTGAATGTTCTATGTACATTTGAGCAAATGTCATCCCTTCTCTGTTTTTGAATTCTTAATCTATGAAATAATAAATCACAACACTAAATCCTAATCTACAAAACTGTGAATCACATTATCAGAGACATGGTGACAGAAACAAAGGAGATGAATCACATGAAAGAGCTGGGCGTGGAAATGAGCACCTCTAAATCCTGCAGAGGAGGCTGAAAAGGGAAGATCAAGAGTTAGAGGGATACCGTAGGCTACAGAGAGAGACCCTATCTCCAAACAACAAATGAAAGATTAAAGTGCTTTAAAGCTTAAAGACTAAAGTACTAAAAATCTTCCAGGTAGGATGATGTGATGCTTTCTGTGTCACTCCAGCCACCCACATCTATTCCCTCCCTTTTCCAAGGCAACCTTGGAAACCCTAACTTAAGGAGTTGAAGCTCAGTAGTAAACGATTTGAACATCTAGTAAACTGTGGCTCTGTTATTTAAATAAGGTCAAGCTGGTTCTGCACATAACTGTGCCATTTGTTGGCTGCACATTTTCTTCTCTTACATCAACTCTTACAATTGCTTAACTATAATATTTTATTGATTATTTGGGAATTTCACATAATGCACCCTGATCACTCTACTTCCTACTACTCCCAGGTCCAGGTCCACAACACTCTTGTGCCCCCCCCCCCAAAAGAATGTTTTTAAAAAGTTCTGAATAGAACAGCAATGGCTTGTGCTGTAAGATCGAGAATTGATAAATAGGACCTCATAAAATTGCAAAGCTTCTGCAAGGCAAAAGACACCGTCAATAAGACAAAAATACCACTAACAGATTGGGAAAGGATCTTTACCTATCCCAAATCGGATAGGGGACTAATATCCAATATATATATATAAAGAACTCAAGAAGGTGGACTCCAGAAAATCAAATAACCCCATTAAAAAATGGGGCTCAGAACTGAACAAAGAATTCTCACCTGAGGAATACCGAATGGCAGAGAAGCACCTGAAAAAATGTTCAACATCCTTAATCATCAGGGAAATGCAAATCAAAACAGCCCTGAGATTCCACCTCACACCAGTCAGAATGGCTAAGATCAAAAATTCAGGTGACAGCAGATGCTGGCGAGGATGTGGAGAAAGAGGAACACTCCTCCGTTGTTGGTGGGATTGCAAGCTTGTACAACCACTCTGGAAATCAGTCTGGCGGTTCCTCAGAAAATTGGACATAGTACTACCGGAGGATCCAGAAATACCTCTCCTGGGCATATATCCAGAAGATGTCCCAACCGATAAGAAGGACTCCACTATGTTCATATCAGCCTTATTTATAATAGCCAGAAGCTGGAAAGAACCCAGATGCCCCTCAACAGAGGAATGGATACAGAAAATGTGGTACATTTACACAATGGAGTACTACACAGCTATTAAAAAGAATGAATTTATGAAATTCCTAGCCAAATGGATGGACCTGAAGGGCATCATCCTGAGTGAGGTAACCCAATCACAAAGGAACTCTCACAATATGTACTCACTGATAAGTGGATATTAGCCCAGAAACTAAGGATACCCAAGATATAAGATACAATTTGCTAAACACATTAAACTCAAGAGAACAAAGACCAAAGTGTGGACACTTTGCCCCTTCTTAGAATAGGAAACAAAACACCCATGGAAGGAGTTACAGAGACAAAATTTGGAAGTGTGACGAAAGGATGGACCATCTAGTGATTGCCATATCCAGAGATCCATCCCATGATCAGCTTCCAAACGCTGACACCATTGCATACACTAGCAAGATTTTGCTGAAAGGACCCAGATATAGCTGTCTCTTGTGAGACTATGCCGGGGCCTAGCAAACACAGAAGTGGATGCTCACAGTCAGCTATTGAATGGATCACAGGGCCCCCAATGGAGGAGCTAGAGACAGCACCCAAGGAACTAAAGGGAACTGCAACCCTATAGGTGGAACAACAATATGAACTAACCAGTACCCCGGAGCTCTTGTCTCTAGCTGCATATGTATCAAAAGATGGCCTAATAGGCCATCACTTGAAAGAGAGGCCCATTGGACTTGCAAACTTTATATGCCCCAGTACAGGGGAACGCCAGGGCCAAAAAGTGGGAGTGGGTGGGTAGGGGAGTGGGGGGGTGGGTATGGGGGACTTTTGGTATAGCATTGGAAATGTAAATGAGCTAAATACCTAATAAAAAATGGGGAAAAAAGATTTATTAACCCTAAACCCTTTCATACAATGTAGTGCATCTTATATATTTATAGTCTTTTTAGTTTTTTATAATTATTTTTTATATATTTAAGACAGTATTTTATAACCCTCTTAGTAAGGTTTTCTTCTTTTCATCCTCCTCTTCTTTCTCTTCCCTTTCTTTTTCTTCATTAAAAAAAAAAAGTCCAATTTGTGTTGTCCATTTAGTCACTGGGTCATTGTCAAACTCCCAGTGATCAGCCCCTTAAAGAAAAGTGAGTCTTTCACTAGCCCCAGCCCCTCCAGTAGCCCTCTGTTGTGGAGAGCTACATTTTATCCGTATCACAATTTTTAAGATTTCTCTTTGTCAGGGGATGGTTTTGTTCACTGTGTATTCAGCTGCTAATTACTAGGTTGAGATATCTGGTTGCACATTAGCATTGTCAAGCATCTCCTGCCTCAACTTTGTCTACAAATTGTTTTCCATAACCTCTGATTGGTTAGTAAAATATCTGAGCAGGAGAGAAAGAAGAGGGACTTCTGATCCAGAGAGAGAGGAGATTTGCCATGAGAGATTCTCCATGAGAGGTTTGCAAGAGGGAGTCACCATTGGGATGTGGATGGAGCAGGAGCAGCCAGGGCTAGACTAAAATAGCAGGTAATGGGGCAGGTGGCTGGGTAGTAGGCAGCACAGTCAGGTAAGAATAAATGTGCACCCTGGCTAGCTATGATGCAAGAAGCTGTTTAATAAATATACCAAGCCTCTGTATTATTATTCGAATCTAATAGAGGGGGTAGAAATGTCCTGTACTTTTACATTTGGCATCCTAGTCCAATGCGGTAGGCACAGAGTTCTTCTTAGACAGAAGGATTCAGGTATTAGTGAGGAGGTCTCAGATAGAAGGTGCTAACAAGCACTCTTCTGGGAAAAGACAGCTTCTTTAGAGACCCTGTAAGGCCAGTGGCAGACTGCCCAATAATAGTGAGGGGGCATGTGAGTAGTCACTGCTTAGTGGAGGCAGAGCCCAGGAGCTTCAGCCCATGGGGAAAAAAAGCCCAAAGATCACAGGTTCTCTTGAGCTAAGTACCATGGCCTAAGCTTAGCAGTTTTAAGACTAAGTGGGCTAGAATTCCATTGTGTAAACATACCACATTTTAAAATCTATTGTTCAACTGAGAGATACTGAGATTGTTTTCAGTTTCTGGCTATTATGAATAAACCTGCTATGAACATAGATGTGGAATGGTAAAGTATATTTGGGGTATATGCCCAGGAGTTGTATAGCTAGGGCTAGAAGTAGAACTATTCCCAATCTTCTGAGAAACTGCCAAGTTGATTTCCAGAGTGGTTGTACATAGTTGCACTCCCACTAGCAGTGGAGGAGTTTTCACAAGGACACCATGAACTTCTCAGGAAAATTGATAGAACTAGAAAGTATCATCTGAGTGAGGTAACACAAACCCAAAAGGACATGCATGGTATGTACTCATTTATAAGTATATATAAGCCATAAAATACAGGATAACCATGCTAAAATTCACAGACCTAATGAAACCAAATAACAAGGAAGGACCAAGGGAGGATGGTTGAATGTTTGCAGAAGGGGAAAGAAAATAGATATAGGAGGTCAATGGAAGGAGAGAACTGGGTCAAAGATAGGATGGGGAGGAGATTGGGGCTGGGGACAGAGATCATATGTAAGGAAAGCAGGAGAGAGAGATGGGAGATTAGTGAGGAGTGTAGTGGGGAGAGGTTATCTCTAGGATGTGCCAGAGACATGGGTTGGGGAGAAGCCCCAGAGGGTCTATAGAGGTGACTCCAGCTGAGACTTCTACCTTTTTGCTGTCATTGTAGATTCCAGATTAGATTTTTCTGAAGATGCTATATTCTAATTTAAACAATCCTCTAAGCGCTATTCCATGGCCTCCAGTCTAGGATTAAATGACAGCAAAAAGGTATTTCCAGATGAGAAAAACCCACAAAGGCCTGAGGAATAATAATGGCAACTCACAGAAATATAATATTCTAAGTAAAGAATACAGATCCTGTTTAATGATGCTGCCTTAGTACAATGTCATACACAAGATTTTGTGATTCACTTTGTAGAGTTTGAAATTTTAAAAATATGTACATATGTTGGTACTTCGAACTATTGATACACATTCAAAATTCCAGTGGGCTGCTGCCTTAAGTTCTGAAAAGGATAATTCTGAGGTTGCACATTTATTAATGATTATTCTCTCTTAGAAACGTCTTTGCAGATTAAAGCTAATGATGCTCTGGCACCTCTATCCAGTAAAGTACAACAATTTTCTAACATTATGGCATATAAAATATTACAGATATATCTTAGGATCATCAAGTCAAGCAACTGTAGAGCGGTCTAACAGGGCTTTAAAGGAGATGTTCATAGAACAGATAGGGGATGTGGGATCTTCCAGATATCAATTAAATTTTTTTCAAATGAATTTCTCTTATGAATATCAAGGCAAAAATAATAAAATTCTTGCAAACCGAATCCAAGAACACATCAAAATGATCATTCTCCATGATTACATAGGCTTCATCCCAAGGACACAGGAATGGTTTAACACAAGAAAATCCATCAGTACAATCCACTATAGAAACAAACCCAAAAAAGTCACTTGATCATTTCATTAAATGCTGAAAACCCCTTTGACAAAATCCCGAAATGCTTTATTGACTTTAATATTTAAATGTCAGTGAGACATTTAACACAGCTGCTGAAAAACATTGTGTTTATAGAAAAGACTTTTGAATTCTATCATCATATAAATGTTTTAACTTCAGAATGGAATGAAGGATTTTTTTATTCTGAAGAAGTTTTGTCTTTGTTTCAACATGAGAAGAGCTATGGATTCCATCAAAATTAATAAGATTAGATTTGACCATGGAATACCTCTGAAAATCTTGTCCACAGACATTAAGGAAAAAAAAAAAAAACAAGAAGATCAACAAAACTGGTAACATAACTGCTGATCCCTCTACATGAGACTGGCTGAGACATTAAATGTTTCCAACCAGGATTTCACCTAAGCAAAGCCAATAAATCTTGTTGGCTGCAAGAGCCCTCAGGACTTTCACCGTTCTTTCAAACAGCATGAATAAAAATGTATATTACAGTTTGGTTATACAGTCCAATCTAACTTACAGAAAAGAACGGAGAATCATCTTTAGCTGAATTGTGTACACTGTACCTTCCGTTACATGCATTAATGCAAAAAAATCTATATTACCATTAAAAGTTTATATGTTTGCAGAGTAAAAGAGCCAGACACCAAAGAAGATAATGTAAATAACCCAGATGATCCAACCTCACAAATGGTCGCAATAGCTGTTTCTTTAACAATGTGCATCAAAAACAATTTTAAGATGGCTAAGATGGCCCAGCCTCACAGATTGCTCCTGCCAGGACTTCAGTTAAGCTGTGTACTTTTACATCACACAGACTGGACAGCAAATAATACAGCTAGATTTCTTAGGACTTAGATATGATCCTAATTTTCTTAGGACCCCGAAAAGAGAACATTCCAAAAAACAGCAGGAATCAATTTTAATAGACCAACACCCCACTCCCAAAAGGCAGAGTGAATGGGTTTTGGTCATTTAGTGGGTGTCGGATATTTGTTGTTGTTTAAAAGTGATTGGTTAATAGTTGTTAATAGTCTTGGTTAGGGAGGAAGCAAAGTGTAGGAGGTTAGATTCATATATTTCTCTCTTTTTCTTTCCTCTATTCTTTCTCTCCTATCTAATGTTTGGGAAAAAACTGGGAGGAAGGATAAAAAAGGGAGACATAGGAATCATAGGATAAAAAGTTAGGCTTTTGCATCTGTTTTGTTTTATAAAAAAGAAAGAGAGCCAGGAATACATTTTGTAGAGTCAGGTATGGGTATGGTGATAGGGGTGCTTCTGTGGGCCGATGCTAAGACATCCCTGTCCCCTGAGGTACCAGCCATAGGACAGATATAGTATGGAAGAGAGTTGATTAAGGGCACAGGAAAGGGAGTTGGGAAGGGAGTAGAGACAGAGAGAAGAGGTGGAGAGGGGGGAGAGAGAGAGAGAGAGAGAGAGAGAAGGGGGGAGAAAGAGAAGGAGGAGGAGGAGGAGGAGGAGGAGGAGGAGGAGGAGGAGGAGGAGGAGGAGGAAGGGGAGGACAGAGAAGAAGAAAGACCAGCCAGGAATGGGGGTGGGGAGGTAGAAGGGTAGAAAGGGAGAAAGGGGTCAGAACAAGAAGGGGCAGAGAAATAAAGTAAGAAAGCAGAGAGCAAGGAGGGGGTGAACAGCCCCTCTTAAAATAAGCCAGGCATACTGTTGTTGCCAGGTAACTGTGGGGCAGAGCCTAGAAAGAACACTAATAGGATATACTTTTAAACTGAAGAACATCAATTAGTCAAATATTTCTACATTGGTATGAAATTTTGTATATTGTTACAAATTTAGTAATATTTTTGCTACAACATAATGTATTATGTTTCAACTCTTTTTAAAGGTATTATACCTATGCAACTCATTTTTAAAAATGTAACGTGAAGTTCTAGCCCTTGAAACCTGCTAATACAAACTGCTTAGGATAATTAATAAATGTGAGTTAATAGTCAATCAGACGTATAGCCATGTTAAGTACTACGGAATTATAGAAATAAGGTTTATTTAGCTTCCTGTGGGTGTTTTCAAAGTTGAGCAGATAGTAGATAGCTAGAAAGAAGAGTTTGCCTATTCAGAGATACAACAGATAGACAGATGGTCTTCAAAACCTCAGTAATCTACAGAATATGGCATTCAAAGGTATTTTATTAATAAGAGGCTTTCGTGACACAATGGGACATCAGCTCCCAGCAGCCCACCAACTCTATTTCAAAGAAGATGATGAGCATTAAGCACCTCCTTATGGAGTTTCCTTCAAATGTGGCAAGCTAACCACTGGGCAAGAAACTGCCCTTGCCTCAACTGCAGAGAGCATGCCATCCAAGCTCTGGACAAACAGAACACAGAAGAAGCCGACTCCCATTCTTTGAAAGAACAAAGTAAGCAAGTCCTTTATAATTCCTGCTTCACAGAAAAATATTTCATATATTGAGCCAGAACGTCAAAGATGATATTCCAATGACACAGAGAAACCTTCGGTGACTGTCCTGGTAGCCAATGACCTCTGTCATTTCTATAGTTTTGAAAGCTGCTTATTCTGCACTTTCTTTTTATTCTGGTAGTATCCTTCACGGGTCTCTGATGGAGTTGAAGACTAGATAGTTATAGTCTAACAATTAAGCTTAAGTTGTTTTGAATTCAAATAAAATAAAAATATGTGTTTTAAAGTTTAAAGGGATATTTACAGATTAGTAAATGCACATTATGATAGAAAATGATTTAAATACAGAACTTTGTACTCACCAAGATAGGCTAGATAATAGAGTACTTTTCATAAGGTGGCCAAATACAAGTGGGCTTGACATTATAAGTTCAATTTTTACCTGATAGTTTTCATAATTGTTCTTATTGTATGTTACGTATTAATATAAGAAAAAGAGCCTTTATTAGACAAAATGAGTTGGGAGATTGTTTCATGCACTGGGTTTTCAGAGGCTGATTACTGTGCCCAGGGATCTAGTTCCAGTCCAAATGTTGGCACTGTCAAGCATCTTTTGTCTCAATGTTACTTAAAAATTGTCTTCCATCACCTATGATTGGATAATGAAGATCTGATCAGCCAATGGATGAGCAGGAGAGGATGAGGTGCGAGTTCTGATCCCAGTGAGATGGTCTCAGGTGGGGACCAAGAAGAGAGGAGATTCACCATGAGAGCTTTACCAGAAAGGCACCAGGAAGACATGGATGGAGCAGGAGCAGCCAGGGCAAGACTAAGATGGTAGGTAATGGGGCAAAGGGCTGGCTAATAGGCAGTGTAGTTGGGTTAGGATAGTTATTAACTCTGCCCAGCTACAATGCAAGATGCTTTTTAATAAATATACCAGGTCTCCATATCATAATTCGGATGCAATGGGGGGTATAGAAAAGCCCCATATTTTACATCTCTTTCATGGCTTCCCATCTAGGGTGTTACTTTTTTGTTTGTTTGTTTGTTTTGAGGGGTGGGGGCTGTCATAGTGATACAGGGCTTTTTTTATTGGATATTTCCTTTATTTACATTTCAAATGGTATCCCCTTTCCTGATTTCCCCTCACCCAAGAAACTCCCATCCTGAGGGTGTTCACCCACGCACCAACTCACTCCCACCTCCCTGACCTCAAATTCCTCTACACTAGGGCATCAAGCCTTCACAAGGCCAAAGGCTTCTCCTCCCATTGATGCCTGACAAGGCCATCCTCTACTACATATGAAGCTGGAACCATGGGTCCCTCCATGTGTACTCCTTGGTTGGTGGTTTACTCCCTGGGATCTCGAGAGGGTCTGGTTGGTTGCTATTGCTGTTCTTCCTATAGGATTGCAAACCTCTTCACCTCCTTCAGTCCTTTCTCTAACCCCTCCATTGGGGACGCTTTCCTCAGTCCAATGATTGGCTGCAAGCATCCGCCTCTGTATTTGTCAGGCTCTGGCAAAGACTCTCAGGAGACAGCTCTATCTGGCTCCTGTCAGCATCCACTTCTTGGCATCCACAATAGTGTCTGGGTTTGGTGACTGTATATGGGATGGATCCCCAGGTGGGGCAGTCTTTGGATGGCCTTTCCTTTAGTCTCTGCTCCACACTATGTCTCTGTATTTGGCACCATGAGTTATTTTGTTCCCCTTTTTAAGAAGGACCAAAGCACCCACACTTTGGTCTTCCTTCTTTTTGAGCTTCATGTGGTCTGTGAATTGTATCTTGGGTTTTCTGAGCTTCTGAGCCAATATCCACTTACTAGTGAGTGCATACCGTGTGTGTTCTTTTGTGATTGGGTTACCTCACTCAGGATGATATTTTCTAGTTTCATCCATTTGCCTAGGAATTTCATAATTTCATTGTTTTTAATAGCTGAGTAGTATCCCATTGTGTAAATGTACCACATTTTCTCTATCCATTCCTCTGTTGAAGAACATCTGGGCTCTTTCCAGCTTCTGCTTATTATATATAAGGGTGCTATGAACATGGTATAGCATATATCCTTGTTATCTGTTGGAGAATCTTTTGGGTATATGCCCAGGAGTGGTATAGCTGGGTCCTCAGGTAATACTACGTCCAATTTTCTGAGGAACCACCAAACTGATTTGCAGAGTGGTTGTACAAGCTTGCAATCCCACCAACAGTGGAGGAGCGTTCCTTTTTCTCCACATCCTTGCCAGCATCTGCTGTCACCTGAGGTTTTGATCTTAGCCATTCTGACTGGTATGAGGTAGAATCTCAGGGTTGTTTTGATTTGTATTACCCTGATGACTAAGGATGTTGGACGTTTCTTTAGGTGCTTCTCGTCCATTTGGTTTTCCTCAATTGAGGATTCTTTCTTTAGCTCTGTACTCAATTTTTAATAGGGTTACTTGATTCTCTGGAGTTTAAGTTCTTGAATTCTTTGTATATATTGGATATTATCCCTCTATTGGATGTAGGATTGGTGACGATCTTTTCCCACTCTGTTAGTTGCCGTTTTGTCCTATTGACATTGTTCTTTGCCTTACAGAAGCTTTGCAATTTTATGAGGTCCCATTTTTTGATTGTTGATCTCAGAGTCTAAGCCATCAGTGTTCTGTTCAGGAATTTTTCCCCTGTCCATGTGTTCAAGGCTCTTCCCCACTTTCTCCTCAACTAGTTTTAGTATATGTGGTTTTATGTGGAGGTCCTTGATCCACCTGGACTTGAGCTTTGTACAAGGAGATAAGAATGGGTCGATTTGCGTTCTTCTATGTGCTGACCTCCAGTTGAACCAGCACCATTTGCTAAAAATGCTGTCTTTTTTCCACTGGATGGTTTTAGCTCCTTTGTCAAAGATCAAGTGACCATAGGTTTGTGGGTTCAGTTCTAGGTCTTCAATTCTATTTGTCACAGAGCATTTTATGTCTGTTTTTCAACTGTGAGTCTGCATTCTTCAATACTACTGCACAAGAAGTTTTCTTGTCCTTTATAGTCAGCAGGAGCATGGTTCATGAACTTCCACATGGTATCTGGTAAGAGCATGGAACACAGACATTCATCTGGCCTCCAGTGTCAGCCCATTCCATGGACTTCAGCATGGTATCAGGCAGTAGTAGTACAGACTATGGCCATCAGCATAGGTAGTTGCACTCACATGTACACACACACACACACACACACACACACACACACACACACCTAGACCAAGAGGACAAAGATGACCTGTTTCCTGCTTAACTTCTAGAAGAATTCTCCTCAGAATTGTGTGTCTAGTCATTATTTGCATTAAGCAACAAAACTCATGAAGTGCTATTCACCATCTCTTCATAGGCGTTTGGACTTCACAGGACCCAGGTACAGCTTGAAAGAGTAACTCAAACCCGTAACCCCAGAATTTGAGAGACTGAGCCAGGAAGACTGAAGAGGTTTAGAGGTCAGTTATTGCTCCATAGCCAGCCTAAACTAGAGTGGGACTCTGACTCAACAACAAAAACAAACTAACAACAACAAAAAAAAAAAAAAAAAAAAAAAAAATACTGGACCAGGAAACTATCTGCATCTCCATATCACACCCCAGCCTCTCCCCCATCAGGAGACCAAAGTTCGAATAATCGACCTCTGCCCCGCCCTATGGTTCCTTAACTGACACTCAGCCTGAGCTTACTGGTTTCTGGCTTTCTCTCCCTATTACCTAATGCTTTTAACTGTGTTTATGATGCTGAACATGGACAACATACTCACATGTGCACTGCATATAGTGAATCATAAAATTCTCACAGATGGAGAGACTTTGGCCCTAAGTCTATGTTCTTGATTTTTACCCTATACTGCACTATCTCTTTAAAGCTCTTCTGTCCTTCTTCCAGTTTTTTCTCTCTCAACTTTCCTACCTTTGTCTTGCTTCTCTCCTTCCCTTCTTTATTTTGCAAAGTTAGAAGTATCTTTAATGTTGCTTTTTAAATTGTGTATCCTAAAATTGGACATTTCAAATTTTAAAAAGTTGTTTTCAGTAGATTCACAGTTACAAAACTGTCATCACCATATGACTTTAAAATATGTCACTGGGCTGAGGAGATGGCTCAGTGGTTAGAAGCACTTGCTCTTTCAGGTTTGATTCCTGGTGACTCACAATTGTTTATAACTCCAATTCCAGGGGACCTGACCTCTTCCTCTGGCTTCCCTGAGCACCAGGCACATACGGTGTACACATACTTACATCCAGGCAAAACACCATACACACGAAAATAAATATTTTTTAAAAGGAAATGTTTGTATAACCTTCTGAAATGAAACACCTAATCAGTAGCAATGATTGGCCAGTACACCCACCCCCTAACCCAGGGCACTGGGTAGCCATTTTCTTTCTATGTCTGCTATCCCATCCTGGGCATTTCATATTAACTGATTAATTTATTATGTGGCCTTCTGTGGCTGCATTCCTTCACTTAGTGTAACGTTTTCCAGACGTGAGTCATTGCTTCATTTATTTTTTGAGGCTGAATCACTGGATTGTGTGAATACTTGTATGCATTTACTTTAAATACCATTTACCATGGTAATTTCCAGTTTTCCCTTCTATATGTTACAATGAACAGTGACATACAAAATATTTTAAGTCTTTTCAAATGTTTTGTTGAAGTAAGATTTACTTAACATAAACTTAATCATTTTTCCTTTATTTCTTCCTCTTGTTTTTTGGGGTTTTTTTTTTTTTTTTGGTTTTTTTTGTTTGTTTGTTTTGTTTTGTTTTGTTTTTTGAGAAATCCACCTGTTTTGCCTCAAGCTTTTTTGTTTTTTTGCATTTTGTTTTTTGATTTTTTAAGCTGGATTTACATGTATGTGTCCATCTGTACATTTGTTGTGGACAATTTAAAGGAGTAAATTCTCTGCTTTCACTCTATGAGTTCCCAGGATCTAACTCAGGTCATCAGGTTTGCATGTCAAGAACCTCCCATCTCACCAGGTCATGGTCATTTTAAAGTACATAATTCAGTGGCATTTAGTGTGTTTATTTGAGTGCCTAGCAATTCTATCTCGTGTCAAAACATTGCTATTACTCAAAAGAGAGCTCCATGTTCCTCATATCCTTCAGGACAAAGAAAAGGTATCATTTTTAAAGAATTTCAACAATCAAACAAAACATTCATGAAAGCTTCAGGTGGCTGTGTTATATAAATACTATGTAATTCACGGGGGATAACTACTAATTGTATTATATTACCTTAGAAACCCACGGTGTTTGTTTTTTGTTAACTGCTGTCTATGGTATGTGACATAAAGGAGACAACAAGCTGGTGCTTTTTGCACTGCACACAGAACAGATATTGTGCTGGTATTAATTTTCGAAATGATTAAAGCTGTCTAGGGTACTATGCTTGCTTCTTCTCTCTCAACTCCCTCAAGCATTTTCCAACTTAGAACAGAGACATGCACAGAATAGCCTTTTTTTCTACTAAAGTTGAAGAAATAAACCTACATATGTTTTAAAAACTCATCAGTTCAGTGTGTGTTTATCAAGCACTACAGCATGCATACTGACATATGTGTAGAACTTCCCTTATGTCATCATGCCCCAAATGCAAAATTAAAATCCTAGGAGCTCAAGTGTCACTTCTTAAAAGAAGAACTATAAATGGGCAATAAATACCTGTCAATGAAATGCATGTAAAACACTGTGAGTTTCTGTCTCACCCTGAAGGGGGCTGTTCTGACGCTAAAGTCCTGTTTCCCCGTTGGTTCTTGATTTGTTAGTAAAGAAAACTGGAGGCCAATTGCTGGGCAGAAAGTATCAGCAGGACTTCTGGGTCTCAGGAAGAAAAGGCGGAAAGGAGGAAAGGAGGTTTTCCATCCATGCTTTAGAAGAAGGAGAATGCAGCAACCATGTGAGGTCTCAGGGGAAGCTGGGACCTGTGGGTATCACTACAGGTAGGTGGTCATGGATGTTTGGCATGGGCTAGGTGGGACTAGCCACTGAAGTTTAGGGCAGGTGGAGAGACAAAGATAATAAATTGGTAAGGGAACGCTTTTCCAGGTGGGAGATATTTTTCCAATTTTTTATTAGGTATTTACTTCATTTACATTTCAAATGTTATCCCAAAAGTCCCCTATATCCTCCCCACCCCACCCCCGCTACCCTACCTACCCACTCCTACTTCTTGGCCCTGGTGTTTCCCCTGTACTGGGGCATATAAAGTTTGCAATCAGGTGGGAGATATTAATGCCCAACAATTGTACCAAGAAGGCAAGTTATAAAGGAACAAAGTGTGTGTGTGTGTGTGTGTGTGTGTGTGTGTGTGTGTGTGTGTTTTATCCAAGAATTTAAGGGAAGCTGGGTGGGAGCTGGTAGCACATTTCACCTCCTAGAGCTAAAGGCAGGTAGAGCAAATGGGAAACCTCATAGACAGACTGGTAATGTGGCCAATCCAGGATCAAAGGTGGTAGAATAAAACTACATGAATCACCCTAGTCAGAATCAAGAGAACAAATGTTAATGAGGCTATGGGGCCAGAAGAACTTATGCAACTGCTATGGAAATCAATGTGGCAACGTCTAAAAAAACAGAAAATTCAGAATTGCCACAATGCCATATAGACCTCTTGGGACTAAGGACTCATGTAGATCCACATTTATAGCTAGACTATTCACTGTAGCCAGAGAATGAACCAGCCTAGATGCTCATCAATATATGAATGAATAAAGAAAATGTGATATGTACATAAGGCAATTAAAAAATATATTGTCATGAAAATGTGTAGAACTAGACATCATATGTTAAAAGAAGTGAGCCACGCTGAGAAAAATAAGTACTACTATTTTCTCTTACATGTTGAAACTGAGTTAAAAGTTGAGAGAGGGGGTTCATGGATCTAAAAGAAGGAAGGGAAAAGAAGGAGGGAATAGGGTAATGGAGTACCTATAATAGGAAAGCAGAAGGGTGATTTCTCAGGACAGAAGGAATGAGCTAGAAGGGTTGGCAACGTGAATTAAAAGAAAGACGTGATGGAGGGAGCATTGTCCAGTTTATCAATTGACACAACATAAAGTCACTTCAGAAAAGACAACCTCAACTCAAAAAGTGTCCTTACAAGATTGACCTGGGAGCAGGCCTGTGGTACATCTTCTTGATTAATGACTGATATGGGAAAAGCCAGTTCTATGTGGATACTGCCACCCCCCAGGCTAACAGTCCTGGGTTCTATAAAAAGGCAGGTCATGTAAGCCATGAGAAGCAAGTCAGTAAGCATAGCTCCTCTATGGCTTCTTCTTCAGTTTCTGCCTCCAGGTTCCTACCTTGAATTCCTTCCCTGATTTCCTTCAATGGTGGACTATGCAGTGTGAGTATAAGCCGAAATAAACCTTTCTTCTCCAAGTTGTTGTTGGCCATGCTGTTTATCACAGCAGTAGATATGGGCAAGTGAGATGGCTCAACCTGTAAAGATTCTTGCTGCCATGCCTGAGAAAATGAGTTCAATCCCCAGGATCTGCATTCAGGAAGGAGAGAATTGACAGCAGCAAGATGTCCTCTTACCTCTGCCCTACACATTCGTGCTCTACCACTCATGCCCACACGAATATGCAAAATAAATAAGTAAGTAAAATCTAAAAAAAAAAAGAAAAAAGAAAAAGAAAACCTAAGAGGGAGATGAATGAGAATGAAGTATAATGATACTTTGATATGTATGAAAATGCCATAATGAAAACCGTTGCTTTGCACGTAATCCTAAAAATTAAGAAGTCAATTCATATGTAATTGGCTGAGGCAACAGAAATTCTGTCTCTTGGAGAACCTATATATAAACAAGCTGACCATCAGAGCCTCCTAGAGACTGTCCAGAATGCTAAATCAAGCACTGTGGTGTGAAATGGGGCCACTGGTCACTCTACTGCTGCTGGGCAGATAGAAACAACAGTGCCATATATAGTTCTGTTGACGTTTTAACCAAGCTCACTTTTGCTGACAGCCCTGGGATGATCTCACTTCCTTGCATGGCCACGAGGACATCCAAAGAATCCACGTTCCTAACTTCCATCTACATGTTGACTTTTATTAATCCATTCTCCAGCAGAACTCACTGCTTCCTTGCCACCGAGAATATGTTTCACAAGATTTCTATTACACTGTTCATCCATTCTATTAGGATTTCAGGTCTGGTTTTTTTGTTTTGTTTTGTTTCTTGTTTTTGTTTTTTCATTTTTTGAAAGTGCTAAAAATCAAGCCTCAGTGGGCTGGAGAGTTGGCTCAGAGGTTAAGAGCACTGACTGCTCTTCCAAAGGTCATTTCAATTCCCAGCAACCCCATGGTGGCTCACAACCATCTGTAATGAGATCTGGTGCCCTCTTTTATCATGTTGTTGTACATGCAGGAAGAATGCTGTATACATAATAAAAAATCAAGCGTTAGGCTTTATCCATGTCAGGCAAGTTCTCCCAGTACTGAGCTACATCTCCATTCATGCCCACAGAGCTGTAGCCCCCATATCATTGCTAAACGATTCACTCATGCATGACGATATACAAAGTGCATTATCGTCAACTCTATCAAAGCCATCAAAAAATTTCCCTTTTGTAAGGGACTTATGTCACACTCTCTGAATACCTGTAGCTCACAGCCAATCACCAGTTATGGCCTTGCAGACACCATCTGTCGTTCATTGCCCCCACAGTTGTAGAGAATCTATGCTCCTGCTTTCGCTTTCAAGTGAGGTTATCTCCATTCCTGACTCATGACTAATCCGGGAGATGGAAAATCACTTGCTTTCATTTTGGTCCAAGAAAAAGGAACGATTAGTTTGTTGATGAAGGATGGAGTGGACACAGATAACTGCAAATACAATTTGGCTTATCCACGTTCCTCTCACACAATTTTACTTTGTTGAAGTACATTTCAAGTTTTCCTTCATTCTTACAGTAGAAAACCAGGTCAGAACACCTCACTGCTGTTGTACTAACAGCATAATACATACAAAAACTATACTATAAGTGTTAAGTTTAAAAATGTCTTGCTTGGGGCTGGAGACATGGCTCACTGGCTGCTCTTCTAAAGGATCAAGATTCAATTCCCAAAACACATAATGCAGCTCGCATGACTCCATTCAGGATCTGACATCCTCATACAGACATACATGTATGTAAAACACCAACACATATGTGTGCATCCTGAGTTTGGATTATGGGTGAGAAAAAGGATGAAACTGAGGTCACATGGGGTCAAGACGAGCATCCTGGGCTTCAAGGAATAATGCAAGCACAGCAGGTCAAAAAAGCATCAGAAAGCCATTGTGTTAGCACACTGTACATGTACTGAGAACCTCTATGTTCATGTCATAATAGTCATATTCTAACTAAAGAAGCAAAAATACCTGAGACAGAGATCTACTATTCATTTCTTTTAAAATGTGTGTGTGTGTGTGTGTGTGTTGCATATGTACATGAGCTTGTGCCAAAGTGTGTGTGTGCGGGCCAGTGGGTTATTTCTCTTAGGGATTCATATAGACAGGCTTCTGAGATAAGTGTTTGTGCCTCCTAAGCCATTGCACTGCTTTCTGACATCCCTACCTACCCACTTTGTTTGTTGTTTGTTTGTTTGTTTGTTTTTGAGACTCATCATGTAGCATGTGCTGTCCTGGAGCTTGCTATGTAGACCAGGCTGGTCTTGAACTCATAGAGATCCACCAGTCTCAGCCTCCCAGGTGATGGGATTAAAGGTGTTCACCACTTGGGCCTGGCTCATTCATTCACTAATCCCCACATTAACAGAGGGCAAAATGCAGCACATGTATCACAAAGGCCACAAGCTCTGAAACAAGGGTCCTCTGAAGAAATTATTTAAGCAGAGAAAAGAGCATAGTGGGAGAAACAGTAAGAGAGGGTGATGTGAAAGCGTCACCAGGGAATCCAGTATTCTGTACCATTAATGAGCATAAATTACAACTAATGAAAGAACGTGCCAGAAATACTCACATCTACCCAGCAGTTCACTAGTACTGAAGCTAAGGCTGGCATTGGGTGTTTCGAATCCCTACCTAATGCTTGTCCCACTACAAGTTCTTACCACTCAAAAGCTAGATGATGTTCAGTCTTTCTGTGTAAAAATGAGTTTTACGTGGATGAGAATGAAACAGGAGATCCCAGGTCTTGGAATTCACTGTGTCCATATGCTGCAGGGGACCTTCCCAGCATGGAGAGGAGAGCCAGAGGGGAATCTCGGAATCTCAAGCTGACTGACTAGCAATCAGGTGTGTCTTTATTTATACAAGTTCCACAGAACAAAGATTGATTAGTGATTATCCAGGTGGTACAGAATATATGTTTGATTTTTCATTACATGTCCAGTCACAGTTAGAAAATACAAATGGAACAAATTCTTCTTATTGTTATTATCACCATAACTCAAATTTAAAGAATTTAAAGAATGTCTCCTCCAAAGCAAACACATTTAATATATTACACCTGCTTTTAGGATGGCACTGTTTGATGCTTGAAAGCACTGCAGACAAATGGAAAATCTGAACTGGTCTTTTTCAAATAGCAAATACTCATACCTAACTTCTTTTACTATATGTTTCATCATCTATGCTATAAAGTAGGCAGTGTTTACTTTAGTCAACCTATTTTATTTACTGAGTTGTATTCCTTTAAGAGTGTACCCTGTATACTCCCTACCTTTAAACTACGTTTTTAGAGACCTCTAAGCCTATAATACAATGAGACTTGAATCTGTAACCTAGTCTCCTGACCAGTCAGAGTTTGTCAATTATCTACTTGCCGGGCATCAAGTACACTATTTGAGTTTGCTCAGGGGCAGATACCCAAAGCAGATTCCTGGAGTAAAGGCCTCATCTAGCTATGTGCTTATCTGTGCTTAATGATCCTCAGGGCATAAAGAAGACTTCCAAATATCGGCCACATTAAGTTAATTTTAGGATTTTTCCAAAAAGGACTCAGGTATGATTTTTCTCAGAAAAAGTCAAAATGATTCACAATGCAGAAAATCCCTAATTATGCACTATGCAGAGACCAAAACCCAAGAGTTGGAGATAGAAGTACAGCGATTGCCACAATCAGCTCAGCTTTGCTGGAACTGTGGCAGCTTCATGATGCTCACCATTTCCAGTGGATATGGCTGTACCAATGTACTATCATGGTATCTTCTGCTACCAAGCCTCAGGATGGGCAGGCTTCTAAACCCCATCCCTGCACACAGATGGGATTTACCACTTACCCGTATCCTTACTGCTAAGACTATAAGAATACTCTAGCACTCTGTTCTTTTCTTCTACCAGAACCCCGGCTGTCTCATACCAAGCTGTCAGCTTCAAGGAACCTTGAAGGAATCAGATATTGTGGCCAGGAGGGAAATTCAAGGAGCAAGAAGCCAGATAGGCCCACCCAGATTCCAACCACACTGACTGAACTTGTGGAATGTAACCATAAATCAGATGGAAGACCAAATGTCCAAGTCAAATTTTTGGCATCCCTTTAACCTTTCCCTGCCTCCAATCACAAAGTACATCACTTCTGCTTCTCATACTGACAAATCCTGCTGCTGTGCCCACCAACTGATTAGAAGCAGCACTAAATTTGGGGCCAAAGAGTCATTGAGCATTTAGGTAAAAGTCAGCAGGAGCCAGCCCAGCAAACATGACCTCAAAGAGGCTGATCCTAAGTGTGTGTGTGTGTGTGTGTGTGTGTCTGTGTGTGTCTGTGTGTGTAGGTGTGTATGTGTCTGCATGCCTCTGTGTGTGTGTGTCTCTGTGTGTGTGTGTGTGTGTGTGTGTGTAGGTATGTATGTGTCTGTATGCCTCTGTGTGTGTGTGTGTGTGTGTGTGTGTCTGTGTGTGTCTGTGTGTGTAGGTGTGTATGTGTCTGCATGCCTCTGTGTGTGTGTGTCTGTGTGTGTGTGTGTGTGTGTGTAGGTATGTATGTGTCTGTATGCCTCTGTGTGTGTGTGTGTGTGTGTGTGTGTGTGTGTGTGTGTGTAGGTATGTATGTGTCTGTATGCCTCTGTGTGTGTGTGTGTGTGTGTGTGTGTGTGTGTGTGTGTGTGTAGGTGTGTATGTGTCTGCATGCCTCTGTGTGTGTGTGTCTGTGTGTGTGTGTGTGTAGGTATGTATGTGTCTGTATGCCTCTGTGTGTGTGTGTGTGTGTGTGTGTGTGTGTGTGTGTGTGTGTAGGTATGTATGTGTCTGCATGCCTCTGTGTGTGTGTGTCTCTGTGTGTGTGTGTGTGTGTGTGTGTGTGTGTGTGTGTGTGTGTAGGTATGTATGTGTCTGCATGCCTCTGTGTGTGTGTGTGTGTGTGTGTGTGTGTGTGTGTGTAGGTATGTATGTGTCTGTATGCCTCTGTGTGTGTGTGTGTGTGTGTGTGTGTGTGTGTGTGTGTGTGTAGGTATGTATGTGTCTGTATGCCTCTGTGTGTGTGTGTCTCTGTGTGTGTGTGTGTGTGTGTGTGTGTCTGTGTGTGTGTGTGTGTGTGTGTGTGTGTGTGTGTGTGTGTGTCTGTGTTGCTTGCACTTGAGTAGATTAGTCCAGTGCATCTACATGCCACTGTGATCAGCCAGTGACCTCCTCTATCACAGTTACCAAGGAGATACAGTTCTACTGGTATCTTTGTGGCTGTTTCCAGAAAAGTTAAACTGAGCATAAAGGACCCACCCTAAACGTGCAAGACACAGTCTTACGGATTTCATCCCAGCTTGAAAAAATAGGAGAAACTCATGTCAAATGTCATGCTGCAGCCTGTATCCCATCATCAAGGAATCCAAGGACTGCATCAGCTACGTCATAAGTTCAAAGCCAGCCTGAGGTACATGAGACAGGTAGGAGGGAGTACATTCCCTCCCATCTGAAAATCGTCCCCCTTCTGCCATCAGAACCACAAGGTCCCACTGCCATGCTTTGGTCTCACCTTGAGAGATGGCACTCTCAAATCGTGAACCTAACTAGTCCTTCTGCCCCTAATTTGCTTCTTGTGAAGTCTTTAGTCCTAGCATGCAACTCAGTTGGTGCAATGGGAAGGGTAGCCTTCTACCCTTCATTAAGAATGAGAGGAGGCTGCCTGCCTTGAATATCAGCACACCCAGGAAAGAAGGTACATTATCTAAAAGTAAGTGACCCAGAATACATGATAGATACATGAACCTATCTTCTCATTATTATTCTAGGTGGAGAACTCAAAGAAATTCTTAGAAGCCTGAGAATAAAAGAGTCCAGTCTTTAAACATGGACGTATCCTTAGGCATTTCTATATCTAAACCCATCTTTTCTTTCTAAGAAGAAAAAGTATAACAAAACAATCAGAAACAGAGAGCTCTATGCTTTTTTCATTTGGTCACAGAGTGATAGCACTTAAAACAAACTCAGACAGAGGCATGGTGGCTCACATTTGAATTCCAGCTTTGGAGAGTGTACTGGCTAGTTTTGTGTCAACTTGACACAGCTGGGGTTATCACAGAGAAAGGAGCTTCAGTTGAGGAAATGCCTCCATGAGATCCAACTCTAAGGCATTTTCTCAATTAGTGATCAAGGGGGAAAGGCCCCTTGTGGGTGGGACCATCTCTGGGCTGGTAGTCTTGATTCTATAAGAGAGCAGGCTAAGCAAGCCAGGGGAGGCAAGCCAGTAAAGAACATCCCTCCATGGCCTCTGCATCGGCTCCTGCTTTCTGACCTGCTTGAGTTCCAGTCCTGACTTCCTTGGTGATGAACAGCAGTATGGAAGTGTAAGCCGAATAAACCCTTTCCTCCCCAACTTGTTTCTTGGTCATGATGTTTGTGCAGGAATAGAAACCCTGACTAAGACAGAGAGGTAGAGAAAGGAGGATAGGAGGTCCAAGCTCATCTTTGGCTACATAGTAATTTCAGAACTGCCAGAGATATGTGACACCCTGTCTCAAAACAAATAACAACAAAAATCCAATAACACCTAGGAAAAATATCCCCACAGTAATAATACCAACACTGATAATAATAAACAAAAATAAAATAAACTCAGGACCTGGACTCGAGACAGAACTCACAATAGTTTCAGCACCTGGCAGCTTTACCTTCAGTGAATTCATTTCTTCTCTCATTTTCCCCATTTGGAAACTGTGTCCAAGACATGAGCTAACGAATAGAGAGCATTCAGCACCCACGCCACTGACCCACACTGAATTCAAATTTCCTACTATTATCTGTTCACTCCCACCCACATCCATTTCCTACAGGGCATCACAGTCGGACTCTCTGCGCCCTGCATCAGCACAGACAGATGTAGATACAGGGAGCATGTGGGAACCAAGACCAGCTAAACTTGCACTGCTGAGGACAGATCTGAAGTGACAAGAGTACAAGTGCAAAAGAAATGTTCATGAACACAAAGATGTAGGTGCTGGATTATCCTTTTTATGGCTGTATCTCTGGAACCAAGGCTTACTGAATAGGTCAATTTGTCTATAAATGTATCCCTGGGTCTGCAAGTCATTCTTATAAGAAAATCGCTACAGAAACTGATTGAGCATATCAAACTGCAATGACAACCATGGGAAAAAATGTGGTTTTCATTTATCTTGGATAGATAGATAGATAGATAGATAGATAGATAGATAGATAGATAGATAGAGATAGAGATTATATATATATATATATTATATATATATATTATATATATATTATATGTAGAGAGAGAGAATATGTGTGTGTGCCCATGTATGTAGGTGCATATATGCATATACCACAGCTCATTGTGTACAGCTCAGAGGATATCATTTGGGCCTTGGTTCTCTCCTTCCACCTGGGTTTTGGGCTTCATCCTGGCTTGTCAGGCTATATAACAAATATCTTACCTACTGATCTATTTCTCTATCCCAAAGAGTTTCTTTAAACAGTATTAGACAGAAAATATCATGGCACCCAGTTGCTGCCCAGTGAACACATATTTTTTTTTCATTCCATCTTTGGGCAAGCTGATGTTTTCTCTATAAAAATGATTTAAACTTCCCTGCTAAACATAGCAATCAAAACACTGATCTCTGAGTAAAAAGTGGATACTAACAGTTACTTTGGAAGTTGAGACATGAAAATAGTAGGTTCAAGACCTGACTGGGCCAGGGAGTCAGTTCAGCGCCAGGTTGGACAACCAAAAACCCTGTTCAAATGTAGAAAGTAAAAAAGGACTGAAATAGGGCTGGAGAGATGGCTCAGTGGTTAGAAACATGTATTGCTTTTGGAGAGGACTCCAGTTCAGTTCCAGCACCCGACTCCAGTGGCCCCCAGCTGCCTGCAACTCCATCTCTGGATGATTAATGCCTCATGGCTGCACTCACATGAACATACCTACATTATGGTGTATGTGTCTATGTATGCAAGTAATATAGACACACACGTAATGTAAAAATTAATTAAAGACAGCCGGGCGTGGTGGCGCATGCCTTTAATCCCAGCACTCGGGAGGCAGAGGCAGGCAGATTTCTGAGTTCGAACCCAGCCTGGTCTACCAAGTGAGCTCCAGGACAGCCAGGGCTATACAGAGAAACCCTCTCTCGAAAAACCAAAAAAAAAAAAAAATAATTAAAGAAAAGCTGTTGGAGAGAGAGACAGAGACAGAGAGAGAGAGAAAGAGAGAGAGAGAGAGAGAGAGAGAGAGAGTGCTAAGGGTAAGAGGGTAAGTGACAGGGCCGTGAGTTCATTCTCCAGTAATGAGAAAAACAAGACAGAGGGGTGGGGAGTTGGGGAGATGATAATCAATGCAGTACAAGACTAAGAAAAATTACTCCCTCTTCCCACAATGCCCATGCCCTAGATCTCTGGAACCTATTAATATCTTGATTTTATTAGTATTAAAATAGCAAATGGGAATTAACATTGCAGATGGGATTAATCAAATAAAGAAAAACAGAGTGAACCTGGTGTGTCACAAGTATCCTTAAATGGTCAAGAAGGAGGCAAAGCATCAGTGGGAAGGACTGAAGCATCAAACAAACCCAGACAGTGTGGGGTGTGAATGTGAACAAAGAGGCATGAACTCGGGAATGTGCCAGAAGCTCTAGAAACAAGCAAGACAGAGAACTGACTTTCCTTTAGAGTCTCCAGGACAAGAGATCATCCTACTCATGTTTGAATGTGTGTTTTATGCCATCATTTTTGCTTTTGTATGGTGTGTTATTTTGTATTGTGTGGTTGTTTTGTATGTGTGTGTGTGTCCATTGGTTACAGTAGCCGCAGCACAGGTGAGATCTCACAGCTTAACAAAACAGAAGCGTAGACTCACAGACCGTGCAACTTCAGAGCATGTCACGTTGTTGTTGAGACCACAGGGAGAGGTGCGGAAGGTGGAAGGATGATTCTGTAGGAGACAGCTGAGCAGCCCGCAAGAGGTCCTGACTTTCTCTAACACACTTTTAATAGAATGTAGCTGAGCACATATATAAAAGACTAACCTGTTGTCATGGGTTGAATTGTGATTCCCCCACCTCCATTCATATTAGATATAGTAGCACCTCCTATCCCCAAATTTGACATTATTTAAAGACAGAATCTTTCAAAAGATGAGATAAGTAGGATTGGTGTTAGCCTAATATGACTGATCTACTTACAAAATAAATGAAAGGGAAAGGCAGACAAACATAAGTGGGGAGGGACGTTATAATATAAAGACAGCCATCTACCAACCCCAGAAAAAGGCCCAGAATAAATCCTTCCCATGGAGCGCAAGAGCAACAGTCCTAAAGACATATGTACTTAGTTTTATATGTACTTAGTTTCTATAACTTGAAACTAGAGTTGGTTGTGCAAACCCTGATTTTTTTTCTGGGGGTGGGGGGCTTGGTTATAATTTGCAATGGCACAAATACTTCGTGTTGTCTCAGTAAAAGGATCAGTCTCATGGCTGTGAGTGGAGATACTGATGGCGGCAAGATGATAAAGCAGGCAGTTAGCAAAGTCCAGTGTCCATCCAGGTCTACTGAAGCGTGCCGGCAGCCCCTGGCTTTTTTCCTACATCCACTGATGGCTCTTACTAAAAAGTGGGGGAAAGACATGGTCTTATATACAGAAGAAGCTCACATGGAGAGAAGAATCTTTACAGAAGGAAGTAATACAAATGAGAGAGAGGAGGAGTGAAGGACGGATGGAGGTGAAGGGAGAGGGAGTATGGGGAAGGAGAGAGAGAGAGAGAGATTAAGGAACTGAGAGAAAAATGGGTTGGCCCAACAAAGGACAACATGCAGTTTTGAAATATGATATAATACAAATATTACCTCATTTAGAGTGTCCATGGCCTTGTGCAGTAACTGTAATCTGAAAACCTAATTCTGAGACTGAGCGCGCTGAACCCAAGGTACTCATTACAGACCCCCAGGTAAGTAATGTGCCCTCATTCTTTTTATACTCTCTTGGTCCTGGCTGTTCCTTCTCAGAGAATCTCATCTTACTGTTCTCTTTGGCAAAACTGAAGTTTTCATGTCATAAAAAGCCAGAAGTCAAAAGCCACAAGACACTTATTCCAAAGAAATACCATCAGCGCACCTTGGTTCTCATACAGCCAGCCTGGCTATTCCACCTCTAGTTCCCTCTCCCTTTCCATTCTTCTCCCCAAACGTCAAACCACCCAGATTCACCCTCTGTACCTCTCCCTCCCTCTGACCGCAGAAGCCAAATGGTACCTTGTCCCTCCTCTGGTCACTCTGGTTTCAGATGGAGCTGGCCAGTCAGGGGACTGGAAGAGACAGGTGAGGCACGGCAAGGTTTGCCAGCTTCAAGGAAAGGCTTTCCAGTCTCAACTTCCTCCAGTGGGGCGTGGCTGCCCTCAGAGGATGAAGGAGGAGCGCCCCACAAAGGGAAATCTGCGGGCTCTGAGGTTTCCGGAACTCAACCACACAGCAGTCAGCAGGAAACCTCCGCTGAAACTGTAAAACTTGGACTTGTTGCCAAGCGACGCGCTCATTTTCGATTGCGAGGTGAATGAACAGTGCAAGAGAAAAGTCTGTTCATGGAGAATCAGAGTCATGGTGAAGGCCAACAGTGCCACCGCCTGGCAGACCCTGCAGCAGCCGTTTCCCCGGGAATTTGCAATTGTCTGGAAGACTCCAGGCATGGTTCTACCCAAAGGCTTTGCCAGGTGCTACAAGACCAAACGAACCGCCACCACGACACCGAGAAACCTAGGAATAATAAATACAAAAGAAAGTCCTAAAAGCACGTTATCAAATATTTAGTACGATGCTTTAGAAACCCATTATTTTCTGGAGCCTCCTTCCTTTTGGGGAAAGGTGTGTGGGAAAGTGGAGTTATCCTACACTCCTTTGTCTAAGCCCTCTTGATGTACAGTTGAAGCATAGATGAGAATTATAATTCAAATGGTAGAGTTATTTCATCAAAAGGATATTTTTAAAACCTAAAAGATGTTCAATCCTGAGGCACACTGCTTTGAAACGGTTTCAAAGACATTTAACATCAAGTGATTCTTCTTACTTTATCTGAGAGCAAGGAGACCCCAAAGCGACCGCAATGCCTACCCATGCCCCCAAGATTTCCCTGAAATGTTTTCCTGGCAACATAAGATCACCAGAGAAGCTCTGATGGAGCTGTGGTCAGATCTGGAATCTCTGCAGTGGTGCCTAGTACCTTAAGCAATTTCCCCGGTACTGAGGAAATTTAAGCCAGGTGATCGAAACCGCGGGACCCAGATAGGAGAAGATGGGCTGGAGGTTTATGAGGTCCCTTACCACACTGAGGATTCTTAGAGTCATAGAGGGAAATTTTTGTAAGGTTTAAAAAAAGGTATTGTGTGGTCAGCTAAAAACAAGGAAGTAAATACGGGCTGTTACTCGCAGCGTGACCTTGTGTTAACACTGGGTTGGTGTAAATCAGAGAATGTTGGTCATGGGTAAAGGTCCATATGTGAATTATGTTAGCTTTAAGTTCTGTCAGCTCAGTCATACGTTAGTTTTCTATTGCCGATTTAACAAATTACACAAATGAAATTGCTTGACTAACATAGATAGCTCTGCATGCTGAATTTTCAACAAAGGTCTCCTTGTACTAAAATGACTGTATATATTTCTTTCTGGGGAATCTGGAGAAAGATCGGTTTCCTTGTTTTTCCAACATCTAAGACATTTCCCAGACTCCTTGGTCTGGCCCAAACTCCTGGCTACTGTAGTCATTATCCACGGTGGAGCGTCACTGCTGGGTTAGCTTCCGACTCTGTTTGGGCTTTCTCAGGAACTGCTTCCAGACTGCTCACTCCATAACTTTCTCTTCCACCTTCAAAGCTTGAAAGGCAGTAACAGGTGGCGCCCTTTCATGTTTTTTTTTTTTTTTTTCAGTCAGAGAGATCAAAGCCAGGACCTCACATAGACTAGAAAGTCCTTTACCACTAAATTACACCCCCAGCCCTAGTTTTCTTTTGGGAGAGGGTTTTTTGGGTAAGTCAGAGGTTAGGAAATTGGGAAGGGGGAAAGATTCTCACTGAGAGTGCTTAATGCTTTCAAGACAGACAGCTCAGCAAACAGTACTCAAAATGCTTGCTATTTGGTTGAAAATGGACCAGTAAAGCACTGTGGGGCTCTAATCTGGCTGATTCTGTCAAATAGACAGAAATGACAAATAGCTGTGCCTTCCTGACCCAACATCCAAAAGACCTAGAAAGGTAAGTTCACAGCAGTACATTTGGTTAGCTCTCATCTTCTGTCTCATATACCCATCCTGACAGTTGGGTTTATACGGAGCAGCCTTTAACTGACTGCAAGATTAAATCAACAGGCATAAAATGTGTTTATTTCTTCTTCTATCAGCCTGACGAGGTGGAGTGTCAGATGATCCTCAGCAGATGACAGTCTTTCAGCTAGCCTGAATAAAGCAGAGGCTTGCTACAGCTCTTCTGTGTACTTTATTGGTTCACCTATCCTGCTTTCTGACAAGAAGTATTACCCTTGCCCTGGATTCCTGTTTTCACTAAAAGTTTTCCTAACGTTTTACTGGTGTCCATTTCCTGTCTGGGAAAAATGCTTATGGGAGATGTCACTAACCTTAGGCTGCCTCATCCAAAAACCAGATGATTTCTAGTTATGCTGACAGTTTCACTATGGATGATCTTGAAGTCACTGGAAACTTACACTGGCCTGGCATATTCTTGTGATCCTCCTGCCTCAGCATCTTGAGTATTGGTAATACAGGAGAGCGAAGTCACACCTAGCATTTATGTGTTTGACTGTTTATGCATTTCTACACAAACAAACAAAAACAAACCATGTCTTAACAAAAGCAATAGATCAAAGAGGTTCATTTGGTGAGCAATGCTTGCTGCCAAGACAAATAACTGGAGTTTTGTCTCAGTCCCCATACTGAAGGAGAGGAATGACTCCTACAACTGTCCTCTGACCTCCACATGCATATCTACCCTACATGCATGCGTGTGCGCACGTGCGAGCACATACACACACACACACACACACACTTTTTCTCCCCATCTTGCTACATCCATCACTCTTATCAGGCTCCCTCTCTTTTGGGACTCACTATCCCCAGACATACTAACACTTCTTTGTTATTCATCCTCTATTTTGCATAACTCCATAACACAGTCTCTCATGCACACATACACACACACATAAATAAGAAAATAAATAAATATAATTAAAAATGTTTTCAAAGTAAAAATGTTTAAAAAGAATCAAAACAATTCATGTACCTTATCAAAGCATGGTGAGCAAACATGAGAAATGGCAACAAGAAGCAAAAGTACAAATACTTTGTAAATAAGTGCAGATGGAGCACATGTTCTTAAATGGCCAATGGATCATGGAAACAAAACAAAAACAGGATAAAAAATTTAAATTTCTAGAATCAAATGAAAATGAAAGCACAACTTTCCAGAACCTTGGGGTAGAAAAGGAGTTCTAAGAGAAACGTTTACATCAGTGGATGTTTGCATGAGAAAAGAATCAGAGGTATTGCAAGGAATTAACCTACTAGTGTCCCTTAAATTCTCCTAGAAAAGGAGCCAAGCACCAAAGAAGTAAATAACAAGGAAAATCTGGAGTAGGAGTGTGGGTGGGCCAGGGGGTGACGTGGCACACACTTGTAATGCCACTCTTTGGGAGGTGGAGACAGGAGGATCAGAAATTCAGAAGGCAGTTTTGTGTAACATCTTTTCTCTAGAACTCACAGAATCTGTGAGTGTATAAGCCATCAACATTCCACCATGAACTGGAGGGGGGGATTACAAGATCCCAACCACATCTGACAAGCTATAGGCAATTAACAGTTTCTAGAAGAGCAAGGGACCATTTTTTCACCAGTATAACCATTAGTTAAGGCACCAGTACTCCTGTGGATCACCCCTCATCACCTTCTTACGAGCAACCCAAGTGACAGTCTTTGGGTACCACACACACACACACACACACACACACACACACACACTCACCAAGAGACATTAAGTAAGATCAGAATTTATTGGGAAGAATAAATAGAAGGGGACAAGAGATAGTGGGGGTACAATCATAACACAGTACATCCATCTGAAATTGTGAAAGAATAATTTTCTAAAGAACTTAAACATTTCCAGACAAGCACATTTGTGATTTGCTGCTCCTGGAGCACTGGGGGTGTGGGGTTTACATACTGAACCCCATCACTTCTGTGGTCTTAGCTCAGATGTCACTTCTGCAGTAATGCATTTCCTGACCACCCACACCTCCCCATCTTGCTACATCCATCACTCTTATCAGGCTCCCTCTCTTTTGGGACTCACTATCCCCAGACATACTAACAATTCTTTGTTATTCATCCTCTCTGTTGCATAACTCCATAACACAGTTTTATCTTGCTCATTGATATAGCCTCAGAACATAAAATAATGCATGGCACATAAGAGGCACACAGTATCTATTTGTGTGGAGGATAGATAATGTCAGAAATCTCTGGCTTATATTCCCTTCTGGAGTAAGCATAAAGTGCTTCTGTATGAGGTTTGGAGGCAACTGATTTTCTCTCTTTGACACAATGCTTCTAACTTAGAAGTACACCTGTTGTATATCTCACTGAATACTTAGCCCACCCTACCTGTGGGACTGTGATAGGCAGCCTATTTTGGTTAAATGAGGCTTGTTCCGATGACCCAGTAGAGAACTCTACAAGGGACAAAAAAGTGAGCCACATTCCCAGAGACAGGCGCCTGACACCACAAAGCCCCCAACTCCATAATTCTGTGACTATCAGTCACGCAGACAATGCCCCAAGCTTCTGGCATTCTGGCTAGACTCCACCCCCACAGTTACCTGATAGCCCAGCCCACTATTAAGAGAGGCTTCTTGGCCCCTCCTCCCTCTCTTTAAGCCCTCACCTTTCTTACTCTCTAGCCCTCCTCTCATTCCCTTCCCCGCTTTCACCACATGGCCATGACCAGTATCTCTCTCTCTCTTTCTACCTTCTCTCTTTCTCCTTGCCTTTCTACAATAAAGCTTTATGTAGTGGCTATTCCTGGTTGTCAACTTGACTATATTTGGAATGAATTACAATCCAGAATTGGAAGGCTCACCAGTGACCCTTATCTGGAGGCTTGGAGATCCTTATCTGGATCTTGGTATGAAGATCTTGAGCCATAGTGGCTATGGTTTCCAGAAGATTGAATCTCCGAGTTTAAGGAACACACCTTTAATCTGGGCTACACCTTCTGCTGGAGACAATATAAGGACATTGGAAGAAGGGAGTCTAGCTCTAGCTCTTGCTCCTTCACCTGCTTGCTGCGTGAGACTGAGTAACTGCTAGATCCTTGGACTTCCATTCACAGCTGCGACTGAACCATTGTTGTGAATTGGGCTGCCGATTGTAAGTCATCAATAAATTCCTTTACTATCTAGAGACTGTCCATAAGTTCTGTGACTCTAGAGAACCCAGACTAATACACTTTAAAACCATAGACTGTCTCTGCTCATCAAGACCCACCCTGCTTGAATGAACTGCTTCTAACCTCCCACCAGAAGGCCTTCATGCGCTGCAGCCATGGACCAAACCAAGGACTCTCACCCACGTGGGAACCATGAAGCACCCTCTCCCCCTGCCCTCTCCTTCCTTCAGCCCCGGGGCTCACTGTTGCCCTGGGGCCCCTATTATGTTCTCAGCTTTTCCGAGGTGTCCACTGGTGTATGGGATGTCCGAAGCTAGGAACCTGGTGCCTAGGACACCGCGGGTTCTCCCCCCTCTCTCCCCCACACCCATGGCCCCTCACTTACTATTTACAGTCTTTCATATTTCACATAGAGTGCTTTATACCAGTTTTGACTTAAATGTATTTTTCCTTTTACTTCATTGTCTCATCAAATTTTCACTTATTTTATTTTCTAGTGTCATATATATTTGTGACACATACATACACACATATATGTATATATACATATATGTGTGTGTATATATATATATAATTCTGAGAAAGAATTCAATAATCCCTGGGAATTCTAAAATTTACCTTACTAGAATGCCACTTGTTATATGTCATTTCTATAAACATAGCATTAGAAAATCCTTCATGAAGTAAGAATCATATAATTTATGAAGAAATAAGCATGAGCCAAGATTATTTTCCCGTGGCTGTGCACTTACTGCTGGCTGTTGTGCTTGTTGGCCCTCACCTTCTTGTACTAACAAGGCACCATGAATAGGGAGGCAGGTAGTAGAAAGCAGAAACAGCGTGTTTGAAATTAGGTCCTTTTCTTTGCAGTTTGTGCCTTGGAATTGTGGCAGAGGGTTATCTAACCTAGGTTTTGTGTTTTTGTTGTTGTTGTTTGTTTGTCTGTCTGCATTTACACAACTGTCCCAGCCCCATGAAGATGTTGTAAGTAGCACTTAACTTATATATCATTAGCAAAAGGAATGTGTACTCCTTATCTAAAGGAAAATGGTTCCGTAGTGGTCCTGTGTACTGGCTGGATAACAGCTAAGACTGAAACCACATTTTAAAGGAGACAGAGCCACACAGCATGAAGGAAACTTTATTCCTGAGTAGCCACTGGGAAGAACATGCCTGGGGAAAAGCACCCAACCCAACACATTAGCAAGAAAAAATGTCTTCTACTACGCCACTGGAGTTTAAGGTTGTTAGGATGCTGTCCTGGGTCTGCCTCTCCCTTCTGGGTAGCCAGGCCCATTGCACAGTGAGCTGGACTGGAGGGAGAGAAGCTTAGCAGGGTCAGGTGGGTATAGGCAGGATCTTGGTCAGTTGTGAGTGCATAGATAAAGAAAACACAGAGCAGGGAACAGCTTCAGAGCACTGGTTCAGTTTGTTGGGGGAACCAAAGGCTAATGGAACCTTTGTGGGATGAGTAGCGGCTCTTGGGTAAGTGTACATCACTGGCTGGGGCCAGAATACTAGGGATGCCTCATTTTTGTGAGCAGAAATTCCAGGTGCTGCTGGGCATGACCTTATAAGGGGAAAGGAAATTTAACCTAGCTACTGGCTGTGTGACATTCTCTGGTGAGGCAAGGGTGGGAGGCACACATTTGCCAGGACATAGAGGCCTGGGGCAAAGGGGGCAGTGGAGTGACCCTGCCCCTGCCCACCTCAGGATGAGATTTCCAGGATTTGGGCACACATCAGCCCCACTCATCCAGGCCTGCTCCTCTCCATCTCACAGCTTTCTGGCCCCACATTAAGACAGCAGCAGGCATTAGTTACCCTAAGGACACCCATCCTAGGAATGTCTCAGAGGCACATTTTTCTTATAAGCAGAAGAGAAATAGGTTAGGCCACAACAAAGATAAAATATAGCATTTCAGAAGCACCTGGTCCATGGATTATTTAGTGAGCTATATATAAGTTGGGAAGATGATGCAAATATTTACCTAGCACGATTTACCCTGAAATTCAATCTCCAACCATCGAGAAGGAGAAGGAAGAGAAAAGAACAGAGGGGGAAGAGAGAAGATGGGAGGAATATATGAAAGTAAGCTTAGTGGTTAGACTAGGAATGGACTGCATAGACTCGTGTTTGAATGCTTGGCCAATAGGAAGTGGCAGTATTGGGATGTGTGGCCTTGTGGCCAATAGGAAGTGGCAGTATTGGGAGGTGTGGCCTTGTTGGAGGAAGTGTCACTGTGGAGGCGGGCTTTGAGGTCTCCTATCTTCAAGCCACGCCCAGTGTGACACAGTCTGGCACACATTCGTTCTGTTGCTCCTTCTCCAGTACCATGTCTGCCCACACACTGCTGTTTTCCTCTATGATGATAATGGACTAACTTTTGAGACTATAAGCCAGCCCCTGTTAAATGTTTTCCTTTATAAGAGATGCTATGGTCCTGGTGTCTCTTAGTAGCAATAAAACCTTCATTAAGATAGATTGTTTTCATTGAAAAAATCTCAAAATGTCGCAGATTAAAGTGACAATAACACATTGGCAGTTGCTGAGTCTGTGTCATGTATGGAAGGAAAAGCATCCTGAGAAAAGAATGGCCCTTACATGAAGTGAAGTGATTAACCACCTGGAAGACCCCCCCCCCTTTTAATTAGTTTGAGGGGTCAGCCCATATGTGTGCAGGTGCCTGTGGAAGCCACAAGGTATCAGATCCCTTGGAACTGGAGTTACAGGAAGTTGTGACCTGCCAAACACAAGTGCTGGGGCTCTGACTCTGGTTCTTATGAAAGCAAACTGTATTAAACACTGAACCACTCCAGGGTCCGTGGAAGATACTCTGTGTCTGTCTGTGTGTGTGTGTGTGTGTGTGTGTGTGTGTGTGTACTTTTTTGTGGATGAGTAAGTCTTTGCTGTCAGTGTTGTTTATTTTGTAAAATCAAAGGGATAAGTATAGCATACCCTGAAATTAAAATAATGTATGTAGTATTAATTCATACTACAGAGAAGCTCCCTGTTATCATGTGCAAATATTTAGTTCTCATAGTTAAACTATGTACTCTTTTCCATGTATATGAAGACAAACCTGTACTTTTACTGCCATCATTCCTGAGAAGAGTACACACTATGCCAGTGAACAGTTTTGAGGAAAAATGAATAGCTTTACAATAAAGGAGATATTCTAACAATCAAAACCCAACAATCTGAAGTATGCCTACATTCCTAGTACTTGGGAGGTTAATATAGGAAGATCAAGCACTCAAGGCTAGCTGGGCATAGCGGGACATGCTTTTAATCCCAGCACTGGGAGGCAGAAGAAGGTAGGTGTCTGGTTGGAGGCCAGTCTGGTCTACATAGTTATAAAATAGAAAGACCCATTCTCAACTCCCCTTTAAAAAGAGAACTCAGACAGGCAGTGGTGGTGCATGCCTGTAATCCCATCACTTGGGAGGTAGAGGCAGGCGGATTTCTTGAGTTTGAGGCTAGCCTGGTCAACAAAGTGAGTTCCAGGACAGCCAGGACTGCACAGAAAAACCCTGTCTCGAAAAACCAAAAAAAGAAAGAAGAAAGAAAGAAAGAAAGAAAGAAAGAAGGGAGGGAGGGAGGGAGGGGAAAGAAGGAAGGAAGGAAGGAAGGAAGGAAGGAAGGAAGGAAGGAAGGAAGGAAGAAAGAAAGAAAGAAAGAAGGAAAGAAAGAAAGAGGGAAAGAAAGAAAGAAAGAAAGAAAGAAAGAAAGAAAGAACGAACGAACGAAAGAAAGAAAGAAAGAAAGAAAGAAAGAAAGAAAGAAAGAAAGAAAGGAAGAAAGGAGAGAGAATTCTCAAAATTAATCTTGGCTATAAAACAAGTTTGAGATCTGGCTGACTCCATGAGACCTGTTCAAAATGAGCAAACCCCACCACCTAACAATAACAAAACCAGCCAATGAATAAGTGAACAAATAAATAAATACATTTGCTAATATTCATACTCCCAGGTAATCTAGGTACCTCACAGTCAAAGACACACTTGTATTTAAGTCACAACTTCCCAACAATAGGCACATCCAGAAAAAGTGAAAAAGTGTTAGAACTAATAGAAAGAAAAAAAAACAAACAAACAAAAACGCAGGACTATTACTCTGACATTCACTGGTTGCTAATTGTTGGAAATGATACAAATGATTACAAGTTGTACATGGTACCAGCAAAGCAAAAGGAAACTTAACCAGAAAAGGACTCTGAGTGAGGCCAGAGAACAAAGGACCAGGAAATTTCAATGTCAAGAAAATGTCTTCAGGCATTCATTGTAAGTACACATTACTTCTGATCTCAGGGATGCTTGCCATAAAGGATCTGGCACCGTGGTAGCATGGCTTAAATACACACTTTTTCTAAGTATAAGCAACATTAGAAGTAGCTGCTACAAACCTTCACTTACAGTGATACATAGGAATATGTTACAGGATCACACCTGCCTGTAAATGCATTTCCTAGGACTCCAACTCCCTCTTCTGGCCTTCTCAATTACATGTGTGTGCACACACACGCCTAATGAGTTTTAACAAAACCTGGGCTTTTTTTTTTTTTAAACTCAGGAAGTGGCACCTAGATTGGTGTCAGTCTTCTAAAAGCTGAGTAGTAATTCTTTGACAAATTTATTCAAATTATATTAGTTTATTTTCTTAGGAGGTCCTTAAGAATTCCTTCATCCTCTGACTGGCATATATACATTAACTACATCCACCTCTTCCTTTTGAGTCACTTTTTCTATGAATTCTTGTTTAAAAGTTTTTTTGATTTATGGAATGCATATAAGCATTTTGCCTGCATATATATCTGCATACCATGTGAACAGAGGCTAGATGAACGTGTCAGATCCCTTGGGACTGGAGTTACAGATAGTTGTAATCTATGTACACGCAGGGAGACATGTACTCCTTCCACACCCCCGTGTTTTGGCGAATACTACCTACTTGGATGTGTGGAAGATGGTTCCCTGGATCCTACTCCCATCCTGAGAACTGGAGAACACACTCTGAGGTAAACAGTGGAGTTCAATGCGGGGAACTGTGTAGAAACTCTGTTTTTGACACATTATGGCTACCACCTCTTAACCTGCCATCAGTCTCCATGTCTCGATGTCGTGAACTGGACTGTGCTATCCATTACTCAGCTCATGGGAAACATGAATCAAAGACACTCCTATTCTACCTTCCCACCAAAACCACAGCTGTGTAGACATGCTGGACATTTATCTTTTTATACCCGTTTGCATAAAACATGCTGATTTCCCCCCTTGCTGGCACCTGTCCAAGCTCTGCCCCTGTTGCTGCCTCTATCTCCTCTCTCTTACTGGCACCATGACCTACCTGGATTCACCTTAATCCCATCACTCACTCCATTTGAAGCACTGGACAAAGTAATGATCCACAGGAGTGCACGTAGAGGGAAAGCTTTCCTTATGAAAATCAGATATATCCCCAAATGGGAAACATTCAGAGGGGACCTTTCCTTGTTTCTATCACCGAAACAATCTAAATACAGCCTCAGAACTACTTGCAGGGCGTTTGTCTGAGGGCGATCTTAGGTATAACAAGACAGGGGCTGAGGCACTGCTCCACTTTCGTGAAGGCGATGGGCATGCAGTGATTGTTATGGTTCAAGGTGTTCAGACACATCCTTGCATGAATGGCCAGAGACCAAGTGTGTACATGAGACATAGCAGTTTGGTCTCAAATCCTCAGGGATAAAGTTAAGAACATTTCATAAGCCCACAAATAATCAACAGAGGATCTGAAACTTCACCTCACAGCCATCCTGCTGTTGCTCTAATGACCAGCCTAGAAATTCAGCCTGTAAACCTCATGCCTACCAGAAATGAGTTTATCTCTGGGTTGCACATTTCAAAGATACCCACCCAGTTCCTATGATCTCAAACTCACAACAAAACACAAAACATTAACTCATCTGTGCCTGGCTCAGCATTTAACAGGGCTGGGGAGATGGTAAAAAGCGCAGGCTGCTCTTCTAAAGGACTCAGCTGATTCTTAATACCCATGGCAGCTCGAAGCTGCCTGTGACTTTCCAACACCCTCTTTGGGCCCCTAAGTGCACCAGGCACTCATGTGGTACACCAACATCCACACAAGAAGAGGTGGAGGGAGGAAGAGGAGAAAAGGGAAATACACACTAGTTACACAGCCTTTCCTTTGAAGGTAAAAATTTTATTTTTGAGGAACTTGTTACTGCACATTTCAGAGAGAGCTATGTGAGAAAGCAAAAACGTTCTCCCCTCATCCTAGGAATAAATAAGGGCATAAAATTTCTTCTTAAATCATGACACTTGGAAGTTTAGCACCAGCATCCAAAATGAACAACAAAGGAAAAAGAGCATTTACTATATATTTCAGATTTCTTTGGTTGGGGCAATCCCCATGTGGTATTAATATTTCTTCTTTTAATTCATATTACCAAAACAGTAAAAACCAGGAAAAAAATAGAAAGCACTAGGTTGCTGAAACTGGGGAGGCTGCTCTCCTGCGCCTGTGCAGGTTCCCGGGATACAGCTTGATGGACACTTGCTGGCTCGTTCCCTTTGTAGTTGTTAGTTTCGTAGAGAATAGCAGTAAACATTCTAATGTCCAATTCTTGGTTAGTCTTCCATTTTATTGCTTAGATGTTTCTTTGGTGTTGGTAAGGTCGTGGGTGTGCTTTTTTGCCTTGTTTTTGAATGGTCATTAATTCTTTAGGTCACCTGGAAGAAATTAAAATCAAATTTTAAGAGTGATATACAATGACCAAAAGTTAGGACAAACAGGCAAAAATTATTTCCATACAATTCAAAATTACTTACAAGGCTCTAAAAACTAGGTATATGTCTTACATAGGCATAATGGGATGAAAATTCTTACTTTTTAATGAAATACTTCTACAAAGTAGAAGAGTCAGTATATAATTAGTATATAAAAAGTCTTGAATGATGATGAACACTGTAAAAGGCAGAGCTGTAAAAGGTAGAAACAGGACTATTGGGGCTTGCTGGCTATTAGCCTAACCCTACACACAGCTGAGTGGATTAATATAGGTCCTGAAGGGGGACTATCCAGTCTGCCTAGAGAAACAAGGAATGCTGCTATCACCCAGCACAGCAGTGTGCCCTCACCGACAGCCAACTCCAACCCACAGTACTGCCCAGAAAGGTTCATTATAAACCCCAAACTGCACCTTCAAAAAGTGGCATGGACAGAGTAGGTTTTATAACTGGAGCCAGAAAGAAATACATAAACGGGTATAGGAGGGTGGTAGGTAAGATCCTGGGGGTGAACCAGGTGCTCAAGCACAGGCCTGGAATCCCAACACCCAGGCCCACGGTCAAGACCACAGAATGAGCCCTCTTCTGTCTGCCCTGAGCCCACCCAAAGAAAACCCAAAATCAAAATCACATATGAATAAAGCCGTTAGCCTAACCCTCTGGCAGCTGCATCTCCTTGGCTAACTTCAGTCTACACAGGTAAAACTGACAACATCTTTAGCAAGACAGATAAGGGGCTGCTCTTCTCCATTCCCATTCGAATACCACAGTTGAGTCAAGCACGTATGACAGCAATAGTCACTAGTTTGCTCTCCTGATAGTGGGCATGGCATGTCAATGCTACAGAAGATGCACTGCTCAATCTCTAATCCCCAAGCAGGCCAGAGCTTCAGAGGCCTCCATCCCATACCAAACTGCATAGCCACAAAACGAGTAACACTAATTGGAAAGAAGGGCAAAGAAAAACCATTCACATTTATGCTACAGGTAACACTTCCCTGGAATTTAAAACCAGGCTCTGGTCAGGAAGTTTTAAATTAACAAACTGAGCCTAGTATGGTGGTGCATGCTTGCAAGCCTAGCACTAACATGGATCACTGAGTTCAGACAACCTGGAATACATAGACTGTCTTTTTGTCTCTTCTTTGTGACAGAGCCTCTTTGTGTAGCTCTGGCTATCCTGAAACTTGTTGTGTAGACTAGGCTAGCCTTGAACTCACAGAGATCCAACTACCTCTGCCTTCTAAGTGCGGAAGGTGTGTGCAACCACTCCTGGCTAATGAAAGATTGTCTTAAACAAATCAGTGACATTGACTGGTAGGTGACAGAACAGCACTGCTTTTCCCAAATGACCTTGCTGTGAAAATGGACCAGTAAGTGCCTGTCACACAAAAATGAGGACAAGTAAGATTCCAAACACTCGCAGGAAGCTGGAGGCAACCCTAGTGTCCCATGGAAGATAGCTTGGCCAGTCTAGCCACTGGGCTCAGTGAGACCTTGTCTCGGCAAGTAACATGGGAAAGAACAAGACGGGGGAAAAAAAGCAACAGCCTTTGCTCACCACAAACACAAAAGCCAAATGACAAGCCTGGCTTGCGGCACAAGTCTGTCAACCCAAGCACTTGGGAACCTTGAAACAGGATTCCCTCAAGTTCAAAGGGAAGTCCCAAGTCAGTCAGGGTTACAAAGCAATATGCACTATAAACCACCAGCAAACACATGCATAAAAAGCAGGAACTAGGTTGGGACGGCCAGCTCAGTGGGGTAAGAGTGTTTGCTGCTTGTGCAGAGGACGTTTTTTAGTTTCCAGTACCAACACTAGGTGGCTCCTTAGAGCCTATTTCAGCTGTCGAGGATCTGATACTCTTCAGAACTCAGTGGGAACTGGCACTCACATGCACATAGCCCCACACAGACACATCTACACTAGGTTTTTTTAAAAAAAGCATTGTCTAAATAGATAGATAAAACTGGGCCAGCGAGTTGGCTCAGTGAGTAAATGTGCTACTTGTTATCCAAGCCTTCTAGATCCCATGTTCAAAAGAACTGACTCACAAAAAGTGGCAACCATTAAACCTGTCTCCATATTTATACCTCAACTTAGGGATTGACACTATATAAGGGTCAATCTCCAATATACTGAACATCCAACCATACCCCGCTCCTGCTCCCCCAACCAACCAACCAACCAACCAACCCCCCCCCCCCCCCCCCCGGCCTCCAACCTCCCAGGTGCAACAGAGACCACTGCGGGCACAGTGGAATCGCAGTGTGCTGCTGAGAGAACAGGAACCAGGCTCACCCTGCTGGTGGTTACGGTGCCTGGGAGCCAGGGTCACTCGGCACTGCTCTGTTCGGTAGCTGGAGCGGGGTTCTCAGTTGGTGCTTCACCTGCCTTGGTCTGAAACAGAGCAAACCACAAACTCCTTCAGAGGACTGTGTAGTAGCCTTTAAGGGTAAATGGTCTCAAAAGTTAATTTTCTTGCCTAGGAAGAGAAATAACAACGTGGGTTTTGCCTTTTATGTGTGGGTCAGAGACTAAGTGGCTTCTACTTGCCCAATAAATACCTTTCCACCTAGAGCCCACAGCGTGCCACGGCTGTGCTAAGAGTCCACAGCGTGCCATGGCTGTGTTACTCTGTCCTTGTTCACCGGCAGTTCTCTGCTATTAACTGTTGCCCTTCATACTAAGCTCCCAATCCCTGCTAGTCTAATTCCTCCAGAGACTGCTTAACAAGCTCAAGTCAAACGCTCAGCTCACGTTGCAGGAAGAAAATACTGTCTACAGATGAAGCCTAAGTAAGCAATGTTGTGCTTGATTAAGTGTCCAGTTTCACACGGAGAAAGACCATCCTTAGGACTTTAAAAAAGATGGCATAACTCCTCAAGGTGATCTGCGTGTATCTCTCCTGCCTGCTGGCTTTACCTCTTTGCCATCTTGTGAAACAGCGTTGAGGGGACGGGAACGGCGCCTATAGTTGTAGGGACGTCGGAATCCACGGCGGGCAGACGGCTGGTTTGGACCATTAGCCGCTTGCTGGTTTTCTTTGTCTTCAGCCTCTCCAATAGCAGGGGCAGGTCGTGGGCGAGCAGGTCCCCTAGAGCAGGGAACAGAAGTTACATAAGAGAGCTACATGTCGGAGGTGGGATGTGTGGGTTGAAGGGTGGGGTGGGCAGGAGTACTCAAGGGCATGAGGTTTGTCTACTATTGAGTCAAATGATTACTTGCTCAATCACCCACAGACCAGACCAGTGCAGGCAATGCAGATGGAATGATGTTTTGGTGAAACCCGTATTTCTCCATTCTGTTGTTCTTTTGCTTATTTACAAATTTGTAGTAAACAAACAATACAGTAAAATACATAGGGTCCTACACGGCACTATGATAGGCACCAAGGAAAATGGAGAAAGAAGCATGGCCCAGGCTGCTGCCTGCACACAAGACGATCTGGAAGAAAGCAAGATTCTTACGGAGACTCCTTAGCAAGGAAGGAGTCACTAACCATTACTGCAAACTGGAAACAACCATGTAAGGAAGGCTGCAGCACAAATTCTTTCCCAGTCTGTTTTGTTTTTGCTTTAATAAACCCTTATTGATAATCAGCTGGTATGTTTAACCAATAAAACACATGCAAATGTTCCGAAGTCTGAAGGCAGGAATAGTTCTCTGGTACCAGTGTTTTAGACAGGGGATGGACAACATGTAAGACACAACATCCCAGAAGTACCATTTGTTCCCCTCACCTCGAAGGTGACATGGTACTGACAAAAGCCTCTATTATGAAGCTTCCACAGGGTGATGGCTCTTGGGCAAGAGCACCTGCACCCTGAACACATGACCGGAGGAATGGTTTCTATCCTGGGAACCCATGAGAGATGCGTGTTCTGACCCACCCCCCCCAATACATGCTGAGGCGCACACACACAAGGAAGAAACCTAACAAAACCACCACCCAAAGGGTCTCAGGGAGTCTAGCCCAAATGAGGAATAGCAAGAGACAAAGCACATTAAAATGTCCCCACTCTTCACTGACCGTAATGCCAATGGTACTGACATGGTGTACAGAGGGCATCGTGGTAAACATCAGAGACCATTTATTCATGTAAATGTCTTACCACAGAATAACTCCACCCCTTCTTGGTTGTTTTTTTTTTTTTTTTTTTTGAGACAGGTCTCACTGTTTAGCCCTAGCTGGCACAAAATTCAGAGATTCACCCGCCCCTGCCTCCAGCTTTGATGACTTTTCAAAATGTCCAAGGTACAGACCTGATGGCCATAGCAGAGGCCAGAAACATTCCAAAGGACACAGAGCTACTAAACGCTTGGATTCTTCATAGGCTATGTGTTCTACAGCCAGCTTTCAACAGTCCCAGTAGACTACCTTGATGATTTAAAATGTTTAGTATTTCAACTTACATTTTTGACACAATAAGGTGCCCATTAATTAATGCTTATTGTTTAGTTTAGTAAAAATTAGGCATTAAATCAGATATAGTGTCAAACACCTATAAATTCCAGACTTTGGAGGCCGAGAGCTGAGGCAAAAAGGAGTTCAAATTAGAGGCCAGCCAAGGGTACATAATAAATATGAAGCAAGACTTGGCTACACAGTTAAGATCCTGTGTCAAAACAAACAAAATAAAGAGGTTTATTTATGCCACTTCAAGTTGCAGGTCATGACCAGTCACAGTTAAAGAGAGAACAGCATTCTTTCTGGTTGTAAAGAGAATGAATATCTCAATGTGTGTGAAGCCCTGGGCTACTCCCCACTACAAACGATCAGGCTCATGACCAAAGCAACCATATCTTCAAATAACAAGCATGGCCATGTAACAGACCCACAGTGCCCTCTTTCATACCTGCGGAACCTCGGGCGGTAAGTCGGATTCCGATGAGCCTGGAGCTGTGTTCCCTCGGGGACTCCATCCTTCATCTCCCCAATCTCACCAGCCTAAAGGGCAATGACAGCTGGAAATGAGCCAGGACACAGGGCAAGAAGGGTCAAAGCACACAGTCCTGTGCAGGAGACTGGCTTTAAAAAGCAAATCTGAGGCAAGAGCTTTGTTACCAGCCTGAAGCTCCAGTAACTGAGCCTGCTACTCATTGGCTATTTTTACAAATGACAGGAAAGAAATGAAAACTCATTCCTACCACAACAGCCTATCCCCTTCCTTAGCACAGGGCACCTAGCTTTTCACACATTAAGATCTGACCCTTTCAATGCTGAAAAGACTATCTGAAGGGCTTGAGCCTTATTCTTAGGGCTCAGCCGGCACTGCTCTCACCTAGTATGTGAGAAGAACTAGTTCCCAGCACCAAAAAGCAGACAAAATAACATATTTATATTAAAAGAAAATATTGTATTTCTGAGCAACTGGGCATGTTCAACTGCTTTAAACTCAGATGCACTGACCCACTAAGGTACATAGGTTTCAGTGTTCATGTTACCCATAGCTAGAAGCAGTTGAGGGAGGTGTCGGACTGGCAGGAGATAAGGAAGGACTGGCTTCAACCCAGTCCTGACAAAGCTTAAGCATACCCTTACCTATAGGTCTTCCTTGAAGCTTTTTTATCCGCTTATGATAAGTTTAGCATTTAAAAGTATGTTTTTGGAGGGAGGGGAGTCGTTAAGACAAAGTATTACAATGGCGCCGTGGCTACCCTCTAATGTGTGATCCTTCTATCTCTGTCTACCAAGGGTTAGAACTATACATATGTGTAGCTACCACCCCCCCCCCCAGCTTAAAAATTCCTAGGCCGGATATATGATCTAGGCCTCTAAGACTGGTGACCTGAATTTGTAACCAGGGACCCACATGATGAAGAGAGCTTCAGTCAGCAAAGTGCTTGCCTTGCAAGTTGGAGGACTTGAATTCAGATCCCTACCACTGATGTAAAGAGCCAGGCATGCATCTGCAATCCCAAAATTGGGAGGCAGAGGTGGGCAGATCCCTGGCGCTCACTGACTAACCAGTTTCAATCAGAGATCCTGTCTCAAAAGTAAGATGGAGGGGCCAGAGAGAAGGTTCAGGTTAAGAGCACTGGTTGTTCTTCCAGAGCACCTGAGTTCAATTTCCAGCACCCACATAGTGGCCGGCAATCACTTCTAACTCCAGTTCTAATGAATCTAAAGTCCTGTTCTGATCTTCAAAGGTACGAGGAACCATGTATATACAATAGTCATACGTTCAGGCAAAAAATCCTCCCCACCCCACTACTGTAACATACACACAAAATAGCAAGAGAAATAATAACAACAACAACAAGAATAGAGATAAGAGGAAGACACCTGCCATGGCCCTGTGACACAAACACACATACATTCACTCACAAAACAACAACCTATCCCTGCCTGGCATGGTGGCCCAAGCCAGTAACCCCAGCACTCAGAAGACTGAGGCAAGAAGAGAACCATGAGTTCCAGATCAATCTAGGCTACATAATGAGACCCTGTCGCAACAAACAAACAATAACAACAAAAAACCCATCTCCTTGCTTCACCTCTTCAAGAGAACGAGAACATGAGCACTTCCAGCATTCGCCAGTATGCCCACTTGCTTCCTTATAATTCATTTCTTTTTGACCCCGATTGAGGGAGGGCATCACACTCACATCCAAACTTGTCTGTTTTCAACACACGAAGCAAACTAACCCCATTGACCTCTATCCTATCACTGATTAAGGCGGGTAAGCTTCTTGAAGTCATAGCCATCGCCTTCATTTTATAACAACCACAAATGAAGTACCCCTCACTCCTCAGTTGGCATTATGATTTTACTATGTTTCAATGTCCCTTATAGCAACCAGGCCTACTTAGAATCCTGTATTGAGTTTATTTATCTTTCTCATCATTCTTGGCTATCAGATCTGAGCACCTAAATTTGGGATACTTTACATTTAATTCATGCACCTGGATAAGAAAGCCACAAAGTAGAGTGATGATCTATTTTCCTTACCTTGTGAAGTGGTCTAACACTGTTGACATACACCAGTTAGTGCTTTCCAAGATCCCACTAGCCTGAAAAAGCTGTTCCTCAAATGTTCAGTATATTCGTGTATTTATCTCCACCTGTATGGACTCGTGGGTTTCAATTTTCTTCAGTGAGCCATAATCTGTTGCTTTCATTACTGGCTAATAGGAACTCTACATGCAGGTTTATAGACTCTTGACAAGTCTCCAACAATCTTTAGTCTTTATAGAGTACTTCCTGCCTTTGTGGCACAGGATGCTCAAGGCTTTTACTGGTATTTACTCTGACCCAGCTCAGAAAACAAGTATTTCTAGAAAGGGGCTTCTTTCCACCAAAGAGTTGCACCCAGAAACAAGTAACTCAAGATGAACCATGCTCAGCACTGCTAGGGTATCCCTGCTTTGGAGTCTTTAAGTACATACATGCTCACAGACATACACATACAATCCAACATGTTCCATATATATGCCTCTCTTGATTTGCTTCATCTAACAGCTCTGGTAGTTACACTCTTCATTTAAATAAGGGGCAAAAGTGAGGCCAGAGGCACCAAAAAACAACAACAACAAAAACAAACAAACAAACAAACAAACAAAAACCCACATCATTTGAGTCCTTTACAGATACACTGGCTACAAAAAACCTAATGGCAAACTTAAACTTTTCCTCACTGAACACTGTCCTCTAAGTTATCAAACCTGACCACCATCTCCTTGATTTCTGATTGTCCCCTACAGCCTGGTCATCAAGAGTAGATAACTTCATGATGCTTATTCTTGGATAGGACTCCCACCCTGGCTTCATCACATTTACAGCAAGACCTTACTGAGCAGCAGCAATGACCTGCCTTCTCCAAGATTCTCACCCTACTCCCCCGCTACCCCACACTCACCATCCCGACCAAATTACGTCTATGCTTAACGTCCTGACCACACAAGCACCACACCACATCAAAGATAGGCAGAAAAGTCATTGATGCAATCTGTATGTGGTAATATATGATATGTGTTTCTTTGGTTTTGGTATTCTTTCATTCTTTCCTTCTTTTTGGTTTTTCAAAACAGGATTTTTTTTTTTGTGTTTATGTAGCCCTGGCTGTCTTGGACCTCACTCTGAAGACGATGCTGGCTGGCCTAAAACTCAGAAGCTGGGATTAATGGTGTGGAACAACTTGCCTGGGTTTATAATGTGTCTTGTATGTGTCAGTTTGGTAGTATGGATATATAAATACAGCAGTACACCTGGAGAGGAGAGAGGACAACCTGAGGTGTGGGTCCTTGCATCCCACCATGTTTGAAACAAGGCCTTTTGTTGTTGGCTTCTGTAGAGGTCAGACTAATTGTCCTGCAAGCTTTTGTAGTTTCTCCTGTGTCTGTCTCCAATCTTGCTGTAGGAAGGAGCTAGCACTACATATGCACACTGCTATGCACAGCTTCACATGGTGCCTGGCGATATGAGCTCAGGTCTAACGCTTGCATGGCAAGTGCTTTTAAAACCACTGCCAAAGTCATCAAAGTTGCTAATTGTTAAAAACACTCAAATCGGTCGGGCGTGGAGGCGCACGCCTTTAATCCCAGCACTGGGGAGGCAGAAACAGGCGGATTTCTGAGTTTGAGGCCAGCCTGGTCTACAAAGTGAGTTCCAGGACAGCCAGGGCTATACAGAGAAACCCTATCTCGAAAAACAAAACAAACAAACAAAAAAAAACCCTCAAATCTCTTTATCTGTAAGAAAAACAACAAAAAATATGGAAGCAACATAGCTTAGTTCATAGGCTAAAGACAAAATTAGGACTGATTTCAAACACCTGCCCCTGGTAAGAGCCACAGTGCGGCTTCCTTCTCTCACCAATTACTCTCTGAAGCTTAGGGGCTGTATCTTTCAAATAAACATAACCACCATTCTCAAGAAGGGGGACCATTGCCTACTGATTGTATGTATGTATGTATGTATGTATGTATGTATGTATGTATGTATGTATGTCTCCATGTTCTTCAGCATTAACCACTGGTCTGAATGCTGCATGGTATTATTTCCCATGTTGTCCCACATTGATCCATAGAATTTCACTCTGCAGTAGGAGTCAAAGCCTTTTCCATCTGAACTTAATAGTTTGTAACTACCCTTGAGATTAACCTTCACGTTTTTAAAAAATAGTTTACAACAACACAATGTCCTAGAAGATGCCTAGTTACATGTAGAAGTTTCTGATTTGAGCCGTTGATTTGGCTTCAATAGTGCAGTAGTGCTCCTGAAAGATTCTAATGGAAAAGTTGCTGCAGCCATCTAACATGGGTTCTGTTTCCAAGATGGAACAGCTATGGTCGGCTGTATTCCAAACAACCACATGCAGTTATTTATATGTTGCCAAGAGTAAGCACGCTGCTGGGAGGGAGGGGGGGGGGGGAGAATCAGCATTAAGTCACATGATGCTCATTCTACGACACCAAGAAATCATTTTTAGTGATTCTTGGTTTCAGGAAGTGTGCCTTATATGCCCAATAGTAGGACCAGCCCGGAAGCCGCTGCTACAGAGCGGCAACCCGGCTGCATGTTCTTGCTTTCCTTTCCTAGAAGCCTCAGACGCTGCCCTGAAGATGCCTACTCTGCCTCGTGTACCCCATGTCTCCATACATCTGACACTCCTTGTTATTTTTAGCACATTTGTCAGGGGCAGCTGTTGAAGAGTTAGAAGGGAAAAACAAGAAGCCGTGTAGAAACAACAGCCATGCATGATGGGAATGGGAGGGGTGTAGCAGAGATTGAACAGAATGTTCAGTCCAAACGTTTGGGGGGGTGAGGGGTGGTGGAGCCCAAGGACACTAAGGAAGGAGCTGTAGCTGAGGTAAATGAGGACCCGCTCTCAGCTTCCCAAGCTCCCTGGGAACTGAAACACTGTTGTAAAGCTTATTAAGGAATTCTCAAAAGCTTTACTTATTTCCAACACTCAAAAAACTCCATTCTGTTAGGGTACCAGAAAACAGCTCTCTCATCCGATTTGGAATGTTACATTTTCCACTGCACGTTGCGCCCCACCCTCATGTTTAATACCACATTCTAGTAAAGGCACTCCATGCCTCCACTAACAGGCAAACTTCATCTCTCCAAAACCTGATTTTCTCAAAAAGTGAAAGAACAGGATTAAAACCTAGGCCCTCTTTGAAATAAGAGTCCAAGTTCTTTTGTCTCAGTAGGTAGCACAATCTAGCCCTGAACTGGGACCCCTCCTGCTCAGCTTGCATCATCATGCCTGGCTTGTTTTCCTTACACATCTACAAACTAGACTCGATACCTATTGTCCCATGATATGCATGGCTCAAGATGTACTTCTTTTATTATTTTTTTTTAATGATGTACTTCCAAACACGTTTTTACAAGTGCGCTAAACAGGCGTGGGCCTTGCCTCAGCTTTGGTAGCACAGGAAGCTGCAAGCAATAAGCAATGTGTTACTTCTGATAGCTGGAGTTGAAGGAGGAGGAGGAGGAGGCAGAGAAGGATGAAGGGTGAGGACTGCTGAGGAGTCTCAGGTGCATTTTACCTGCATTCTGTTGGGATGGGGAAAGACCCGTGAGCGACGGTCAAAGGTCTGTCCCACGTGGTAAGGCGGGAAACGCCGCTGCCGGTATGGAGGGCGATACTGGGGGCGGCGCAGCTGATTCCTGGCCCCAGAGAACTGCCCATCTGCGGCAGGGGGCTCAAATCCTTCACTGCTGCCGCTCCCTTCCTCCTCCTCCTCCCCAGCGTACTAGCGAAGCAAAGAAACATAGTTTCAGAAGAAGTTACAGCGAGGCAAGAACCAAAGAATACCACTTAGGATGAGCTATCACCAGGAAAAACCCCAACTCCCAGAGCAGTGACCTTTCATTGTGAAGACACAACACTGTGCAGACGCAACGCACGTAGCCCAGACAATCAAATGATTGGCTGGGATAAACTACATGGAGATTAAAATAGATCTATGCAGATATCATACCGAGCAGCAGGAAAGCAAGAGCAAATCAATCTATTACCAAATCTAAGGATACTGAATTAGACAGAACAGCAGTGTTACACTGTTTGGCTCCTTTCAATGTGTCTCCCAAATTTGCGCAGTGGGGAAAGTCAAGAACTATCAAGAAAAACAAAACAAAACAAACAAAATTTTATGATGTCACCAGTTGATTTGACCTAGGCGGTAAGCAACCTAGGGCAGTTGGCTCTCTGGAAGCCTTCCCAAGCTAGAGGCAAAGCACTACCACAATTCCACTAAGATGCTCATCTCTCACCAGCATATGGTGAGCTTCTAGTTTAGAATGGCAGGCAATCTCTCAAAAGGCCAAGCACAAAGCAGACAGAAGATTCAGACTGTCTTCTACTAAAGCATGCATCACAAGCAGGCACACAATGGCGGAGTGCAACGTCCAGTCTTCTCTCCCAATGTGCACAGGACTTTCAATTGAAATGTGTTATCAGTATTGTGTCATTTTAAATTAAGTTAATTTTAATTTCTAGTATAATAGCAATATTTAATGATTAATGATTTTGAGATCCTTAACACTACCTAAGCCGAAAGGTAGGTTCAAAATCAAACAGCGAGGGCTAAGATCTATTGCATACTTCCTTTCTATGTAGAAATAAGGTTTAATTGTATTTTAATAGCAGGACATCCTAATACTATTTCTAAAACATAGAACTCATTTTTCCCTTTTATTTTAAGAACTAAACAAACATCCCTAAAGCATTTAGTAACTCAAATCTCTCTATAAAGAATATGAAATGACAGTCTTACAAGAAAACACCTGTAATTTTTTTTTAACTGAATTGAAAACTAGTTAGCTAGTGATCAGTCTCTCTTAGACGATGGGTTACTTAAGTTTCAGAGCCTCCACACCAAACCCAGACGCCCAACTACTAAACTCCCACAGAACTGGTTTGGTCTAACTTCACAAACCAATAACACGCTCTTCTGAGAGACTGGACTTAGCTCAAGGGACCATGCGTGTCAGGGAGGCTCTCTGCCACTGAGCCAGAGCCCAGCCCTTTTACTTTTCATTTGGAGACAGGGTCTCCTACGTTACTCAAGCTGGCCTTGAACTCACTCTGTAGCCCAAACAGGGCTTGCACTTGCGATCCTCCTGCCTCAGCCTCCCGAGTAGCTGGGATTACAGACCTGCGCCACCAGGCCTAGCTCATTCTACTCTTTATAAAACCTGTATGAATAAATGATTCACAGTTATGTAAAGATATATTTTGCATAAAAAATATTCACCACATAAATTTCTGAAGGCATTATCTCTAAGTTCATACACTTACATCCTTCATATAGACCTCTATGAAGCAATCACAATGGTTCTACCCTTGTTGACCATACTCAACGTTAGTACAGTGGAAGACTGCCACAAAGATCAACTTCACTTCTTTTCCAGCTCTTGGAGGGAAAAATGTTCAGGAAAAATTTTTACTGAAGATTTTCTACCACTTTTACTTCTGAATTGACCTAGGCATGAATGTGAATGAACTGAGTCAAAGCAAACTGCCCATCCCTACTCCTGCCCCTCAAAGATTAAGTGGAACACATGCGTGTATCTGTCTGTGTGTACATACGTGGGAGGCTAGACGTTGACACTGGCTATTGTTGAGACAGGGTCTCTCACTGAACCTGGAGCTAGGATAGCGGGATGAGCTGCCGGCATCTACTTGTCTCTCTCTGTGTCCCAGTACTTGCCATTGCCCAGTGTGTGCTGGACTCAGGTCTTCATGATTGTATGGCAGGCACTGTATTGACTGAGCCTTTTCCCCAGCCCTCATCAATTGTTAGTAAAACATAGTAAGAGAAAAGAATAAGCAGATGAAATATAAGGAATGCAACAAAATCAACATGGGACAGGAGTGGGTGGCAGTTTGAAAGCAGAAGCACACAGAAAATGTATATGCATCAAAATAGTGCCAAGTCAGTTTCATCTGTGTATTTTTTTCTTTGTAGCTCTAGATGGCCTGGAACTCAGATCTACCTGCTTCACCCTTCAAGTACTATGATTAAAAACAGGAGCCACCGTAACTAGCTAATCTAAAGACATTTTGTTCTTTTGAGATTTTCTTCTGAGTTTTTCTTTGTGTGACACAGGTAACTTTCCTACCCTACTGTGCTCAGAGATCCCTGACTATTGAGCCTGTGGCTCTGGCACCAGATTCCATGTTAACAATATGTATCATTATATTACCACACCTTCTTAATGAAAATCTAGCAAGCTCCACAAATGGGTTCATTGTGTTTACCTTGAGAATATTCCTTTAATCTTAATCTAAGAATGTTCCAGCCAGATTCACTTCACCTAAAGATGCTTCAACAGACAGAGACTAATCCAAATGCCTAAAGATCTGTAATTTCGCACCACTTTACTTTGAACTAAGTAAGAACAAAAGGCTACACCAAGTAGCCCCTTAACCGAGGCGTGTCACTCAACACATCTGAGGCAAGCATGCACCGTGATTCCTAAGATAGCCCCACTCTTTCTTGCCAGACAAACGCAGACTTTCTTGAGGCCAGCTGTCTCAGCATCAAGGCAGGAAACAGGCTGCATAGCTGTGATGGGAACCCCAATCCTGGTGCCAGTAAATACCACAAAATGAGGATCTGGCCAAAGGAAGACAAAGCCTTTGGACAACTTGGCACCTTTGTCAAATCTGGTTACGAGATAAGTGAATGTCTGTTACTTGCAGCCAACTCTATCCTAAATGACACAACTTCTGACTGGCAAGTTTCCAATGGGACCTGTAGCTATGAATAAACTCTGGGCACTAAAAATTTCCTTCCAAAAAATGATCACGTGCCTTATCTCTAGAATATGGCGCTTTCAAATACGGTATTTATCTGTTCCTAAGTTCATTCAGTTTTAAATATGGGAACATTTGCGATCAATAATTAGGGACACAGAGAACATACATTACGGGGAGGTCCACGGCGCCTGCCATAGTAGCCGCGTCTGTACCGGCGCCGGTCAGCAGCATAGCGACTCCCTTCTACAGGAACTCCATCTGGGCCAGTCACGTTTGCTGCTTCAGCACCCTGAAGAAAACAAAAGTCTCCAAATTTAAAAGAAACCAAGTAACCTCCTTCCAGGAGCAGTCAGCTACAGGGTTAAGAACCCCTACTGTGATGTTAGGGTCCCTGACCTCTGGCTTGAGACACCCCACCCACCCCCTTGTCTGGTCAGTCAAGTTAGAAGCAGTTCATACATCAAACATGAATGAATGATGAATACAAGATACTTCAATGGAAGTGAAACAAAATACTATGAAACGTTAGCACATGCTAAACCCTGTGGTACCCCAAGGTACTACTGGAATCCTGAGTGGTTAGCTCCGGCTGCTCTAACCATCTGAGTTACTGCTTAGCTTGGCAGAAATAAGGAAGACAAAGCCCTTGATATAGGAATAGTCGCCACATAGCCCTCCTTTAGGCCTTCCTGTTATACTGTTGACATTGACTTTTTCTTTTTCTCTAAGAGGTAAGCAATGAAGCTGAGAATTCAAGCATGCTATGAGCAAGTATTCTAACACAGAGCTATATCCCTAGCTACCACATCACCAAATTCACCTGCAACAAATCTGGATTTAAAAAAAAAAAAAAAAGCCCTACTTCTTTGATATATAGGATACTCTAGAGACAGGGAAATGTGAGCCTGGCCTGTCTGCGACTTTAATCACGTATTCTTTACTATGCAGCTAGGTGCAGAAGTATATCATGATCTGGCCAGGGTGAATCCTAGCTATCAAAGCCCTGGTGCTTCCCAAAGTCATCCTGCATACCTGTCTGGAGCCTAAATTCTGGACAGTGTGAGATTAGAGACAAGGAAAGTTTTATCTCCTGGGTCCCTTAGAGCAACCTATACAAGAAATAGGCAGCATACACAACCCAGGAGGCTGCTGTATGCAGCCATTGCACACCAGGATCCACCAAGAGAGAAAGCTGGTCGGCTTAATTGGCTGCAGTCAAACGTTTTTGTCCTCGAGGTGCTAGGGGTATACTTTTGAGACAGAATGTTACTGTGTAGCATAGACTGGCCTCAAACTTGCAACATTCTTCCTCCTTCTTCAGCCTTTCTAGTGCAGGGATCACGGACCACCATGCCTAGTTTATGTGGTGCTAGGAACTGAACCATGGGCTTCATGAATGCCAAGCAAGCACTCTACTAATTGGGTTACATGTCTGGACCAAAACAGTGTGAGGTCCAAACTAAAATGTGTCTTACATTTTGGAGGCTTTATTCCAGAGTTCCTTTATTAAACAAGAAACTAAAATATATAGCATACTGAATATTTATAATGGCATCCAGTAAAAATATTTCTGCTTCCACTTCCTCCTATCACAAAAAAATTAAATATTATTTCAGAGGCTGAAAGGCCACATGTTATACAATAAAACTATGTGCAGACACACTTTCATTACAAAGCTTCTCACCTTTTCTCCTTCAACTACATCAAACTCTACAGTTTCTCCATCCCCCACACTGCGCAGATACTTGCGTGGGTTGTTTTTCTTGATGGCCGTCTGCCAAGGAAACAGAAAATACCATTGGAGGTGCATTCCAATACTGAAATGTGTTCATCAATTTCATGTTAGCCAGATAATATCTATATTTTGCTTAAAACAAACAAATTCCCCCATTCTTCCATTAACCTGCATTTCTAAACACCCTTACACCACAGTGTACATGTCTTTCCTGATTTGTAGGACGCTTCAAACTGTACCCCAATCATATCCCAGTCAGTAGTAGAGAGATGCAGTCACTCAGTCAAGACATTGACTCAGGCTGTTAGATCAAGCCAAGAGGCTCCTGAGATTTTCTCTCTAGCTCCTTCCATGAGGGCAAAAATGCCTACATGAGACCTTGTATAAACATGGGCATGGTTTGGTTACAGAAGCTTATACATGGTGGGTGGCATGTTGGAGTGATGGCTCAGTAGTTATGAGCACACACTGCTCTTGCAAAGAAAGACTTGAGCTGGGCTCCCATACACACATTATGTAGACACCTGCCTATAACTCCAGAGGATCTAATATCCTCTTCTGATCTCCACCAGCACTGCACATATTTGCATATAACCCCACACACACACACACACACACACACACACACACATAAATAAAAAGAAATTAAAATGTTAGTGTGGCTGATATAGTGATATGTGCCTGCAACACTAGCATTTGGAAGGTGGATCAGGAGTTTAACACTAGATTCTTTCTCAAAGATACAGAAAGATGGCTTAAGGGCTCATGTTTGGAATTGTCAGCACTTGATGAAGCAGGGGAATTATGATGATCTTGAGGCCAACCTGGGCAACCGAACCTTCAAGACCACTGTACACAAAGTAAAACCTTGTCTCACAGAAATAAATGAGCACATTAAATAGTGATAAAAAGGAGATATCAATGAGATAAATAATACGCTGGTAACATAATAAACCAGATTCATTTCAGGATTGATGGCACACAAGTGTAATTTGACCTTTAAGGTCTTCCACTTTATGGAAGAGGAAAACATGAGGTGGTGACTTACGTGAGGTCACAAAGCTAAGAGCAAGTAGAAGATTTGTATCCTTACACTATGGGAATGTTCAGCATTTTACACCTCACACCCTCACACACCAGCATTAGGGAACTCAAGAACCAATCTACATAAGACATCTGCACCTCGATCATCTGCTTAAGAAAAGGCTCTTTCTCTTTTTCAAATAAAGGGAGAGGAGGAAGCCTCAACAAATTTCCATTTCCCTGGCTGGCATCTCTAAACGGTTAAAGGGCTGGGGAGTTTCTATGGAACTAGGTCAACCTTATTTTATAAAGCGATTAGACATGTGTAATCCAGCCTTCCTCTACTCTGAGTAGGAGGGAGAGAAGAGGGGGGAAAAGTGAGCCAATAGGGCAGAGACCTCACCCACTCCACAAGGAGGCAGCTCAGGACAGGATGTATGCGCGCACAGCATGAACATTTAGCCATTCCAAAAAAACAGCCCCTCCCTGCCGGCTCGTTCCCTTTTTCCTGTTAAACTGGGCAGGCCTCAACACACTGAAGTGACTCACTACACAGCCTCATGGGGCTGGAATCGGGTCATTAGCTCACAGGCGAGGAGGACGGCCACCAGCATGGAAGGCCCTTTCTCCCAGCCTCACTGAACAGGGCGCTTCTCCCAAAGATCATTAACCTCCAACACTCCCTTTTCACACTGCCAGGACTCTAAGTCGTCTATCTCAACAAAGCCACTCCAATCATCTAGGTACAACAGAAACCTAACCCACAGAGCAGACCTAGCAAGGATGGAAAATATAGCTTGAGATGTGGCTATCTCCACCTGCCAAACTGCAGCCCACCACACACACACTCAAACCCGAGGGACCACATGCAGCATGGCAGCTGTACAGGTCCATGGCCAATGCCACGATTTCTGGCAAGATTCTTAAAGTGGCAGGCCTCTCTTTCAGACCGAATATACAAAAGGAACATCAAGAACGGGTGTGACTTCTCTTAACCTACTTTATAAAGCAAACAATCTAGGACAATAATAGAGAACACCTGAGGACTGAGACACAGGAAACTGTCCTTGGACTTGGACATGTACTAAATAAGTCTCAACCAACAAGAGGGAAAATTGTCTAAGAAATGGAAGCTTTCTCATGTCTGAGGCCTACATACATCTAATCGTCTTCTGGGTGCTGTTCACAGATCAAAGAAGTTTTAGCCAACACGAGCTCAGGCAAAAAGCCAGGCTGGTTCTGGCCAAGCACCAAGGAGAACCACACCATTAGGCCAGTGCTGACATGGAAGCAGATTTTTTTTTCCTTTTTTTTCCCCCTTTGCTAACGACTCACAGACTTTAAAAACCAGAAAGTAATTTAACTGAAAATGACTTCATTCAAACTTGAAAACAACCCAAATGTGTGAAAACAGTTTATATAGTGGGACAGGAAGGTTTATCTGCCACTCTGAATAATGTTGAACTAGCTCTCATTCTAAAATGAGTTCAAGACACGACAATCATTTACAGGGCTCACACAGTCAATGTATACTGCTAGAATCCCTCTTACCTGGTGTACAAACACATCTTCTTTGGTGTCATTTCTGTTGGGAGGCAGAGGAAAAGAAAAAAAGAAAAAGAAAAAAGAAAATCACAATTTAAGGGGCTGAGCATTCAGAGACACTTCAAACATCAAAGGCACTATGAATAAAGACCGAAGCCTAAAGAGAAAAAAAAAACCACCTTTTAAATAGTTTGTCCTTTCAAAACAGATGCCAAGAATCAGTTCCCATAACCCTCATCTCTCCCAGATGCCCCTTCCCCGCTCCAGACTGCAATGTCCAAGCATTGGATTCCACACACACAGGAACACTCATTTGCTCTCGCGTCTTTCTCAATCACATGCTGTGTAATCAGAGCCCTAAATTTCCCTCCCAGCCGAAGCAAGACAGGCAAAAGGACAGGGCACAGCTGTGAACTAGGCTCTCCTTACACTGAAACTTAAAACAACCTTCCCACCACCCCACCCTAACCTCCACACAACCCAGACAGATAAGAAACTGGAGGAATTGGTTTTAAAAAGCAAGAAAACAGAAACACATCAACACCCTGTAAAATACATCTCTGTGTCTCCAAGTGGCCTGTGGTTACCTGAATTCCGATATGGTCACAAGTCACCGAAGTTTAAACACTGTTTTCCTCACAGGACTTGGAGCAGACCAGAACAGGGCTCACAGCCCAGCTCAGTTACTCTCTAGTTTGTGACCTTAAGTAAAGTTGCTTAACCAGGTTCTTTTTTTCTCCATCTGTGAAATTATGGACATGGACTACCTAATGTTCTTTTCATTTCTGACTGCAATTCTAATCTCTGTCCTAAACACTAGAGTATATGAATATTCTAGGAATGCATATTAATATTTAATGACCAAAAGCTTAGAAATAAAACTATTATAAAACTATTTACCATGCTTAGAAATCTCAAAATGTATATATACAACCCATTAATAAAGTGGAACAATGGATTTGTAGCTGCTGTTGCTACAAAGTAGGTACAAGACATGCAGACACATACCGGTTTATAAATCCATATCCATTTCTGACGTTGAACCATTTGACAGTGCCAAGGACTTTGGTGGCTAAAAGGCGGGATTAAGCAGATATGTTAGCACCTGACCTACAAAGAGCTAAATCTATCACTAAGGCCCTGGTATCATTACACAAAGCCTAAACACCTTTGAGTAAACCATTAATGGCTTAATTCAAAAAAATAAAAACTAAAAAAAAAAGTGGAATTCTGATAAAGAGAGATTATTTCAAGCCTGAGCTTTTCTTTTGTTCAGACTTTTTACCAAGAACTCAAGGGATGGCCATGTGCCTGGACAACTCTGCAGGAATTAGAACTGAGAAAGGTAGTTGAGGAAAAACATGCTGGTAAAGGTTCAATTCCAAGAGAAAGGCAGCTGCGTATGCCTATAAATCCAGCACTTTGGAGGTAAAAGCAGACAGATCAGGAGTCTGAAGCCAGCATGGGCTAAAAACAAAAAAGCTCCAGAAAGTTCCCAGGGCCGGGGATTTGGCTCAGTTGGTAGAGCACTTCACATTCATTCAAGAGGCAACAGGTGTACGCCTCAAAACAAATGCAAACCATCAACTAGGGAAAAAAAAAAAACACATAAACACATTCCAGTTATTTACCCAGACATTACCAATGTGCAAAGGAAGAGCCACAGAGAAAGAACCGGTAAGCTGGGTCATCTTATCAATTCTAGTACTTTAAAATATTAGGCAAACTTTAATGAGGAACACAGTAGCTCCTTCTTAGTAATCAACTTACAAAGATATAAAGAAACTGTCATCAGGTGGCCAAATAGGGCTGGCCAGAAGTCCAGAGTAATGGCAGAACTGATGCTGTCTCACCCCAGTTCTGTACAGGCCACAACAGACCCTTTTCACACCAAGGGGTTAACCTGCTGCTGTCTTCAACAGCTGAGAAGGAAACTCTGGCATTTGCTAAAGTTGACTGACTACTATTTTCTATCCTCTGTCATGGGTAATTTCTCTAGAGTACCTCACTTGAAAATTCATTAAGAAAAAGAATCTAAATTTTGTAAACTCCAAACAGGACTGCTGGGATCAATGATGAATGTCAAATTTAGTATCTCCAGGAAATGGATAGGCCTAAACCAAGGAAGTGCATGAGACAGTCATCAACACTCAGTGAAATCCAAAACCTGGCAGGACTACACTTAGAAGGGAAAAGCTAAGGAATGGACAAGCCAGGTCTACTACCTCTGAGTGAGAAGACACTGTGGTTCTGAGTGGCGCAAGGATGGGCTTGCACCAACCTCTTAGCTTTCCTTGATGAGCTCCTAAGCCTTAAAGCCAATCTAATGTGAGCTGCAGAGCAAATGAGAAAAAAAAAAAAAAAAAAAAAACTGATGTTTCAGATGTCAACACAGGGAAGTCCGGTTTGGATAAACGGTATGGCCTCTACATCAGGATTTACATGAGAGGATTTTGTTTCTTTCAAAAACTCTGGATATACACAAATAAATAAAGATACACACATGGAGGCTCTGGAAGAAACTGATACAAAAAAACCACTAAGCCCAATGTGGTGGTGCACACCTGTAATGGTGGTGCACACCTGTAATCCTGCCCCTTGGGAGATAGAGGCAGGATGACAAAGAGTTAAAGGTTATCCTCTGCTACAAGGTGAGTGAGGCCAAGGCCAGTTTGGGCTACTTCATGTGACCAATCTCAAAAATAAATAAATAAATAAATAAGTAAAAGTGCAAAACCAAAACAGATACACAAAGAAAAGAGGGGAAGTCAATGATAACAGCAGAAGGGGGAAGATGGGCAAGATTCTCAAGTCTGTTTTCACACAGTTGATGGTGTTTCTTTCCTTCTCAAAGTTATTTTTAAAAATACTAACTGTACAAATATCTATGATCAGACAAATTCATTCACACTTTTAATACTATATTCAAGTACACAAGAAGGTGTTGGTTGGTAAAATACGCCTACCCAGATCTTTTTACTTGAATAAACTTGTTTTCCCTAAAGGACTACACGGTATAAACCAAAGTTAAGGCCCCTTTGCAAAGACCAGAATGAGAGCGTCCAAGATATCCATTTCAGTCAGTCCTGAGTCCAGAACATTTTGGATATCCGTGTGTCGGCCTGGCACAGGAGATGGCAGACCACATCGGACAAAGACAAACAGTGCTCAAAGTGTCAGGTGGAGGCTTGCCCTTCATTTTCTGAGTCTGGACTTTTTGAGGTGGCAGGATGAAAGACATCAGACTCATCACCAGGTATCTGGCAGAAACAGAACTAAACTGCTGGGGATTGCGGAAATTAACCTTCCTTTATCGCCCTACCACCACCACCCACCTCCCACCCCCAATCTCCAAAGATATTATCTACTTTTCTTATCTCAAAAGTGCAAGGATCAAGTAAAAACCTGTAGGATTCCATCTGCCCTTAGTAAGGTATCATTAAGAACCTGCTTCGGCTAGCAACACAGGGTTCTATCTTTCATTTTGTGTGGAAATGGTCCAAGGAGCATCTTGGTAGAAAGTGCCACAATGTAACACCCACAAGACCTTTAAGGAACTTTTTAGTGAGAGTGGGGAAAAAAAAAATTGGCAGGAACCAAGTTTTTAAAGCCTTGGGAAAACAAGAACCAGAGAACTGTCAGGGGTGGGGAACACCGAATGGTGTTCTATTTCTTCCACAATTATTCCTTCAGCTTTCTCGCTAGAATGGGGAGGAAGCTCAGAGAGCAGGCGAGCCCAATCGGCCCCACCCAGAAACAGTGAACATTTCTGAAGCATCCTACACCATCTGTTAACTTTCCTGTTTCGGATAGCAAACCACATGCGCACGCACACACCCTCCGGGGAGCTTATCCACCACCCACCTGCTAGGCAAGCTTGTGGAAGGCCTCACACCGGGCGTTCCTTAAGGAAGATGAGGACACCCAAATGTGCGACAAAATACAACAGCCACAGTTATAAAACCTCTGCCCCGCGCCCCGCGAAATCTCCAGTCCCCACCTTCCCTTTCCCTCCAGTAACAAGTCGTAAGTGTTTTGGACACTCGTCCTACTCCACTTCCGACTAAGTTTTCCCGGCCGTCACACCACGTGTGTTCCCACGGTGCGGGAGAGGGGATGGTGCAGCAATTGGAAGGTACTGGAGGCTCTTTGCATCTGTGGGCACAGTAAGGGGAGGCGAGTGCCCGCCCCAAGTTTCCCGGGGCGTTGCAACATCCCTGTGCCGGCATGTGGCCCGCAGGAGCATGGCGGCTGTCCCAAGCCCACGAGGGAAGGGTGTCAGAGACAGACACCTGACCCTCCCAGGCCTAGGGGGTAAAAAAAAAAAATACACCACACAATAAAATCTTCCCAAGTCACCCCTCTCGTGCCTTCCTAGTGTCCCCTCCTCCCCACCGAGGAAACGTGCTGCTTTCCCGACCCACAGCCAAGACTCCCCAGAGCTGGCCCACGTGTCCCAGCCCGCCCTGCATCCACGTCCATCCTCGCCCGCCGTCTCTCCCGGGCTGCAGGCAGGGACTCACCGAGAACTTTCTTCTCCGCGTCCTCGCCGCCCGCGGGGGCTGATGAGGCCGGGGCGGGCCCGGGGGCTGCGTCTCCGCCGGGGCTCCCCGCGAGCAGCGCGGCGGGCGCCGGGGCCTGGGGCGCGCCGCTGGCCGCCGGGCTCTTAGGCGCGGGGTCCGGGGGCGCCGCGGCGGGCGCGTCGGCCGCGGCCTGCGGGAGCGTGGTGCCGCCGGTGGTGGCCTCGCCCGCCTCGCTCATGCCGCCTCTCCGCTCTCTCCGGGCACCTCGGTGGCGGTTGGCGGCGGTTAGCGCGGTGGCAGTCGCGGCGTCCGGCTCGCTCTCGGGGAGGCCGGTGCGGATCGCGCGGCGCGGCGGCGGGCGGCGGCTCGAGGGCTGGGGACGCGCGCGCTCGCGGTCTCGCTGGATCTCCCGGCCCCGAAGATGGCCCCGCGCAAGTGCTCGCGGGCGGCGGGCGGGCAGGCGGACGCGGGGCGGGGAGAGAGAGGGTGGGGAAAGCCGCCGTAGCTGCTTATTAGCATTTAAAGGCGCCCGCGCTACTCGGCAAGGCTCCCGGAGCTGGTTAGTCCGGGGATGCGGGCACCCGGGCGAGGTCGCCGCGGAGCAGAGGAGACATACCCTCCCCAAGACGTCTTTCACCTGAGCCTGCTTCCTGAGAGGTGGAGTGGGCCCACAGCGCCTTAATAAAACAAAAACAAAAACAAAAAAAAAAACCTCCTTTACATTTGCACATCCAGCAGATACCAGAAAGTATTCTGGGCGCTGAGATAGGAACTAGAGTAACCTGGGAGCTGTGGTTAGCCCGCTCCAGTATTCCTAGTACACAAGAGGCTGAGGCTGGAATGTCATTGAGAGTAGCCTAGCTTGGGCTACTGAGGCTGTCTTTCAACTATCCCTCCTTCCAAGTAGTAACACACACACACACACAAAAAAAAAAAACAGACAAGGGGTTGGAGATGTAGCTTAGAGGATCCAGTGCTCGCATGGGTCAGTTCAAGGTCATCATGAGCAAAAGAAGTTTGAAGGCTGCAAGAGATTCTCTCCAAACAGCCATGTGCGTGCGCCGGAATACCGCCCCTACTCCCCAACAAAACAAAACAATTACTCTTATAAAATCAAAAGGCCTCGTTTAGCGACTCCACAAGTGAGAAAATTAAAATCTAGATCTTCCAGAATGACTGCAAATGCAGGGTTTACACCTGTCAGAGGCAACAGATAATAAGCTGTTAATATGTATTTAATAACCTACGTTGAAAGAGTGGAATAAATCCACATGATACCTTTTGCTCGAGTTGGCTATAATTAGCACTAAACTGGGGAAAGCTTGAGCAACTCAGAGTAAGGCCTGCAAGATGCCTCAGCAGGTAAAGGCTTGCCTCCAAACCTGACCACCTGAGTTTCTTCCCTGGACCTACCAGATGGAAGAAGATAATCAACTCCAAGTTGTCCTGACCTCCATACATGTGCCGTGGCAGCAGCATGCGGTCCCACCACCCCCATAAATGTAAAACCAAAAAACAAACAAACGAAAAATGTATGTTTGAGACAGGTTTCTCTGTGTTAGCCCTGGCTGTCTTTGAACCCGGCTCTGCAGGCCATACTAACCTCTGAGAGATCCTCCTGCATCTCTGCCCTCCTCTCCTCCTGGGGCTGAGATTAGATTAAAGTTGTGTGCTGCTCTGCCAAGCTTAAGAACATTTTTAAGGACAAGGGAACAAGAGTCCTCCTGGTCGCTAGGATGAGACCTACAACATGCAGATGACCTCTAAACACTCCCAGCAGAGGAGTCCACATTACCCTTTACAGAGTGAAGCTTAACACTTGACCAAAGAACTGAGACCTGTACCAAAGACTATCTGGAATATAGGGCCATTTTGCCCCTGCAGCTCAAAATAGTGTCCCAAAGGGGCTGTGAAAAGAGGCTAAGTTATACATGTTTTCAGTGTCTGGTCCAATGAAAGTGTTCTTTTAAAATCCCCTCTTTCCCCACATATTTACCCTCCTTTCACCCGCTACCCCCTGGAAATTGTTGATCAAGTTACCATCTGCCATCAAGATGGTAGTTCTCATGTGCAACTCAAGTTTTGGCATTTCCACTGGTTAACACAATCCCAAGCCTACAATGTGCACACAGTAAATGTTTGCAAAATGAAAACAACACAGACCAGATTATTCCACAGCCATGTACTTACCAATGAAGTTGTTATCAGTGTAGTGCATCCATGACACATACAATTTTTAAGAAACAAATGTTGGGCAGGTGAGATGGCTTAGCAGGTAAAGGTACCTGTTGCCCCACCTGATGACCTGAATTCAATTCCCAGAACCCACCAGGTACAGGGAAGAATGGACTGCAGAAATCGGTCCTCTAGCTTCCATACTTGTGCTGTGACAAACATGTCACCCATACTTACCGACACACACACAGACCTACAAATAATGAAAATGTTAAAAAGCAAATAAATGTAAATTCTGGACAGGGTTGGGGTATCTTAGCCTTGAAATACCAGTACTTGGAGATTAGAAGGAAGATCATAAATTCAAGGCCATCCTGAGCTACATAACTAAATCTCACCCCCCCTGCCAAAAAATATAGACCAAAATAAATAAGTAATCTTTAAATTTTTTAAAAAGTTTAATTGTAAGTTCTCAGTTTTTAAATAGTATCACTGCATGTTCCATACTGAAATCAAATGAAAATATGAATATGAAATGTGAATAACATTTAAGAAGTTGTTCTTAAATGTAAAATATAGGTGTTGCTTGGGAAAGCCCCATGCTAATGGTTTTATAGTTAAATTATAAGTTGTGCTTTATGCTGGTGAGGGTTGGCCATTGCTTTTCTTATCCTAACAGAATGGTGATCATTACTGCTTACCAGTCAGAATTGTGTTCAAGGGAAAAAAAAAAAAAATGAGGGCAGTTGAACTCATTAAAGTGATCTAATATAAAGGCTTCAAAAAATGTATTCTATTTTATGTGTATGAGTGTTTGCTTTCAAATGCTCTACATATGTGTCTGATGCCCACGGAAACGAGAAAAATGCACAGGATCCTCTATAACTGGAGATACAGAGGTGGTGAGTTACCATGTGGATTCTGGGAACTAGACCTTGGCCATCTGCAAGTGAAGCAAGAACCCTTAATAGATGACCCTTCTCTCCAGCCCCATCAAGATGGTTTTGCTTGTTTGTTGGTTGGTTTTTGAGACAAGATCTTTTGTAGCCCCAGCTGACTTTGAACTTGCTATGTAACTGAGGCTGACCTTGAACTCCTATCTCCACTTCTCTTTTATTTTTAGAATACCTTTTACTTATTCCTTGACAAGGTCAAATGTATATAATACACATATGTATATCATGATCATTACCAACCTTAACCCCTCCCTCAACTTCCCCCTCCACTTCTTGACTTTAGGGATGGCAAATGTGCCACACCTGGAGGAAAGAAAAATATATCCGCTGTTGTCGAATAACTCCTAATCTCTGGAGGACCTTAAAGAAATTGTAGATGTTGTTATGAAGGCTTCCTAGAATTTGTACCATAATAGTTACCCCTCTACTCATTGTTTAAAATAAAAAAAGGCAACTGAGAGTTCTTGATCCTGAGCTAGATGGAGAGAATGGGTAAAAGAACACAACCTATATCATCTTAATAATCCTTACTTGGAATTACCTTGGATACAGATGCACATAGGCACCGGGTCCTCCACCTCTTCATTCACTCATGCTCTCACACAACCAGGAAGAGCTCCTCTACACCAAACAAAACACTACACTATGAAGAACGGTTGCTACTTTAGATTTCTCCCTCTGAGATCTTTGTGTGACATTCAAGTGCTTTTCCATATCTTTTTTTCAATCCTTTTTAATGTCCTTTTCTGAGACATAGTCTCCCAGCGTTAGCACAGGCTGTCCTGGAACTCAGGACAGGCCTACTGTCTCATGCTCACAAGTTTGAAGACTATAGAATGAGTTATTATACCTATCATTTATTATTTCTCTTAGAAGTATGTAATTGTTATTTCTTGAATTAGAGATAAATTGGATACAAAAGCTAGTTGCAGACAGCAGTCATTTTAAAACATTGGCTATCTTATCTTGATCCTGAGAACAAATGCTACTATTTTCCTAATAAGAAGAAGGGCAGAACATCCACCAGGGTTGCAAAGGCAGAGGGAGAGAGTCAGAGCAGCATTCCCCAATCTCTCAGCCTTTGGTGTCCCTTTGGAGACTATGCTGTCTCTCGGAGGAAGCTTTTGGTAGTCCTTCACAGGTATATCCAAGTTTGATGCTACCTAAAGCCAAAACAATTTAGGGAGCTTCCTTAAAAATAAAGGATCGGCAAGATGGCTCAGGTGGTAAAGTTGTTTGCCACCATAATGGTGATTTTTCAGTCCCTAAAGCACACATGGTTCACTGAGAGAATGAAACCTCACTGACTATCCTCTGACTTTCCTCAACACTCGAGCATGTGCCCTCTCCACAAAGATGAATAAATAGTTTTATTGAAATTATAATTCTGTGGTGAAACTGCCCTCCACCCCCAGGCTCTGGTATTTGAGTATTTGGTCCCCAGCTGGTGGTCCTGCCTGGAGAGCCTTAGGTGTGACTTTGTTAGAGAAAGCGTGTCACTGGAGGTGAGCTTTGAGGATTAAGAGGCCCTGGCCATTCCCAGTGTGTTCTCTGTACCTGCTTTGCCATTTGAGATCTGAGCTCTCAGGTGTTCTTGCCACTATATGCTATGATTCCCTGCCATGAGGGACTCTTATACCTCTGGAAGTATAAGCCATAGTGTTTTATTATAGCAATAGAAAAGTAACTTATATAAGTTCTGAGACCGAATTTGGTAAGGCCATTTTAGAATCTCACTGAAAGTCCTTGAAAGGCAAGAGCTTTGACGTTTATTACCTTCCCAGCACCACACCTGCACCTCCGACTTGGCAGCTTCTCCAGAAGTTCTTCTGGAAGTATCTTGAAACCTGTACTTTGCCCAGGCATCTTCCTGTAACTGGCTTTGGGGAACCATGGCTTCCTCCTCTTTGCTTTCCAGCTGACAGATTCCCAGCTGGAAGAAGGTAGTAGAGAAAGAGATGCTGGGAAGTACAGTTCTGGCTTCAAGGAGGCTCAGGATGAGGCAGAGTTGACAGGAGACTATCCAGCAAATCACCCCAAGGAAGAGACAAATTGGTCCTAATTGACTATGGTGAATTTAAAAGAAGCAACAACACATTTAAGTAACTAAACAGGGAAATAGTCATGTAAACCTGACATGCTAAAACCCAACAGAAGGGAAGCAGGTTGGCATCTTTTTTTTTTTTTTTTTGGTTTTTCAAGACAGGGTTTCTCTGTGTAGCCCTGGCTGTCCTGGAACTCACTCTGTAGACCAGGCTGGCCTTGAACTCAGAAATCTGCCTGCCTCTGCCTCCCAAGTGCTGGGATTAAAGGTGTGTGCCACCACTGCCCGGCACAGGTTGGCATCTTAAGGTATAAATAGAAAGTAAAAATTGCAGAGTATCCCTAGCAGTGTTGGAAGGAGGTAGGAGCCTAATTATCCCATTCCATTCACATTTGATAACATTGCTCTCAGAATATTTACTGTTTGGTCCCATTAGGTGCTAAAAACAGAACCTAAAAGGATAGCCAGGATATTTGGGGAGATTATAATTTAGATCAGCACTGCCCCAACTGGAATGCAATTAGAGCCACAAATGTGAGACACACACACAAACACACACACACACACATAATATGCATATAATATATATTACATATATAACATATACATATGTGGATTATATATTATATGTATATATGTGTATATGTATGAAATATATTCATAAGTACATTAAATATGTAGCATACATGTTTATACAATACATATATATTATGTATATATGTGTATATGTATGTGTGTCTTAGTCACTATTCAATTGCTTTGAAGAGACACTATGACCAAGGCAACTGTTATAAAAGAAAACATTTAACTGGGGACTTCCTTACAGTTTCAGAGGTTTAGTCCATTATCAGCATGCAGGCAGGCACTAGAGCAGTATCTGAGAACTGCATCGTGATCCACAGGCAGAGAGAGAGAGAGAGAGAGAGAGAGAGAGAGAGAGAGAGAGAGAGAGTATGGCATGTCTTTTGAAACTTCAAACCCTCCCCCAGTTTCTCCAACAAGGCTACACCTTCTAATCCTTTCCGTTTCTCTCCAAGATGACTAAGAATCTAAATATATAAGCCTATAGAGGTCATTCTTATTCAAACCACCACAATGTGCATCTAAATCCCACAGTTTGTTATATTTGGGGGGTGACAGAATTTTATTCTATACCCTAAGCTGGAATAGAGCTCACTATGTAGCCAGACTAGCCTCAAATTTAGCCTCAGACTCATAATCATCCTCCTGCCTCAGCCTCCAAAGTGCTGGAATGACAGCCTGAGCCACCACACCCTGCTTTAAATTTGTAAATCACAAGAATAAAAGAGGGGCTGGGCAGTGGTGGCGCACCCTTTTAATCCTAGCACTTGGGAGGCAGAGGTAGGCGGATTTCTGAGTTCAAGGCCAGCCTGGTCTACAGAGTGAGTTCCAGGACAGCCAGGGCTACACAGAGAAACCCTGCCTTGAAAAAAATCAAAAAACAAAAAAACAAAACAAAATAAAAAGAATGAAAGAGGGAATTCTTCTCTTTGCCTTAACCTTTGTGACTAAGCCTATAAAATATTTTTTTTAACTCTGAATTCTGCTTTAAGAAAAAATAAAAATAAATATAGGGGGGCTGGAAAGATGGCTGAGCAGGTAAAAGCATCTTTCACTAAGCATTTGGGGAAATAGTCTGAGTCTCCCTCTCAACCGGGCGCCCTTTTCCCCAGTTGCAGAGAACCTGCAACCCCTGTGCTATCTGCAGAATCCTGAGGCTTGCTGGCTACTGAAGAAGGGCAGATCATTCCAATTAGAACGTCTGGAGGAGAAAGCAAACAGCTGCATGCAATTTTCCCTTAGAGCATCTTGGAACACTCTGAAACTAGGAATAAAATATATCTCTTTCCATAAAAAGTTCTCTTCTGCCTTTTCATAAATATTTCTCCCTTCCTCAATTCCTTCCTTGGGGGGAGGGGGACTACTGACATCTGCTTTGCTTATTGTTCAATTGTCTTCACTACTTCATGAATTTATACTTCATACCCTCACATTCCTATTTCTTCTGGAATTAAATTTCATGAAAACTTTATGGTATATCTAACATCAACTTCTGTCTGAAGATGTAGTGTCTTAAATTTTTGGTACACATGATTATTCTGGGGAAACACACTCTCACCTACAGAAGACTAATAGTACATATCTTCTTCTGGGATTCTTCTGAGAAACTCTAGTCATTGCTCTTGATTGGTACTTTATTACGAATACTTCTCTTTGTCTTAACTCCTGTGATTAAGCCTATAAAAATATACTGATTAACTCCCATTTCTGATTTAAGAAAGAATAAAAATAAATATAGGAAGGTTGGAAAGACTAAACACGTTCCTTTTGAGGACAGGTCTAGTGGTGTAAACCCTGTATTTAGGCTTGGAGACCAACAGGTGGTAAGTTCACGGTGATACTAAATTATACAGCCAGTTTAAGGCCAGCCTGGGCTACTTGAGACTCTGCCTCTCAAAAAGAAGAAAAAGGAGAAAAATTTCTAGTGAATGTCTGGAGCTGAGTGTGTGGCTCAGTGGGGAGAGCACTTATCTAGCAACCATGGGGACCCAGGTTCAATCCTCAGCACTGCATAAAATCACCACTGGAGAGGTGGTGATGAGCTCAAGGCCAGCCTGGTCTCCTTGAGACCCTAGCAGAGAAAAAAAAAAAAAAAAAAGAATCTCTAATGAGTGTTTCTCTTCCCCATTCTCTTTAGCTTATTTATCACTTACTGCATCATTTTCTTTTTCTTCCTTCTGTCTTCCACCTCTTCCTCCTCCTGTTCTTCCTCCTGATTCTCCTCCTTTTCTTTCTTGAAAGTTTCATGCTGTAGTTCAGGCTAGCCTAAAATTCACTGTGTCTCCAAGGTTGACCTCAGTTTCCCAAGTGCTAAAACTAAAGATACAAGTCACCAATCAGACTCTGCCGTCTCTCTATCTGATTCTTGTATGATACTGAGGAGTGAACCCAGGACTTGGTGGATACAAGCAATCACTGTAACATTGAGCCATGCCCAGCCTTTAGTTGTAACTCTTCTCTTTTTGGTGTGTGTGTGTGTGTGTGTGTACAGATGCTTTTTTTTTTTTTTTTTGCCCCTGCAAGTAAATGTGGAGGTCCACCAGTAATGTCATACAATGTCTTTCTCCATCATTCTCCACTTTATATTTTGAAATAGAAACCTAGCCAGACTCCAGGGTAAATTTGCCTCCACTCCTGACTCTGAGGTTACAGACTTGTACCACATTGCTGTCCTGTCCAGCTTCCACATCAGGTACTTAGCCAGTTGAGCCATCTTGCCAACACATTCTTTTAAAATTTAAATTTACTTTTTTGAGGGTTTCATACATGTACACAATGTATTTAGATCATATGCCCCCTCCCTCTTCTGACATAGATGCCACCACCCCACATCTTCCTCTCAACTCTCTTCTCTTCCTCCTCCTCCTTCTCCTTCATCTTATCTTTCTCCTCCTCCTGCTCCTCCTCCTTTTTCTTTATATCCCACTGAGTCCATCTAGAGCTGCTTGTTTGCACGTAGGTGTGTAGAGCCATCCACTGGAGCATGGCCAACCTAAGAAGAGCCACACCCATGAAGAAAACTGACTCTCTCTCCCTCTCCTGGCAGCCATCAACTGCCAATAGCTATCAGCTAAGGGTGAGGCCTCCTGGGTAAGTCCTATCCCCATCCCTGAAGGAATGTTGACAGACTGGCTTGATGTTGAACAGGCAGCCACAGCTGCTGCTGTGAGTTCATGAGTGTGATGGTCCTGGCAGGAAGCACTATTTCATGTGCTCTCCCTAGACTTCTGCTTCCTACAGTCCCCACCATCACCTTTTACTTCTTTGATAGTCTCTGAACTTTGAAAGGAGAAGATATTGAGCTCCATTTTGGTTCCAGCATTTGACAGTCACTAATTGTCTACACTTTGCCTCATTGTGAACCTCTCTGTCAACTTGTAAGTTCTGGAATAAGAAACTCTGATGATGAGTAAGAGCTGCACCAATCTAAACGAATAAAGATAAGTATTTAGAAGGGAGTTTTTCTTCCATAGGGCACATGGTCTTACTAGCTGAGGTCTTCGGGGCAAGTTTATAATACCAGGCTTGAGTTCCCTCCTGTAAAGCAGGTTTTAAACCCAGTCGGAAAGCTATTTGTTATCCCCATAAATGCCACTACCTACTATTGTACCAATAGTACTAGGTACTATTACACCTAGTTACTGTTGTACCACAGGGATGACCATGACTATAGCTAGTAGAGTTCACATTGAAGGGACAGGGGTAAAGCCCTTGACACATTTTCTTCCTAAAAGCTTACAAAACACCTTCTAGTACTGTGAAAGCTAGCCATACCAGGTAGGTCAGTACTGTTAGGAACTAATAAGGGGGGCCCTGGGGAAGAGGGAGAAGCGGAAAACCCATACCCCGACAGAGTTCCACCTATACCCTAGTCAGTCAGGCATGGGAGGGCTGCTATATACCTTCCACTCATCCCCGGGTGGGCATCTAAGCCTCCAACCCACTCTTCGGGGGGTGGGGGTTGGCAAGGGGCAGCCCTATCTGGGATTCCCAGAGTTACTTTGTTAACTCCCACTGGGGTTATGGGAGAGAGGAATGAGGGAAGAGGTTCCCAACACTGGTGAGAGTGAGTGCAGCGGATCTTGACTGGAGCACAGGAAGGCCTTCCTTCCATCTGGACATTAAAAACGGCTCATTAGGAGAAAGCCTGTCCCATCCTCCAAGTGCAGTGGGACTTGATGAGCAGAGACATTCTATGGTTTTAGAGCTTTATTGTAGAAAAGCAGGGGGAAAGAGAGAAGGGAGATGAAGAGAGAGAGAGAGAGAGAGAGAGAGAGAGAGAGAGAGAGAAGACTAGAGAGAAAAGAGAGTAAGAGGGAGAGAGGAGAGGAGAGGAGAGATGAGAGAAGACAAAGAGAGAGGAGAGAGGGTGAGAGTGAGGGGTAAGAGGGAGACAAGTAAGAGAGTAAGAAGTAAGAGAGCAAGCAGGCTCTGAACTGCCCTTTTTATGGTCTTTACTGTTGCTAGGTAACTGGGGAGGAATTTAGCCTGAAGGTCAGAAGCTTGGGTCATTTCCTACATGACTTCTAGCCATGCTTCTTTTGTGGGGAGCTGTGGGGGACAGTAACTTAGGCAGGAGCCAGAGTTCCAGGAGCATGAGGGAATGCCTACCATGTCATGTAGGTGAATTATCACCATTTTCAGGGTTCAGACCTCACCTCAGCTGGAGACCAGCCTGCAATTCCCCACACAGTACCATGTTTGTTATTAGACGCGTTCTCACGACCGGCCAGGAAAGACGCAACAAACCAGAATCTTCTGCGGCAAAGCTTTATTGCTTACATCTTCAGGAGCCAGAGTGCAAGAAGCAAGAGAGAGAGAAAACGAAACCCCGTCCCTTTTTTAGGAGAGTTATATTTCGCCTAGGACGTGTCACTCCCTGATTGGCTGCAGCCCATCGGCCGAGTTGACGTCACGGGGAAGGCAGAGCACATGGAGTGGAGAACCACCCTCGGCATATGCGCAGATTATTTGTTTACCACTTAGAACACAGCTGTCAGCGCCATCTTGTAACGGCGAATGTGGGCGCGGCTCCCAACACATGTTGACTTATGCGCTAGACTAAAATTTGTGATGTCTTCTGCAATTTGATTATACCATCAAGTTCTGGTAGGCAATTGAAACCAATGGTGATATCCTGTATTATTTGGGGTGTGTGGTGTTCTTTGATATACCAATGACATGAAGGAAGGTCATGTCATACTACCAGGTATTCTATACCCGGTAGTTTTTGTTTGATAATGTATGCCTTCTGAGAGGAGCATTGTCACCCTATGTAGGGTACTTCAATTAAACAACTGGAAATTGAAGAAATTTGGGGGATATTGGCTTCTCATAAAATTGTACTAGTAAAAATTTAGTTCAAACACCATCTTAGTGTCCATAAGACACTTATAATGCTGAAATGAAAGTAAATATATACATAAAAATTTACTACAAAATAGCAGTATTTGCCAGCATATTTACTTTGATAAAAAGGACTAAATATAGACAAGGAGAGTAGAGTCAGGCACCATGACTCCTGCCTATAATTCTGGCAATTGGCAGGCAGAGAGCCAGAAGGAAGGTCACAAGTTTGAGGCCAGTCTGGTTTACAGAGCAAGTTCTGGGTCAGCCAGAACTACATACTAATACCTTGTCTCAAATTAAAAAATAAATGAAAGGTAATATTGACCCTTTTCAAGTGTAGAGATCTCCAGAAATCTCACTACACCATTAGCAGACTCCTGCAGGCTCTTTTTCTTTTCCTCTACCTCCGCTGGCCTCTCTTGCAGCCATCAATACCAGCCCTTTATAAGACAGATGAGGAGTAGGGGTCAGATCCCTAGTGCCTATGTAAAAACAAGATGGTGTTATTGAGGTAGCAGGTATTGGCTCAGTCAGTAAAGTGGCAGCCCACCAGGATGAGGACCTGAGTTTGGAACTCTAGCATCCATGCAGAAGCTGGGCATGCATTGCAGCTGTGATGCCAGTGATAAATGAGAGACAGACAGATCTTGCAGAGACAGACAGATCTCTGCAAGTCTGGCCGTGGTGTTTCTGAAAATGAAGCAGAAAGCAATAAAGGACACCCAATACCAAATTCTGGCCTGCAAGTATACATATATGCAAAATACATGCACTCATCATAAAAATCATTGATTTTTTTTGGGGGGGGAGATCTGGCAAGATGTCTCATTTGATAAGAGAACTTGCTACCAAGCCTGTTGTCTGTGTTCAAACCCTAGGAACCATGTGGTAGAAGGAAAGTACCAACTCCTGTGAGTCCTCCTTTATCCTCCATCCTCCACATGAGCCCATGTGCATTTCACACATACACCTGCAAACAAAACGAGAAAATTAATTTGAAGCTTGTTTCAAGAGTGACAAATTAAAAACAGAAATTAGAAATATCAACCATGGAGACTTCAGTTCAATTAAATTAGTTCATAAAAACAAAACCATAAGAATCAAGTCACCACATTACTTTGCCTTGGGGGATGATGTTTTGAGTGACTGCTATTATCTTTTGCCATTCTAGAAAACAAGAAACCCCAAATACCTGTAAATCAGAAGGGGGGCAGTAGTTTAGCCATGGTTATATATCAGGTTCTGACTCCCATTCTCAACTGTTTTGATGTCATGAGCTTGAGTCACTTTCAGAATTCCTAACCTAAACCACATGCGAGCATACACCCATAATCCTTGAACTTGGGAAACTGAGGCCTAGAAGATCAAGAGTTTGAGGCTAGCATAGATTGCATAGTGAGGCCCAATCACACCCTCCTCACCGAAACTAGAAAAGATTCGCATAAGTCCCCTGAAGTGAATGATTTCCCTAATACTAAAATAGTGAGCAGGGTATTTAAAGGACATCGTGAAGTACATAAAGCCCCAAGAAAACAGAATAATGCTATTGTACTGATATGTATAAATGCTAATTAGCTATTTAATTATAATATTAAAAAGCAATAATGCGAATTATGCCAAGAAAGTTATCAGCCTAGTAGTATTAATGTGTGAAGAGTACTTCTGAACAAGCCTGAAATCAATCCCTGGGACCCATGGTGGAAGAATCAATTCATATAGCTTGCCATCTAACAATCACACATAGACATGTGATACCTACAATTACACACATATTATACACATGTGCACATAATAACAATAAATAAAATTAAATACTTTTCACACGTTTCATTTATCATCTCTTTTTGCATATATATATATATATATATATATATACATATGTATATGCATGTGTATGCATGCATACTTGCTCAAGCAGGCATGTGTCTGCCATGGTATGGTGTGGTGGTTAGTGGACAACCCGTAAGAGTCTGTTTCCTCCTTTGACCACATTGGTTAAAGGTATTCATTAGGCTTTGTAGTAAGTACCTTTACCCACTGAACCATCTTGCCAGCTCTAGCCTAAAATTTTATTTATTAAGTATAAAAGGGGTGAAACTCAATACAATGATATTAAGGAGTGATTGTGGGTATTCTCACAATCTTCAAGGACAAGGCTTGGTTGGTGGTTGCTTGACTGTTAACGAGACAGCCACAAAATAGGTTTCATGGCTATTCTGATATTCGTCAGGTGAAGTTTACTCTAGAGCATTATTCACACTCCCATCATCAGTCAACTCTCTGTGGCTTAAGAAATAACTTTCATGAAGAGTGCTGAGCAGGTGTAGCTGGGCACACCTTCATCTTAGTGTCTGGTGATCTCAATGTGTTCTTGTCCCTCAAGATTATTTGGCACTCTCCTTGTATCTATTATGGCCAAGATTATTAAGCAAGCTGCATGAGCCTACAGAAATAGGCCATGATGCTATGTGAAATAGAAGACTGTCAAGAAAATGCTGGATTGGGATTCATGATGTCCTTTGTCCCAGCTCATCTCTCTCTTTCCCCCAAGAAAGTAAGAAAGAACAGACTTGAATACTTCCTAAAGACTTGATCTCTTCAACTGATCCTATCCATGGTTTTTGTTTGTTTGTATGTTTTGTGTTTTTATGGGTTTTACTCTGTGAACACAGGGGCACAGGCTGGACTGAAGCTCACTGTATGGCCCAGGGTGACCTCAAACTTGTGATTCTCTGCCCCAACCTCTCCTGTACTTCTCTGAGTTACTGTGTCTACTTCAGCTCAGCTTGGATCTATCAAGTTTGCAGGTTTGCCTTTTCTGTGGTTTAATAGAACTTCCATAATAATAGGAGGTACTGTTGCTTTTCTGGTGTCTTCCTAGGTACTACAAAAGGGCCTTATGTTTATTATTTCTAATTCTTCCCTCAGATTCTCAAAGCCCAAATTCAGACTGTTTGCATGACATTGTCATAGGTTAGGAGATCATAGGCAAGGGACTCAAACTCAGGTTGGTTAAAGCTAGGGTGGCTGCTGCTGCTGCTGTTGTTCTTGTTTTATTTTCTCCAAGTAGATGATTCCACCAGCTCCAGAAAGCCCAGTGATTCATTATTCATTCAGGAGACCACTTGTTTTAGAAATGACAGATGATACAAGATATAGATGTTTGAAATTGATGTCAAACTGTAGCTACCTTCATCTTCCCACCTTCTTCCTCCTTATCAGCCTCCCAGGCACAGGTACATGGAAGCTAAGAGGAGGAGAGAGGATACATTTAATGAGATAAGTGACAATGCTGTGGGTACTTTGTCATCTGTTTGTTGGCTTTTGTCTTTTCTTCTTGAGACAGGGTCTCAGTATAGCCTTGACTAGCCTGGAGTTTCATATGTAGGACACACTGACCAGAACACACAGAGATCAGCCTGCCTCTGCCTCCAGAGTACTTGAATTAAAGGTATGTGCCACCATGCCAAGTTCAGCTGTTCTATCTCTTATAAGCTGATTTTTGTATTCTATTATATGCTAGAGTCAGCCTCAACCCTAGCTTCTGCTAAGCAGTTCCAAGGCCATCTACATTTCTAAATTTGATTTATGTAAATTAAATTGCCTTTTACTTATGTTTCAGTAGGAAAAATCCAAGAGAATTCTAACTGAGTCTGTTTCCATGGTTTTATATTTCTTTCTTTCTTATTCCAAAAGGAAAGCTGTGATTTTGGCAGTTAGTAGCTGGCAGGCTGAACACAGAGTCTGTTTTAAGAAGACATTGACTTTGTGAAAATGCAATCCCACTAAGGAAACTATGCTTGGGAGTTTGGAGTGAAGGAGAGAAGTGACTTTGAGAAGAGACATAAAGACAGGGTCCAAGGCTAGGAGGTTTTGAAGATAGGAAAGGAACCATCAGCTACTATGGGTAACTGGGACTCTTGTCTATTCTTTTTGTGCCTCTTGGAATGACTGTGAGGTGCAGGGAATTTTATGGTGGTGGATTTGGATTGCATACTATCCTTGGAAAAATGTTGTTTAATGACTGTAGTGCAGAACTATAGAACCACTAAGCCTGGGCACGGTGCCAAATGGGCAGTGTACGTGTGAACAGGGGTCACAGACTAATGGGTGTGTTTTTTGTAAGAATTACAGGCTGGATATGGATGAGGAGGATGGGCAGAGCTGTGCTAATCACTGAACTTCTTATCACCTTTGGCTTTCCAGCATAAGGCAAATTTGAAGTTAACAACAATAGGGCAAGCTCTATATGATGGTGCTTCATGCCTATAAATCTGAGTGCCTGAGAAGTGGAACCAGGGAACCCAAAAGATCAGGAGCTCAAGGAAGGAAGCCCTCAGCAGCATAGTGAATTTGAGGACAACCAAGGCTGTATGAGGCCCTGACTCAAAAATGAAGAAGAACTGGAGGAGGAAAACAGAAGGAGAAAGGGGAAGAGAGGGGGGCGGGGAAGAAAGAAAGGAAGAAAGGAAGGAAGAAAGGAAGGAAGGAAGGAAGGAAGAAAGAAAGGAAGGGAGAGAACAAAAAGAAGAGGAGAGAAAAGAAGAACGTAGCTGGGCTTGAAAGTTCTGTAATCCTTGATACTTTACAATCTGGGACGAGATGCTCAAAACAAACCACAGATTCAGTACAATCCCAATTAAAACCCCAGTGCCACTCTAAACAGAAAAGAATGAAACAAAACAACCTTAAAATTCATTTGAAAGCACAAAAATTTCCAAATAGCCAGTGTATATATCAAATATATCAAAGACCTAACATGAAACCTGCAACTTCTAAGGTAAAAGGTAGAAAACACTATACGAGGTGTTGGCAAAAGTTAGGACTTTCTAAATGGGATTTCTGTTGCCCTGATATAAGACTAACCATTGACAGGTGGACCTCATCAAATTAAAGTTTTTCTTTTCAACAAAGGAAACTATCAATTAAATGAAGGGGCGGACTACAGAATGAGGAAAGAAATCCTTACCACCTGTATGGATAATTAATGTCGAGAACATGCAAAGTACTCAAAAACCTTCAAGAAACCAAATAACTCAATTTAAAAAGAGGGAGGGCGTACAGAAGTGGACAGAGAAGTACAAATGGCTAATAACCATTTTTAAAAATGCTCAACATCTTTAGCCACGGGTAAGTATAAATTAGGACTACTTTGAGATTCCATCTCAGCTCAGTAAGAGTGATTATAACAAAACAAACAAACAAACAAACAAACACCAAATAACAAATGATGGTGAGGCCATCAAAAAGGAAACTGTTGGTGTGGCTGAAAACTGGTGTAGTCACTGTGGAAGCCAGAATGGCGGTTTCTCAAAAAGCTAAAAATAGAACTACCACATGACCGAGCTATATCTAGGCATATACCCAAATGACTCCACATTCTACTACAGAGACACTTGTAAAAATAACTTTTATTCGCCTGATGCAATTGTCATCTTGGAAGCTTATTGCCTCTGCTAACTTAGGCCTAGTCCTGGAAGCTTCTAGTCTCCATACAATCTAATCTAGGCCTAGAATGTTTTCAGCCTCTGAGACTTACTGCTGAATAAAATCACTCTTCCTAGTTCTTTCTGATCTCTGGGTGGCTGGTTCAACTCACCTGTTCTGGCTCAAATTCCTCTCCAAGTTGACTGATTTAATCTGGCTTCTTCCAGCTTCTCCTAAACTGCTCTGCTTTGCCTCCAACTAACTCTGCCAATCTGTTCTAATCTTCTGACTTCTCACTTCTCTAGTTCATTCTGTCTTCACCTGGGTCTATCTTGTTCTATCTCTACAACCAGATTCGGTACAGCTATCCTAATAAAACTACCTTTCCCCTGCACCCTCTTTCTCTCTCCACATTGCTTTTTTTAAAGTAGCTCCCCTTTCTTCTTTCCTTATGACATTTGGTCATACCTTATCCTGTTAAATCTTTCTCTGATTGGTCACTTCAGCTGCCACTCAATTAGACATTAATTTTTAACCTGGGTGCATCCTTCTTAAACTGATCTTACCTTCATTGTTTTAGGTTAAAGGTGTGTATTCAAGATATGTCTGTATTCCAGGCAGAGGGATTAAGCGTGTGCATAGGGCTGAGCAACACCCTAAGGTAACCTTGGGGTTCACAGTGTCATCAAATATCCTGCAACAGATGCTCACCCATTGCAGCTCTATTCACAATAGCCAAGGAACGCAATCAGCTTAAACATGCATCACTTAATGACTCCATAGTGAAGATGGGGTATATATAACTAACAGGATTCTCATCGGTGAAGAAGAAAGGGAAGTTTGCAACGTCAGAAAAGAAGTGGAAAATATTACAGTGAGTGGGGGTTACCACAGCCCAGAAAGACAAATGCCATTATGGTTTTTTTCTCATGTGTGGATCCTAGCTTCAAAATTTTAAACTTCTGTGTTGGGGTGAGTGTCTGTCAAAGCTAGGAAGGAAGAAAGGTGTCAGAAGAAACTGTGTGTGGGGGAAAAAAATGTCTTGGCAGGAGGAGTAGTACAACACGTGGTACACATGGTACAGTAGAGGAGAGGGTTATTAGGACTGAAAAAAGTTAAAATGGGAATTGGTGGTTGATGAGGTAGTGGGGACTTGGGAAATGTAACCACAACTTAGAATACAAGGAAACTCTGCATAGAAACCTATTATTTTGCAAGCTAAATAAAGAGGTAATTATTATAAAGTCTGGCTAATGTCGCCCTGTATCAATGAAGAATGCTGTCCTCAGATTTCATGGGTCTTTATCAAAAGTTTCAGTGCCAAGTGCAGGATATTTCCCTACAAGATATTGGCTAGGAAGCCCCAAGAGGCTCCCAAAACAATGGAGGCTATTGTCACTGCTCTTGGCCACCCAGAAGACCCTAGGGTTAAAGACACAACATAGTTGGGACAAAGCACTTATGTAAATCAAGCTGGAACTGAGCTTGAAGCTTCTTTAGCACTCAGCACCATGGTACCAGCAGGTGGCATGCAGACTGCTGGGGTTTAGGGGAGGGGACAAAAGGCATCTTTGGTCTTACTGAGTCGTGAATGCTGCAGACTGCAAGACCTTCGTGTCTGCCAGACAAAGTGTTCCTACTGCTGTAATGAGGTCATGATTAATTATCTCCATGGGAAGGAATTCCCATTCTGTTGTAAACTTGGGGGAAATACTGTGACTGCAGAGCTCACAGGCCCTAGGAAGACCTTAATATTGATGCTATGCTGAATGGACACACAGTCTAAGTGCCTTCTAAATCCTTGTATGCACCCAGACTGGTGCTTCTCTTGGCTTTGGCTGAGCGGTTTTGGTTAATATAGAGACTCATAACTGGACAAAGTGCTGACACTAAGTGACTGTTGAGTGGCCTTAAATGGGACATCTCCTTCTCCAGGCTCAGGGAACATCACCAAAATGGGAATAGAAAGATGGAAGATCTGGAGGATGGTCACCTGTACAAAACCTGCATATACAAAATAAGATGTGAAAGTCGGAGGGGGCTACTTGGGAAGAAAAGGGGGCTTAACAGGAATGAGAGAACAAGAGAGTGTGGTGGGGATGTTCTCAATCCATTGCATGTATGTATGAAACTGTCAAAATTAAATTGGAAAAAGTTAAAAGGAAGATAGTTGAAGGATTGCCTGGACTACAGAGTATGCTTAGGCTATCCCTGGCAACTTAGTGCAACCCTGTCTCAAAATAAAAACATTGGAAAAAAAAAAAAAGAAAAAGAAAAAGAAAGGGCAGGGGATGTGGCTCAGTGTCAGAGTGAGTGCTTGACTAGCACGTAGGAGGGAAGAAAATGATGTGTTTGTGTGTGTGTGTGTGTGTGTGTGTGTGTATGTGTGTGTGTTGTATGCACATGCCTTAAGTCCATTCTTGCTGCCTCCCTTTCCTTCTTTCTCTGAGTCCTAGGAAGCTAACCACTTTAGACACCTTCTGTAAATGGCCTCTGGCTTGTGGTTGTTCCAGCCACTAGTATGCATTACTAACAAACAAAAGGAAGGGAACAACCTGAGTTGGGATATTTATTGTCCAAGATCCCTCCCCCAGGGTTGTGGGTCATGGGTCATTTTACAGAAGGCAGTAGACCTTGTCTGGTGGCTGCTCTTATAGTAATTTCCCTTAAGCTGGGATCTGGTAACTCTGTTTTCATACTCTTTGAAATCTGGGATCTTGGCTACTCTGCTATTGTAAGCCCTGGGGAGTCAACATCATTAATTGTTCTGGTTATGTCTTTTTAAAGAATTATGTACAATTAACCTTCTATCATGGTATCTTGTTTCTTTCTCCCTCTATTCCTACCTTTCTTTTTTGTCCTCCTTCTCTTCTCTCCTACCTGTCTGCCTGTGCTGAGACACTTCATGGTTCTTTCCCATTCCAGAATATGTTTGTAATGTTATTCATACCTTTTGTATTCTCCTCAAGATTACAACAACAACAAAAATACCATTGTGGTTTACATCAGAGGCATGGGTAATTATAGATTTTAACATTGAAGCCAAATCAATGTGAAAATTTAATGCAAATTCCCACAATCTGGCAATACCTTGGTCCCAGAAATACAGGCAAACCTGGTGACTGACCAGTTTGACTGGGACTCAGGTGTCCAGTTTGTGTGTCTGCTCACAAGGTTCTACTTGGGAGCTTGAGGATGGAGAATTGAATGAGTACAGAGTCAGTTCTAGGGGTAACTAAGGAGATTTGTCTGAAAAGGAAAAGCAGAAAAAAAAATCTTACTTATGTTAAACAAGATCTTAGATGTAACCCAACATGCTAGAAGGAAGAGGAGGAGGAAGAAGAGGAAGAGAAAATGAAATATAGATAACCAGAGGGTTGTTGCATTTTGCAGTGCCTTAGAGAACATTTTCATGTAAGACTATCATTAATGAATGAGTGATTTAAAACAAGCAACCAAAAATGGAAGACAAAACTCCAGAACGAATTGAAACTTAAATGACCACTTCAAGATGTTGTCAGTGTTGTCAGAGTCTTGAGTATCAGGTGGTTGTAACTTTACTAAAGCTGGACCGACCACTGGGACACATGACAGAGCTAAGCAAAGAACATTCAGAATATTATGAACATGATTACCTGCCCAGAAGCTGAGAAATTTTTGCAGACTGGAATTTCTAGCCTGAGGGAGGGAAGAGACATTCCTATCGTGGGATAGTGAAATGGCAGGATACTGAAAAGCATGTAGTCCAAGGAATGGGTGACGAGGTGGATAGGTGGATATTGTGGTCTTGGGTAATGTGTTTCCTCTGACTAGCCGGAGTTATTTGAAAGCTGGTTTTCAGGACTTAAAATAAGAAAATCCTTCAGTTAAACCTCTCAAGTGTCCCCCTGAGAGCTACCAGACACAGACTGTATTCAAGGAAAGGTTAATAGGATGCCACAAAGGGACCGGTGGCCCCCAGCCTAAGGCGGGCTTTGGAAGCACAGGTAGGGGTGGGGCAGTAGCAAAGCTGATTAACCTTCTTCCCTGAACGTTTATCTTAAGAAGCCCTATCCCTTTCCAGTTCAAATTCCCCCCAGTTAGAAAAGCAGGTGGGTGGTCTGGAGAGAGGGAGGGATCAGTAGATAAAGGTACTTGCTACCAACCCCATAACCCGAGTTTGATTCCCTAGGACCCACATGATGGAAAGATGAGACCTCCACAAGTGCACTATGGCATCCCCATCAAACAAACAAACAAACAAACAAACAGTGTGAAACATGTTAGAAAGAGAAAAGAGAAGAGAAAGCCCTTCCAGAACAAACTGTAGCAAGCTGGCTGACGGCTCTTCTTTTTGAGGATTGGCTAGGCCTGTCGGAGAATACACATGAAGTTAATGTGGCAAAGGATACTTTAAATGCTCTATTTCAACAGTTTCATAACCATCTTCCCTGGGCGCTGCACTGATGGTAGCTCTGCTTCTTATTCAGCTTCAGCGAGATATGATTTCTGGTAGCCTCGCTTAGCATGGACATTAACTTGCCAACAGTATTGTGATTCAAGGCACCTGCAGAGAGCCTGGAACTTGGAAAGGACTGGAAACAACTGCTTCCCTGACCAGCATCCACGATGATTAAGAGCGGAGATGTAAAGCTGTATTTTCTGGCCTTCCAATGTTACAGATTGTGAAGCATTATGAAAGGTTCTGTTTCTTTACTGCGAAGTGGACACAGTGGCAATTCCTCTGTTTAAGGATGCTGTGCTGATTCAATGAGACAATACCTGGAATCTGCCTCGGCTGTCTTAGATAGAGTTTCTATTGCTGTGATGAAACACCATGACAAAAAAAGCAAGCTGGGGAGAAAAGGGTTTATTTAGCTATTCTTTCATATTGCTATTCATTATTGAAGAAAGTCAAGACAGGAATTCAAACATGGCAGGCTCCTGGGGGCAGGAGCTGATGTAGAAACTATAGAGGGGTGCTGCTTACCAGCTTCGTTCCTTTGACTTGCTCAACCTACTTTCTTATAGAACCTTGAACCACCAGCCCATGGATGGCACCAACTTCAAGGGGTTCAGCCATCTTCCATTGATCACTAATTGAGAAAATGTCTTACAACTGGATCTCAGGGAGGCATTTCCACAATGGACACTCCTTTCTCTGTGATCATTCTAGATGATACACAAAACCAGCCAGTACAACAGCCAAATGCTCAAGGACTGCCTTTCCTTCCTTCCTCTCTCTCTCTCTCTCTCTCTCTCTCTCTCTCTCTCTCTCTCTCTCTCTCTCTCCTTTTAAAGACAGGGTTTCTCTGTATAGCCCTGGCTGTCCTGGAACTTACCTTGTAGACCAGGCTGGCCTCAAACTCAGAAATCTGCCTGCCTCTGCCTCCCAAGTGCTGGGACTAAAGGCGTGAGCCACCACCGCCCGGCGGGACTGCCTTTTCTTATCATGGGCAGGTATGTACTTGCATGGCAGTTTTGGAGAATACATGTGTGTACGATTACCTTTCTTTTATCATGCTTTGAGGATAATTGGTGTTCCACGAGTAACCACACAAAGTGTTCTTACGAAACATAAACTAGGGTGTATGTGGGCTTTTAAGGCTGGAAGGGCATCTCTGTGCCCACACATCTTAGTGGAGGCATGTTGGCATCTCTTTGCTTGATTCACACAGTGAGTGAATTAATCAATGGTCTTATGACTAACTTTATGCACCTACAAATTTCGATAGGACAGCCCTGGGAGCTCTGCTCAGAGAGTTGTAGAAAGACAACTAGCTTCTACTGGGTAATGTCTTTCTAGTAGGGCCATGCAGGGACTGGGAAAATCATTTGGAAAACATTAAGTAAACCTGAAAATGGACAGGAGAAAGAAGTCTTCACTCTCACTAGGGAGCAGAAGAGAAGGGAGCTACGAGAGGGGTGGCACTTCCTAACCCCACCCCCACCCCCCATCCAAAGTGATTCCATCAGAGCCCAGAGGCCAGGGCAAAGAAAGAGCCGCTTCTGCGCATCTAGAAGCTGAAAACTGTGCTCAAAGGAGCAATTTCTTGTTTCTCACTAAACTGTAGAATCCTTGTTTAAGCCTTTCCCAGATGCTCCATTCTAAGTTGTCCTAGACAGGCATGATGAGGGGTAGACCTAGGACTATTTAGGAAGAAAGATTTCCAAGAATATCTCAAGTTCCTCCAAAAGACAGGCAAGAAAAGCCCCCCCTTTGACACAGAGATTTGAATAACTGCAGGGGCAATACTTCCGCTGCCTCAGACCTTGATTCTTCTCAGACACTTCCTGTCTTTGACACACCTCAGGATATAAACAGTTTGTGTGTTTAACTGTTTAGTTTAGTTTGACAGAGGGTCTCACTCACTAGCCTAGGCTGGTATGAAACTTAATATGTATCCCAGACATGTTTTGGACTCACTGTACAGCCAAAGCCTGTCCTGGAACTGGAGGTGATCCTCCCATCTTTATCTTCTAGTTGGATTACAGATTGTGCCTCCATTCCAGGCTTTGATTTGATCTCATTTTATGTACAGTGAATAAAGTAAATAGAGTTCTACACCATTCATAAATATTTTAGCTTGTAACGAGATCTGTCTTCATATTAGTATTGCTCAAAACTTTCTTTCGAGCTCACCAAGTTCTGTGCTAGGTGAAGATGTTTTGCAACAAATAATTTAGCTTCTACCCTGTTTGAAGTCAACACTCCAGAGCTAATCCTAACTAATTTGTGCACAGTCTGCTGATCGAAAGAAGATTGGAGGTCATGAGTCATCAGTGGAACTCTGAAGTAGCCCTTCTCACATTCATGTGTTTAATGTGAAACAGCTTGTAGAATGTTCTCAGCTGAAGGCCTTGTTACTGCTTCCTGCCTTTCAGACTCTGGAGCCCAGGAATATTTTCTTTTACAACTTCTTTATTTTTGCTTCTGATTGAAAATAAGAAAAAGAATTAAAAAAAAAAAAAGCTGGGTGCGCTGGGTGCACAGTTACAATCCCTTCAACCCTTTTTAAGCCTCCCCCATCATTCCACTCACTAGAGATAACCACCATTGGAAGTTTGTTTTACTTAATTAAGTGCAGTAATGAGGTAAAGGAAAAAAATGAGTCAGTGAGTCATACAGACAGAAAATAAACATATGAAGAGAAATGAGGGCTCTTGTTTAGGAACAAAATGCAGAGAGCTGATTGTGAATGAAGCAGGGTCAGCTTGAGGTTGAAGCCCACGCTTTCCGGGTAGAGTGACAAGAACTGGCTTAGGAAAGAATACACAATCAAGCTGATATTCTATGGACAAGTGCAAAACTTCTATCCAGTAATAAGGACATCTCAGCAGAAGACTAAAGAGAAACAATATAGTTTTTAAAAAAAGGGTAGAAGTGTTCTTTAAAAATGCCAATTTATAAAAAATGGAAAATGGTTAGACTAAGGGAGCTAAAGCGATATGGCCCCTAGGTGCAACATAGCATTAGCTCTGTGTGATGGAAGAGGGAAAATGCTATAGAAGCCTTGCTGTTGACTTGTAGGCTTGTCATCCTAGTACTCAGGGGGCTGAGGCAGGAGAAGACAATTGGACAAACTGGCTAGACCATAGATCCTGCTCTCTGTCAGCTCAGGCAAGGTTAGACAGTGTTGATAAAGACAACACTCATGGTGATGAGGAGGTATGTAGAAATCAACCTGGATCTGGCCTCAAAGCCTTCTGTCCCTGGAGAGTTTCCACAGCAATTGGAGGAGCTACACAGTTGACATCATCAATGGTCTGTGACCTGGAAGTGTAAGAAGGAACCTTTCCTCCCAGTGTTGTTTGTTTCTGCTCATTGTGTTTATCAGTGCAGCAGAATAGTGAATAATACACATACATCCTCAACTGTGATAATGGTGTAGGTTTGCCTTCTGTAGTCTTAGACTATAAAACACAGAACTGAGGAGAGTTCTCAAAACCTCCTACAGGTGATAAAAGTACTTTATGCAGTATGTCTGAACTTCGTGACAAAACAGATACAAATTACTGTTATTTAGTGATTTAGTAATATTAGTGTTATTTAGTTATATTTAGTAAATATATTTTAGACCATTTATAATTATTAGTTAATTAATTAATTTAGTGAATGTGTATGCTTGTGCACATGTATATGCATGTGTCCCATGGGAGGCATGTCATGTGGAGATCAGGGGATAAATTGCAGAAATCCGGTCTCTCCTACTGTGAGTGTCCTGGGGATTAAACTTGCACCATAGGACTGGTAACAAGCACATTTACCCTGTGTCTTCTTGTTGGCTGGAAGTAAAATTTTGAAACACTTACATAAAAAATGGGTCTTAGGGACTCCAGGCAAATTATTTTGGATTCTTACCTATTGTTTCAGTTTAGTTGCTCTGTGTTGTAATTAATCTTCCTTGTCAACCTCACTGGATGTCTAGTTACCCAGGAGACACACCTCTGAGGCTCTGAGGGCATTTCCAGAGGGGTTAAATGGAGACGGGAAGACCAACCCGGGATGTGGGTAGCACCACTCCATGGGCTGGGACCCTGGAATGAATTTAAAAAGGAGAGGAAGCAGAAGGCCAGCTAACCACAGGCATTTGCTCATTCTCTCTTTTCTAGTCTGACCAGATGTGAGCAAGTAGCCTCATGCTTCTGATGATGTGAGCACCACCATGTCTTTCTTCTCACGGTGGGCTGAGCTCTTCTAATCTATGGGCTCAAATAAACCTCTCCTCTATTAATTGCTTCTTTAGGTTTTTATCACAGCATCAGAAAAGTAAAAGCTGATGCAGATAGTTTTATTAGGTTAGTTTCATATTTTTGCAAACTTATTTCTTGGTAAAAGTTGCCAGAGTTTTCCTAAGAAGGAATCTGAGAATGCTCAGGGTTTTAAACACAGTGGCAAAACACTTGCTTTGGAAGGCCTTTAACACTGCTCCTCCAAATAAGCATAAAACAGACTTGGGGTGTGGTGAGGTTCATGTGAGTTCAGAATGAAAGAAAACACTGATGAACTGTGGCTCTCTAGCTTGGCTACATAAAGGGTTATAGGTTACTGTCAACATCTACAGGTCAGACAGGTAGTTACAGGTAACTGAGTTGTTTCTCTGGTGATCTTTTTTCCTGTACTGCCCTGTCTCCATAATAAATGTTATTTTCATGTGTCTGGATACACATTCATTGACATACTGAAGAACTTTCACTATTCCTTAATGATGGTATTCAAGCTTTCCTTCATCCATGAAATCCTTCTGGCTTTCATAGATTCTACTACCACTGGACTATGAGCCTCTAGAAATGTGGCTCATGTCCTTTAGTGAAACCATACAGTCTTATCAATACTAGCAGAGTGTATGGTCAAAGAAGACACCAAAAACATCTGCACAGAAAGAATCACAAGCCAGTGCAGGAAAATAATACATGAGTGGGTGTTCAATATGAGAATGATCGGGAAAAAAAAAACGAAAACAGCTGAGTGTCGGTAACATATGCCTGCAGTCTTAACACTTGGGAGTCTGAGGCAGGACTGTAATGAGTTCCAGGACAGACTGGCTACAAAACAACAGCAACAAAACCTGTAACACACTGCCCACTGTACCCTCCCCCTGTCCACCCACAAATACAAATGACAAGGTATTTTGGGGATTTGGAAGCTCAGATAGAGCTGAAACTAAGACAGAACAATGAAGTATGTATGTCAGATTTGGATGACACATTGCTGGATAACACATTGACTAGGGAAATAGTAAGAATCACTGGGCAAGGGTCTACTCATGAAACTTGAATAGAACAGGATGGCAATGCTATCCAATGAAGCCGAGAATATAATACAAACCAGACAATCTTGTAGGCAAGAGGTCTATTCTTGAATAGTTAGGGAAGAAGAGCATCTAGCATCTATGCTATACAAGTTTAGTGTCAGATCTCCCCTAGTCCCACTCCAGGACAGACTCACTGAAAGACTGAAGACCATTGGAATAATGAAGGAAATAGATTAAATTGACCAAAATACCCCCCCCCGTCCAGCTCTTTTTTTTTTTTTCCCAAAAGATCCACCAACAAGGCCCCAATGAAGTTAAATGCAAAAATAGTAGACTTGTTGGTTTTGGTGGATTTTGGTGGTTCAGGCCAGTAATCTCAAGGCTATTTAGAAAGTTGAGATAGGAGAATCTTGAGCTCAAGGAATGCCTGGCAGAGTTAGCTCAAGGCAGCATGCTTTCAAATGAAGTTCAATAATTATAAAATAAAATAAGACTAAAGGGCTGGAGATGTGCTTAGAGGTAGAGCACATATCTCAAATGCACAGGCTGTGGGTTGGATTCACAGCACCTGAGAAACAAATGAGGAGGGAGCTACTCAGAGGGAGGAATGGTCAGGGCAAGACAAGGACTATTGGCCAGTGAGGAAGGCATTCTGCAGTGAGAATCCCCAGGTCTATCATGGTACAGCAGGTGCCCTTGAGATGGTCAAGGTGGAATAAGAAAGCTCATGTTTATGAAAGCCAAACAGCTTTAAACTATGGCTGTTGACATTGAGCTTTCATCTGAGCAATTATAATCTTATAATTCAGTTTTTTGGTTTGTAAAGTGGGGTCATTATGACTGTGATAGTGCTTACGACAATGATACTGTGCACCCCAGTGAGGATAAATGAACTGACTTCCTTGCACTTCTCAGGGCTGTGATGATGGTGGCTATTGTTATAGAATATCAGCTACATTCTGGACATTTTGATATGTGTTAACTGATACTATGTATAACATTACCTTCTTTCTGCTTTCAAAAAAAGGTTTATGATGTTCTGCCTGTAGGGGTGTGCACACCATAAGTGTGTGCCCAGTACCCATGCAGACAATAAAAGAACATTAGATCTTCCAGGATTGGAGTTCATAGGGTTTTGAGACCCATGTGGTTGCTGGGAATTGAACCTGGGTCCTCTGGAAGAGTAACCATTGTCCTTAACTGCTGCACCATTGCTCTAGTTCCCATAGCATCACTTTCAATAGATGTTATGAAAATCGATATGCAACTGGAGAGCCTCAGAGAGTTACAGAAGTCTCTTGATTCTTCTATTCACAATAAATGGCAGATTTCAGTCAATTTGGAATGGTCTGACAACAAACTAGAATGGTGTCCTCATACTGTACTCTTTCATGAACACGTTACAATCTGAGCACACATGTTTGCTTTGTCTTGTCTAAAAATATCTCACTTTATGGGCTTTCTGGAGTTTTCACTTAAAAAAGAAAAAAAAATCCAGCGATTGGATGTTTGTGGCAATGTACCTTGAGCAAGTCTGTGTTATCTTCCCAGCACACACTATGTTTTGGTAATCCTAGCATGTTTTTCAAACTTGTTCATTATTATTATATCTCTTTCTTTTCATTTTATTTTATGTGTATGGGTTTTGCCTCCATATGTCTGTGTTCCATTTTCATACATTGCCTGAGACTAGAAGAGGGCATCAGATACTCTGGGACTGGAGTCATATAAGTTGTGAGTCTTCATGTTGGTGCTTGGAATTGAACCTGGATCCTCTGGAAGAGCAGGCAGTGGTCTTGACCACTGAGTCATCCCTCCAGCCATTAGTAAGAGGCTTTAAAACAATCTTTTGTGATTCTCCTGTATATTTTTCTTCTGGCCCTAATACCAATCATATGTTCTTAAAAAAAAAAAAGGGATGCTAAAATGAGCAGGTGAGTTATAGGTACTATAAGTATGAATTCAAAGTTTTCTAATTTTTATGTAATTCTAAATACTGTTAGAAGCTGTCAAAATTTGTAGTCTACCTTATATTTCTGTAAGTTTTATAGTGTTACCATTGTAGAAAGCAGGGGTGTGCACAAATATGCTAAATTACTTAGAATTCCAAACCAATTATCTGGGAAATTTATTTATTCATTCATTCATTCATTTCTCCAGTAGCAGGGAAGTCACCCAGAGTGCCTCATATATTCAGCAAGTGCTCTACCATTGTGTTACATGTTTAGCTCAAATCTGTAACAATGTAGGTAATGAACTTATGTGTACATATTCATGTTTGTTTATATGTATGTGCATACACATGTGTATAAAGGTCCGAATTCTATGTCGCATGTCTCTATCAATTGCTCTTTTCAATTGATGAAATTCGTTTATAGATATTTTTCACTGAATCTGGAATTCACTGCTTTAGCTAGACTGGCTGCCCCACAAGCTCCAGGCACCTCCTATCTCTTCTGTACCAGTGCTAAGATTACAGGGGTTCACTGGCACACTTCGTGTGTGTGTGTGTGTGTGTGTGTGTGTGTGTGTGTGTGTTGGAAGTTAATCTCATGTCCTTAAATTTGCATACACAGCACTTTACCACTGACTGAGCCTTCTCTCCAATCCCCTAAACCATTTTTTAAAGTCCCCCCCCCCCTTTTATCTAGCCTAACATTTTCATAGGGTGTTTGTAGCTCAGAATCTCCTTCATTGATAATTACTACTCTCAACCATTTTTAATTATACTACAGCTGTAGAGATTGTGAATAAAGGAATCAAAGATATGAGTCTGTCTCTTTTAGTCCCTGGAGGTAAAGATGTGTGAGAGGGAAGAGAGTCAGTCCCCAGAAAGAAGCAATGTTTTGCACATGACAAGAAAGGCATGGAGAGGGGATTCCAGAGGAAAAAAATACAGGTTAGGAATCCCTTATTCTAAATGCTTGAGACTAGAACTATTTTAAGTTCTTAAATTTTTCTTAAGTAAACTTCTTATGTAAATTTACATGTATATAAAAAGAGGCCCAGTAGGGAAGAGATCCAAGTCTAAACATGAAATTCATTTCTGTTTCACACATACATTACACACATTGCCTGGAGGTAATTATACATTATATTTTTATTGCATCTATGTTTTGAGTGTGACTCATCCCATGAGGTCAGGCATGGAATATTCCACTCATGGTGTCAGGTTGATACTCACAAAAGCTTTGACTTTAGAACATTTCACATTTCAGGTGTTTTACTTTTTGGAGGGGGATCGGGTTTCACTCTGCAGTGCAGGCTGATCTTGAACTCATTGATATCCTTCTGTCTTAGTCTTTGGAGTTCTGGGACTAGAAGCAGGAGCTGTCACTTCTGGTTCTGGTTATGTGTAATATGGTTGGATCATGAGGGTCTGTGTTTTATTTTCATTTCTGTTGCTATGATAAGACATTTGATAAAAGGAAGCAGAGGAGAGAGAGGAGTTTGTTTTTGCTCACAGTTGCAGGTTATAGTCCATCAATGCAAGGAATTCACAGAGGTGCAAGTTTTGAAATAGCTAGGCACATCCACAGTCAAAAACGGAGAAAACAAATACATCCATACCTCCAGCTCAACTCCCTTTCTCTGCTTCTATTCAGTCCAGGAACCAACCCTACAGAGTGGTGTAACTAACTTTTAGACTTGGTCTTCCCACATCAATTAACATATCCATGACAATTCCCTAAGGATTGACCACACAGGCACACCTGTTCTAGATTATCCTTCACTTTCCCAACCAGCTGACTCTAGGCTGTGCCCAGGTAACAGTTAAAATAAGCCATTACAGCATGTATAAAAAATTATAATAACTTCAGGTGCTTTTCTGATATTTTATTTCAACCTTCTGTATCAAAGAAGCGTTTTTATCTTTGTATACTTTAAAACACCTCATACTTACTTTAAATGCCATTTTTTTCTCTTTTAACTCAGTTTGGATGAAATTCTGTTGTTTCTCTTTTAAGATAAGAGCCAGTATGGGGTGGCACCATTATTTCATGGTGCCAAGGGTTGAACCCAGAGACAAATACCTGTTAGGTAAGTGTTCTGTTGTGGAGCCACACTCCCAGCTCCTCATGGGTGGTTTAAGCTACAAGGGACAGATCTGAGTGACCCTGATATAAAACCCAAAGTGGGCATTGCTACAGCTGTCTAGTGTCATTTTGTAGTGACTAGAAGATGATTTATATTAGCCTGTTCTAAAAAGGAGTCAGCTTGATGGTGCTCCCTTGACGGTGCTCCCTTTCTCTTATCAAGAAAACAGTGAAAGCACCATTTCTTGTACTAGTGAGTATATAGAGGAAGGAAGGGCCCTTCGGGTTAGTTCTCTTCACAGGTGTCAGCTTGCTGTAGGATCCTGGGCATTCAGCTAAGGCTGGAATTCTACCTCCATTGTTTACTTTCAATAACTTGGTATTTTAGTAGCTTATCTTCCCCCTCCCAGTTGTCTCACTTTCTTTCGAATCAGTAAGGGATTGATTGGTAAAGCCTGCTTTGTGTGGCAAAGGACCTAGATCATAGCTGAACCTCCTCTGGGAGTCATTGGTCCCACTCTCAGGCTTTGTGTGTGGCCTTTGTTCTACTGGCCCCAGCAGCCTGGTGACTTCATAAAAACAGGGAAGGGAGAGCTGTAAACATTAGCTTCTGAAGAAGACAGTTTCTGAGAATCTAAACTTGCCATTTATTTTTACTCAGTGTTATTGCCACCCAGTGGATTTGTTGGGTAATGAAACTAAGGCTGAGAAATCAAAAGTGGAATGAAGCCAAGCAAAGTGCATTCCAGTCTTTATGAGTCCCCTCTTCCAGCACTGGGAGAGTGAACCCAAGTTGTTTTGCTGGGGCTTGAGTGAGATCATTACATAATACACTTTCATCCCTTCCTCTTCAGTTTCACATGTAAAAAGCAAGTTCTAGGTAATTTGAATTTTAAGCCTGGACAGCAGTGAATGTAGGAAGAGAACCTAAGATCTCCTGATGTCTAATCAAATATTCTTCCCTTTAACATGGTTGGATAACAAATACTATTAGGGCAAAGAATTGATTATTTTCTCAATACTATCTCATAAACAACTCTTTTATAATACAAAAGTGATAATTATAAGTAATTGATCACTTAGAAATCTGCCTTATAGCATCGTATCTAATGTGGTGCTGCCCTTTTGTTGTTGTTGTTGTTGTTGTTTTTTCCGAGACACGGTTTCTCTGTATAGCCCTGGTTGTCCTGGAACTCACTTTGTAGACCAGGCTGACCTCAAACTCAGAAATCTGCCTGCCTCTGCCTCCAGAGTGCTGGGATTAAAGGCATGCGCCACCACGCCCGGCAGGTTCTGCCCTTTTATGGTTGATTTCCTTGGAATTGTTCTTCACCTTTTAGAAGCATTTTCTGTTGCTCTCTTTTTATGGATGTGCTGCCCATGGTCACACTCTAAGGACCAGGCTCCATTTACTCAAGCCTCCTTGAGAACTTCCTGTTTCTGTCTACTTCCAAAGACACTCCTCAGCCTCAGAGAAGCTCTGTACATGCTATTACCTCTATGTTCCACTACGTCCTGTCTGCTTCTGAGCCTGTGGGTTGTAGTGGTTCATCTTCCTCTTTTGAGGTATTAGGGAGTTCTTTCAGCATTTTACTAGTTCTTTAGCCAGGTGATCAACTCAGAAAAGTGCCCCGTCTCATCGTCTCATCATCTCATCTTATGTTGAAGAGCACTTGAATTGTCAGCATGCATTCAGTCACTATGCATTTATTAACCCATTGTGGGTATCCCTTCCCTTCCTTTCCACTTTCAAGCACCTTTCTTTCTTTTATCAAGGTGGTTGAGATGCAGAGAGGAGGGCAGATTAATTTTAGAATATTTAAGTCTCATGGAAAAATTCTGTTCGGATTCATGACTTGATAGAACAACCTAGAGAGAATTGACAGTTTAGAATCATCTTCCCAGCCTTAAACTTGAGTTACTGCTCTTTGTCCTACCTCCATTAACTCTCAAAAATGTTCTGATTTTCTTTTAGAGATCTGACATTGATGTTTTGTAAAAAGCTTTTTTTTTAAACTTCCCTTTTCTACTGGTCATTGCTGTTCAAACTACAAGTATTTACATGCTAGTTATTTTAAACTTTAGTCAACTTTTACCTGTACAACTTATTCATTGATTTAAATACTGTCCCTTGGTTTTGCTTGGATTCTCAAAGACAGTCATAATGACTGACCTTTGCCCATTTAATAGTTATGCTTTCTGTGTACTTTCCCATTCTTTCTTTTCTATTTCTGGTTTTTAGTGAACTCATTCCCTCCTGTGTAGGCTTTGTTTTCCTTGACTTACCATGAGTGAGTGTGTGTGAGACCGTGAATGTGTGTCTGTGTGTGAGTGTGTATGCATGGCTATGTGTCTCTGTGTGTGTGAGTATGTGTGTATTTTGTGGAGGTTGATGTTTGTGTTTTTGTGGTGGGTGTGGAAGCAGGGCTAACCTGTTGGATCGTTTTGCATTCCTTCTCTAAGCAGTCATCTTAATGAGGGCCCTAGACTCCCCAGTCTTCCCTGTTTGCCCTAATTATAGGTTAGGAGAGTCTAAAGACTAACCTCAGCCTTTATCAGATGTTTTACCTGGTTGCTCTCTCAGAGGAGATATGCCCTCTCAAGGAAGTACTCCAAATCCCTACATTTTGAAGGGACAGAGGCAGTTCTAGTTTTCTGTTCTTTCTTCTTTTTTTAAAGTTTAAGTTTTTATTTATTCTTCTTTCATACATCACAACCGCAACTTCCCCTTCCTCCACTCTTTCCAGCCCTGCCCCCCCCCCCCCCAATGCTCCAATCCTAGACTCACTCCTTCCACTCCAGTCTCTCCCCATCCCCTGAAAAGAGCAGGGCTCCTAGTGATATCAACCGAACTGGCACAAGATACAGTAAGATCAGGCACACAACCCTTACATTAAGGCTAGACAAGTTAACCTAGTAGGAGGAAAAGGGTCTCAAAAGCAAGCAAGAGTGTCAGATACCCCAATGCCCATTGTTAGGAGCACCCTCTCCCCTGAAAGGAAAAACAAAACAAAAGAAACAAACAAAAACCAAACCAACAAGAAGCTAAAAACAACAAATATGCACAGGACCTCGCCCCGACCCCTACAGGCTCAGCTACTGTTGCTTTAGTGTCTGAGTTTTAAGACCTATTTAGTTGGCTCCGCGGCCTTCATTCTCCTGGAATCCTCTACCCCTCTTCTTCATGGGAAGGTTCTCAAGCTTTCAATGGGGGGCAGATTGAACGGAGATCTCCAACCTGGGCTCTTTCTTGGCCTTAGTTTTGGCTGTGGGTCTCTATATCTGTTGTCAACAGCTACTTGATACAGCCTTCTCGAGTATAACATTATATAGCATTAGGTATTTCATTGATTTTCCCCACTAATCCAGACATTTTTGTCTACCCTAGGTCTCTGGGCTCTCCAGCCTCCTATTCCTAGCCATCCAGGCAGCATTGGGAGTGGTGTCCCCCTTGTGGCTTGGGCCTCAAATTACACCAGTCATTGGTTGGCCACTCCCACAAATTCTGAACCACCATTGCCCTACACATCTTGCAGGCAAGGAAGAGTGAAGTTTTTGCTCCTTGGTTGGTGTCCGAGTCACACCTTGTCTGGTTGCATAAGATGGACCGTTCAGACTCTGAATCCTCCATTACTAGCAGTTCTTGCTGGGTCACTCCAGGGAGACTCCATCGCACTAGGTTTCCACTCTGACCCCCCAAATGCCCTCCATGTCCAGTTGTCTCAGTTGTTTCTCCCCATACTCTCTTTTCATTCCTCTTCCAGCACATCTGATCCCTCCCATTCCCATCTTCACCTGTCCCCAGTCCACCTTCAAAACTCTATTCTACTTCTCCTTCTCAGGGAGAGCCATGCGTTCCTCCAGAGTCTTCCTTGTTACTTAGCCTCACTTGGTCTGTGGATTGTAGCATGATTATCCTTTATTTAACAGATACTATTTACTTATAACTGAGTACATACTTGTTGCATGTAGCTTTGCTACCCAGCCTAAGCTCCAGGAATGGTTTGAGCTACCAGCTCCCATCCAGCTTCCCTTGGATTCACACATAGAAGACACAGACACACAGGTTGTTCATTTTCAACTTAACTTCTTGGCACAATTACTGGGCATGATCTTTTCTCCCTCAGAAGCATGGCAAACTCTCCTCTCCTTTCCTTGTTCAGTCTCCTTCCTCCAGCGACCTGGAAGTTCCACCTATTCCTTCCACCCAGTAATTGGCCCATGGCTTCTTTACTGACAAATCAAACACCAATTGGGAAACAGGACATTAGCGTCAGAATAATTCCTAAACATACCATGTTTGTCTTTCTGAGTCTGGGTTATCTCATTCAAGATGATTTTTTTTTTTCTAATAGCATTCATTTGCCTACAAATTTCAAGATGCCATAAGAAAAAAAAAACCCGTGGAATACTTGATCATGTAAAATTACCACATTTTTTATTTTCTTTATTTATTCTTCAGCTGAGGAATATCTAGGTTGTTTCCAGTTTCTGGCTATTATGAATAAAGCCACCATGAACATAGTTGAGCACTTGTCCTGGTGGTAGAATCGTCCTTTGAGTATATCCCCAAGAGAGATATAGATGGGTTTTGAGGTAGATAGATTACCACTTTTCTGAGAAACTGCTCCATTGCAGGAAATATTAAAAACAAACCATCACATTAGCCCTCGAAGGCTAGCGGCCTATTCTTATCTTGTGGAGACTCTCTGGTCTGCGGCTCCTGAATCTCTCCACCCAGCTCACTATGTTCCCACTGGCGGTGGCTACCCTTGGCCTTTGTGGTGCACATCTGGCAAACCCATGCTTTGCCACCATACCTTTTTCTCTTGAACCCAGTCGAACTGCCTCATGAAGGAAAACACCACACAAACTTAGTTCAGAAACAATGGTAACTCAATCACTGGGCACAACAACTAAAATCCTAATCTTATAAGCCTTATTAAATCTTGTATCCTTATTAAATCTAAATTCTCTGGTGGCAAGTCCTGATGGATCTGCCTTTGAAACTGGGAGATACTAGTAATTACATCTTGTCCTCATGAAATCCCTGTCCAAAAGGACCTAATTCTCTCCTGCTTCTGTCTAACCTGGAAGTCCTGCCTACTCGCCCAGTGATTGGCTCCTTTATTTATTAGGGGATTTGTTCACAAGAAGTCACATGAGTATGATAACTCCTTGTCAGCAACCCCTTCCAGGAGAGTGGAATTAGCCTCAAAATACAAACAGCACCAGGCCTATCCACATACTGCTCTACTGATTTCCATAGTGGATGTACAAATGTTTACTCCCACCAGCAATAGAGGAATGCTTTCCTTGCTCTACATCCTCACCAGGATAAGCTGTCACTTGTGTTATTGATCTTAGCCATTCTGATTGCTATAACATGAAATCTTGAAGTAGTTTTGCTTTGCATTTTCCTAATGGCTAAGAACGTTGAATATTTCCTTAAGTGTTTTTCAACCATTTGAGATTCCTTTATTGAGAATTTTGTGCTTAGATTTGTACCCAATTTTTAAAATTTAATTGCTTGGTTTCTTGATGTCAAGTTTCTTGAGTTCTTTATATATTTTGCATATTAGCCTTCTATCAGATGTAGAGTTAATAAAACTCTTTTTCCCATTTTGTAGGCTACCATTTTGTCCTTTTGATGGTGTCCTGTAATCTTTGCTTTATAGAAGCTTTTCAGTTTCATGAGGTTCCATTCATTAATTGTTGATCTTAATGCTGCTATCAGTGTTCTGTTTAGGATGCTGTCTCCTGTGCTAATAGACTCAAGGCTATTCTCCACTTTCTCTTCTATCAGGCCTGGTTTTAGGTCTTTGATTCACTTGGACTTGAGTTTTGTGCACGTTAATAAATATAAATCTATTTGTATTCATCTACATGCAGAAATCTAGTATGACTAGCACCACTTGTGAAGATGCTCTTTTTTTTTTTTTTTTTGGTATTTTGAGACAGGGTTTCTCTGTGTAGCCCTGGCTGTCCTGGAACTCACTTTGTAGACCAGGTTGGCCTCGAACTCAGAAATCTGCCTGCCTCTGCTTCCCGAGTGCTGGGATTAAAGGCGTGCACCACCACACCCGGCTGAAGATGCTCTTTTTTTCATTGTGTCTTTCTGGCTTCTTTATAAGAATTCAGTTATCCATAGGTGTATAGATTTATGACTGGGTCTTCAATTAGATTCCATTGATCAATGTGTCTGTTTTTATGTCAATATCATGGAGGTGTTTGGTTTGTTTTAGTTTTTCGAGAGAGGGTTTCTCTGTGCATCCTTGGCTGTCCTGGAACTTACTCTGTAGCCCAGGCTCGCCTCGAACTCAGAAATCCCCTGCCTCTGCCTCCCAGGTGCTGGGATTAAAGGCATGGGCCACCACTGCCCGGCGTTTCTTCCTCTTCTTAAAAAGAAGTTGATTATTGTCCTTCCAAGGTCAGAATTTTGTTGGGGATTTTATTATGTTAATTCTACTGTGCATGGGTGATCTTTCCATTGTTTGATCTTCTTTACTTTCTTCCTTCAAATCCCTGATTTATCACAGACATCTTTCACTTACTTGGTTGGAGTTTACTCCAAAGTATTTTATATTGTTTGTGGCTATTGTAAAAAGTATTGCTTCCTTTTTTTTTCTCAATTTGTTTGCCATTTGAATCTAGGAGTGCTACTGATTTTTTTCGGTTAAGAGTCAAGGAAGTTCAAGTCTTTCGCCTGGCCCGTGAGAGGCCTGAGTCAAAGAGAAAACAACCAAAGTAATTCTTTTACTCCCTGTTGCCAGAAGGAATTGATTGCCAGAAACCAGTGGCATTTAGCTACAAAATAGTGAGAAACCAGTGCCTATTAACACTAAATAGTATGAGAAAAGAAACCAGCACTTATTATCACAAAATAGAGTTATAGGGCCAGAGATCATCAGTCTTATCAGATAGTTTGTCCCACCTTATACTCTTCATTCTAAAGACCAGGGCAGATGCCTGACAGGTGTGGACCAGATAGAAGATGGAAGGAACATAGGGCAGGGCAGGGTGAACCTCACTACAGCTGGGCTTGTTGAGGTCCCAGCAGGAAGCGGGGCTTGGGGAGAGGGTTGGAGCATGGGTGTATCACTTGGGTGTCCTGGGTGGGAGCAATCCTCCCAGGAGGAAGGCAGAGCTGTGAGGTAGGGAGTGGGGTGCCATTTGGCAATTGCAGGTGGAAGTGTGGATAGGAAGGAGGATGGAGCTCTGATAGGGCAGGGCATGACTGGCTTGCTTGGGTCCCAGCAGATGGGCATATTGGGGCATGGTTGTCTCACCTTGGTGTCTTGGGTGGAAGCAGGCCTTCCAGGGGACAGACTGAGCTGTGGGAGTAGAGGGAGCTGCTGATCCAGGATTGCAGGTGGACTGCTTTTTGTTCTAGAGAATTCGTGTGTGATGTTGATAGTGTAAGACCCTCTCCCTTAGTCAGTGGTACTTAATTTGAGACCTCCTAAGTGAAACACCGAGATGCAGATCAATGCAAAAGCAAGAGATTTATTTCCCAGCGCTTCTGGGTCTATCTTTAATTAGTCCCTCAAGGCAAGTGACTAGAAGGCGACCCCTAAATAGCTATTACAAGCAGTTTTTATACTTTTTAGGGGCATGGGTTACATCAGCAAGGTTACAGTTCAAACTTATTGGCTGGCCATATTGACCTTTAAATCTATTGACTAGCAAGCAGGAGCAGATCATGATAAATATTTGAACTCTACCTGGGACTTTTGAAAGGGTCAGGTGACTATCAACCAGTACATTCTGACCAAGCCCGCTCAGTCAGTTAACAGGTTCTCCAGGGCAGGAGTGAAGATTAAAAAGAAAAAAGACAGTTAGACAACCTTGTAGCACGGCCTTAGTCCATTCTGAGACTGAAGGCAAATTTAATTTCCCCAATCTGCTTTTTATATCATTTTAATTGCATGGAAGCATTCAGGGTGAGTAGTACAATGAGGGATAAAGCAAGACAATAGTCAAGGAACAAGACAATAAACACAAAGCCCCATGATCACTCCGGTGATAGCTGTTTCTAAGGATGATCAAGATATCTGAACGTACTTTTTTGTTCCATTCTAAAATCAGATTTTTACTTCCTTGTCCTTGACCAATGTCAGTTCCCTGCCTGAACTTACTTCTTTGTCCTTGGCCAATATCAGACCACTGCCAAGTGGTACCCCCAAAAGGCTCTCCACAACATTCTGGGATTTTTTTTAAATCTAGGGTGTTCCTGTCAGTAGAGAATGGACCTTGGCCTAGCCTTAACCCCAGGTGGGAGGGGGAAGCTGTAAGGAGGGTGTGGGACTGGAAAAAGCACTTTAGGTCCTTAAATAGTAAGAGATCTCTCCATTTTTTTTTTTTTTTTTAAAGATTTTATTTATTATTATAGTAAGTACACTGTAGCTATCTTCAGACACACCAGAAGAGGGAGTCAGATCTTGTTATGGATGGTTGTGAGCCACCATGTGGTTGCTGGGATTTGAACTCTGGACCTTCAGAAGAGCAGTCAGGTGCTCTTACCCACTGAGCCATCTCACCAGCCCCTCCATTTTTTAAGATGTAAAAATGTAGACACTTAGTGATATGAACTTTATTTAGTGCCACTTTCATTGAGTTCATTGTAGTAGGGCAGGATTTGTAGACAGAGCTTAACTTTGCTTTTATTATGGAATATCTTGTTTTCTCCATCTCTGGTGGTTGGAAGTTTTGCTGGGTATAGTAGTCTGGGCTTGCAGGATATCTGTCCAGGTTCTTCTGACTTTTGTGTTTATGTCATTCTTGGATTTTGATTGAGTTGAAAATAAGTTATAGTCTTATAGTCAACTCAGGTTATTTAGCATTGAGAGAGATGGCATATATTTGAGAGGGTGGTTTTCAGATGGTAATGCAAGCTAAAACCAGAACATAATTCAGGTAAAGAATTGTAAACTCTCTAAAGTAGGATAGATAATAGAGTACTTTATCTAAACTGACAAATATGATGGACTGGGAGTAAGTGTGTCTTATAGTTTATAATTTGCATAGTTGAAATGGTTGTGCTTAATTTATATCTGAGAGAAAAGAGTCTTTTAATTGGACAAAATTGTGGGTTGCCCTGGTGCTGTTTGTATTCTGATGTTAATTCTGCTTCCTCTGGAGGGGTTTCCCTGATGAGGAATGGATCACATACTCAGGTGATTTCATGTGAACGTTTCCCCCATTTTAACTGGTCAAATAAAGGTGGAGCCTGTGATTGGGCAGTGGAAGGTAAAGGTGGAGCTGGAGGCTTTAGAGAGTAGAGGAAAGGTAGAGGAAGAAGAGGTGGAAGGGAGATGGAGCAGGATCACATGGCCCAGAGAAGCTGCAAGTAGCAAGGGATCTCATAGCTGGGCAATACATTAGTGTGCTGGTAGATCTTTTCAATCTTAGTACATATAACTTATAAATATTATAACTGAGTTGTGTGTTTTTTGCCTGGGATGATTGGGCTTGGAAGTTTACTGCAAAACACATTACTTAGTCTTTTTTACCTTGCAGCTTTTAATATTCTTTCTTTGCTCTGTATGCTTAGTATTTTGATTATTATGTGGTGAGGGGAGTTTCTTTTCCAATCTATTTGAAGTTTTGTATGCTTCTTGTGCCTGTAGAGTTATCTCCTTTAGATTAGGAAAATTTTTCTTCTAATATTTTGTTGAAAATATTTTCTGGGTCTTTGAGTTGGGATTATTCTCCTTCTATTTCTATTATTTTTAGATTTGTTCTTTTCATAGTGTCTCAGATTTCCTGGATGTTTTGTGTCAGGAATTTTTTAGATTTAACATTTTTTTTATCTATTTCTTCTATCATATCTTCAATGCCTGGCATTTTCTCTTTCATCTCTTCTATTCTGTTGGCGATGCTTACATCTGTAGTTTCTGTTCACTTACTGTCTTAGTCAGGGTTTCTATTCCTGAACAAAACATCATGACCAAGAAGCAAGTTGGGGAGGAAAGGGTTTATTCAGCTTACAATTTCCACATTACTGTTGATCACCAAAAGATATCAGGAATGGAACTCAAGCATGTCAGGAAGCAGGAGTTGATGCAGAGGCCATGGGGGGATGTTACTTACTGGCTTGCTTCCCCTGGCTTGCTCAACCTACTCTCTTATAGAATCAAGACTACCAGCCCATAGATGGCATCACCCACAAGGGAACCTACTCCCTTGATCACTAATTGAGAAAATGCCTTACAGCTGGATCTCATGGAGGCATTTCTCCAACTGAAGCTCCTTTCTTTGTGATAACTCCAGCCTGTGTCAAGTTGACACATAAAACCAGCCAGTACACTTACCTAGATTTATTTCTAGAATTTTCTCAGTTTATGTTTTTTCTATTCTGTTTATTTCCATGTCTTGGATAGTTTGATTCGTTTTCTTCAACTGTTTTTCCTGCCTTTCTTAAAGAGATTTATTAATTTCTTCCAAGTTTTTCTCTTTTCCTTGATGTGTTTTTGTTTCCTTGATGGAATTTGTTACTTTAAGAACTTCTATCATTTTCTTAGGGTTTTCATTGCTGTGTAGAAACAACATGAACAAGACAACTCTTATAAAGAAAAACATTTAATTGGGACTATCCTATAGTTTCAGAGGTTTAGTTCATAAGAGCATAGTCAGAAATATGATAGCATGCAGGTAGGTAGACAAGGTGCTGGAGCAGCCAAGAGTGCTACGTCTTAATCTGAAGACAGCTAGGAGGAGACTGGATTCCACACTGGGTGTTGCTTTAGCATTTAAGACCTCAAATCCCTGCCTTCACAGTGACTTACTTCCTATTACAAGGCTATACCTCATCCAATAAGGCCATGCCTCCTAATAGTGCCACTCCCTGTGGCCAATTATTCAAACACATGAATCTATGTGGGTCATGCCTATTATAATCACCACATTTATCTTTATAAACATGATTTTAAGTTTTTTTTTCTTTTAATTGTGTTGAAATATTCAGGTCTTGCTGTAGTAGAAAAGCTTGGCTCTTCAGCTAGTTCTAGCATCTGGTGGTGACAGGCTACCTTGGCTGCTGTTGATTGTGGTCTTAAAAAACAAACCCTTTTTATTGATTTGTTGTGAATTTTATATACAAAGAACATACATCTCAATCCCACCTATCTCTCCCACCTCTCATACCTGCCTTCTACCCTTGCAACCTACCCCCCAATAAAGAAAAGTATCTTATGGAAACTGTAATATGCCACAGTGTGTCCTATAGTATTTATCCTCTTGTCTACACTTTTTTTTTTTGCTCACAGATGTTCGTTTCAATGATTTGTTGGTGTGGTACTAGGTCTCTGGCTTGTGCTACTCTATCAATAATGGAACCTTACTGAGACTCTTCTCAGATATCCTGTTATTGCTCTGTTGTGGGTCTCTGTTCTTCTTGGAGGTTGCTGGCCACTGGTCTGAAGAGACAAAAAAGTAGAGGTGGTGAGCAGGATTCTGACAGCTGTGAGTACTGATGGAATAACTTCCAGAGACCACTGCAGTGGGACAAATCTACTTATTTTTTAGAAGTAGGGTGTGCAAAGGCTTTAAGGGGTACAGGTGGAAGGACTAATTGGTCATAATACAGTACCTAATTGTTATTCCAGTGGGAAGCAAGAGCAGTACTTGTGTGCTAAGTTAAGCAGCTCTGCACAAGGTCATTCTTCAGATATGGCCAGGCACATGTGTTCAGGGACACCTCTCCAGACAGTCAGGCAAAGAAAGGGAAGCCCTACTAAGAAAGAGAGTCCTCCATTTTGATCTGAGCTCACAGAGTCATTGGTCATGGGGAATTGTGACCTTAACTTCAGGGTTCTCCAACAACCTGTGTCATGAGATCCTTTAGTTTTGGATCTGTAAGATGGGCTAATTCATGTATTCCAGCAGTTCATCCATGGGGTAGTTGTCAGAGTGGGCCAATTCAAAGCCATGGATCTAGGCCTGAGAGGTATCTGTGGTCAGCTCACAGGCTATCTAGCTCTCATGCCTTCGTGGTTGGTTCACCAGAAATCCTTGCGATCAGGGACAGCTCTACTGTGGTGTCCAGGTAGGGTGCAGGTCCTGCTTCCCCAAGTGCTCACAGTCCCTAGTGAGAAGCAGGAACTTCTCTCTGTTCTCATGACCCCAGGGCCAGGTCTTCTACCTGCTACAGGTGGGAGGGGGAAGAGAAGGAGAGAACAAAGAGTGGGAACAAGGATATTTTTCCCTCATTCATGATGAAATGAGAGGAAGGGCTAGTTCTCCCATCCTCAGGCCAGCTCACCTGCACCTTCTGAAATGTGCAGGGACTGATCTCCTGAGTACTGTAGCTGGCTAGGTGCAGGGTCAGCTCTCCTGCTTTTGCACCCTCAAGAGCTAGCTCTCCCTCAATGCCCAGGTGAGGGTTGGAGTCAGTTTGTATATCCCTCAGACATTGACATATCCTCCTCTGGCAGCCCAGACCAGGGACAACTGCCTGGCCTTTGGAGGTATCAGACCCCTGCTGCTGCAGGACCATGGGCCCAGGAGTGGCCTCCATTGTCAACACAGGCCAGGACCCCACCAAGATCCCATCACCAGTTACTCATATCAGGCTGTTCCTCACTAACTTCAAGTTTCCAGTTCTGCCTATATTCATTTTGCCCACATCCTGCTTCTTCTTCTCTTCCACTTGTCTACTACTTCTTGCCCTTTGTGGCACCCAGGGTCACTGAGTGTCTGGGGTTGTCTGAAGAATAGTCTTGAAACTGCTATGCCCCCTCTCATACATTATGGCCCCAGGCAGGCATCATCTCCCACATGGCTTGCCCACCCTCTCAGGTCTGCTGGGCACCAGATTGGTGGTCATCTCAGCTTAGCTCCCTGTCCAGGCTCTATGGTGTGGGTCTGGTGGGAAGCTGGGTTCACTCCTTGCCCTGCCCACCCAAGGGACCCCTATGTGAGGATCATCTGGCTTTGGCTCACTCCTACCAGGAGTTTTCTAAGGACAACTTGCCTTCCCAACATGATTAAATTTTTCTTTCCTTTTTGTAGTGGTGATGAAGGAAATTCCAGGCCCCAGGGATGCTAGGCAAGCACTCTATCCTGGAGCTACAGTATCAACTAAGTAATTTATTTTAAAATTCATCTTTAATTTTTTGATTTTTTTCTTTTAAAATAAGATTTGCTTTCATTTTTATGTGCTAGCGTTGTATCTGGATGTTTGTATGTGCACCACATGCATGTCTGGTTCTCAAGGAGCCCAGAAGAGGACGTCAGAATCATAAGTGGCAGTGAGCTGCTACATAGGTGCTGGGGACTGAACTCAGATCCTCTGTAGGAGAAGCCAGTGATCTTTTTCACTGAGCCTCTCTCCAGCCCCAGCCAGAACATTCTGTAGAGCCCACAAGTGTAACTTCTTCAAAAGACTTTTGTCACCACACCTGACAAAAAGGTGTTCCTAGCTCATCTGTGGCTCAATAAACTTTTCTTTATTTATTTTTTTGCTATTTATTTCTATTTAAAAGAATTTGTTTCCCTATCACAAAAATTAGATAGCCACACTGTCAACAGCAAAGTTCATAGTTACACTGATGGCAGAGAATTCTCTGGATATCCCCAATGTCCCAAAGGCATAAAGGAGAAAAAAGGTCCTCAGAAAAAATGCAAATGATGTTGGGGGGAGAGACATTACATGCCATTTCTTTTTCTTCTCATCATCAGCTGCAGATGGCTTTTGGGAGGATGAAACACAGTTCAACTTCAGGAAACTCTTTATACCAATTCTAGCTTATCTTAACTGTACCCTGGCTGCTAACAGCAATCAGCACATTGGACTCCCCATCTGATAGTGCCTGCTAACACACAGCACTAACAAATTCATTCATGTCATCTTCTTTCTGGTCTTTGTCTAAAACATTCTTAACTGTATCAAACTTAAAAGTTAGCAAAGTCTTAGAAAGTCATTTATAGTACAGGTAGAGGAGGTGTTCTCACTTCCACAAGCTATATAATCTCCATTGGAAGCAAGGCCTACAACGTTTTTTTTCATTAATATAACCTTTGAAGGAATGTAGACAGTATGTTTTCCCCATATTCCACAGTTTCAGTTGGCTGTCTGTTGAGCCAGAGACAATTTCTTCACAACTCACAAACTTGGCATAAGACACTGCTTTTTGGTGTCCCTTGAATACCATTATTGGCTTTTTAGTGTTATGAAGATTGTAGTAGTGGACACAGTGATCTGCACAGCCAAAAGTCAGATGGTACCTGGAGGAGGGGCTGAACTTCACACAGCAAACATTAGCATTTGCCTCAATGCTTGCCACAGAATTGTCTAAATTGGTGGACCACAGCTTCACTTTTGCATCATCAGAACCTGAAGCCAGAAGTTTAGGATCCATCAGATTAGAGTCAACACTCCAGCACCTCTTCTCATGTCTTTTCTGATAGACGTGTGACCTCTGCCCTGTGAATCCATCCCATAGTATAACAGTGCCTTCATAATCACTGCTGGCTAGCAGGTTCTTATGGTAACTACTGCAACTGATAGAGCTGATTTTGGAATTGCAGGTCATTTCATTCTCAGGGTAATGAATATCCACTGCATCCTGGATGACTGTGCCATATTCATAGACTTTAATCTTCTTTGTAACTAACTCCAGCAATTGCAAAATAGCCACAATCCCGGTCAAATTCAATACTAGAAACTATGCTGGAACCATTTTAGAGATCACTAGCACAAGACAATATGGCCAATGGTTTTGCTGCGTTGTATCTGAGTAAGCTTGGACAAGCATTAGTGAAATTCATCTTACTGGCTTGTTGTTCTACTGTCATCTGAGATAGGAGACATCTTTGTAGAAAACATAACACTGCTCTAAGTCTTCAAAAAGAGCAGTGAGTCGCTTTCCTTTTGATGCTAATGTGCTGTTATACCAAGGCTGTTTCTTTGTTTGAGAAGTCCCAATGAAACCAGGGGGTTGGCTGTATTCTGTAGAATCAATAATGCTACTGTGTGACAGAGAAGGAGCTTCAAATTGAGGCACTGTGCTATCTCCACTGATGGGAGAGTACAAGCCACTCATTTCTTCCGCTCTTTTAATACCCTCTTTCAAAACACTTAGTTCCTTCTGGATCTGTTCCAATTGCTCTCTCTCATTTCTCCTTGCCACCTTGAGGAATTCCATAAGGATCTGTAGCTGAGCTGCATGTGATTCTGCTTCCAGCTGTTTGTCATGTCATATAATATCATGTCATATCAAAGCAGATGGTCCTTGCTTTTGTCCTCATAGGAGTTGAGGAGCCTGTGGCTAAGTAGGACGAGCAGAGGTCGCTTCCTACCGCTGCTGCCCAGGCTGGAGCTGCTCCCTCCAGCGCCTCCTGACTCCGGGACTGGCCCGCGGACACTGCCCTGCCGGCTTTTGAGCTGCCAGATACCTCGGCCGCCACTAGCACAGGCCGCCCAGGGCTGCCAGGGCCTCGGGAGCCGGTGGTCAGACGCCGCCGCCACGGAGGAGGAGGCGGAAGTCACAGAGAAGGCGGCTGAGGAGCCGGGGCTCATCCGAGAGGAACCGGGCGGCTACCAGACATCGTGACTCCCTCTCTCCCTTGGCCCTGCTCTCTGAGGCGAGGGCCCAGAAGGACCGCGACCCTCCGCTGCCCCGAGCATCCTGAGGACGTGCCCGGAGGTGGGCCGGGGGAACAAAGTTAAGCTTTCCAACCGCAGCGTCCTACGCGAGGGGGCGGGGGCTTTTTGTGGTATTTTGAATCCACACAGTATTAGTGATATCGTATAAAATTGTTTATAATATACTGATTGTCCCCTGTGTCTTTTTATTTAGTTTACAACCTGTTCACAGCTACTGCTCACTCCTCTTTTCCCAGTCTCACCTTTACAAATCCCTCCCCTCATTGCCCCACTCATTTCTCTTCAAAGAAGGGAACTCCCTTGGGTTATCAATCCACTATGGGACATCTGGTCTCCACACACTATGGGACATCTGGTCTCCACAGGACTAGGCACATCTTCTGCCACTGAGGCCCAACAGGGAAGTCCAGGTAGGGGGAGGGAGTTGGAATGGCAGAGAATAGTCAGAGACAGCCTCCAATCCACTTGTTAGGGAGCCCACATGAAGACCAAATTACACGTGAAGACCAAGTTACACATTTGCATGCTCCCTGGTTGGTGGCCCAGGTTCTGTGAGCTCCCATAGTTCCAGGTTAGGTGACTCTCTCAGTCTTCTTGTGCTGTCCTTTACCCCTCCAGCTTGCTTACTTCTATCCTCCCCTCTTCCAAGAGACTTCCCAAGGCACACCTGATGTTTGTCTGTGGGTCTCTGAATCTGCCTCCATACATTGCCGGATGAAGTTTCTCGGGAGACAGTAATGCTAAGTTCCTGTCAGCAAGCATAGAAGAGTATTATTAATAGTGTCAGGGGTTGGCTCTCTCACATCGGATGGGTCTAGAGTTGGGGCAGTTATTGGTTCCCTCAGTCTCTGCTCCGTCTTTATCCCAGCATATCTTGTAGGCAAGACATATTTTGTGTTGAAGGTTTTGTGGGTAGATTGATGTTACCCTCCCTTCTCTGGAAGCATCATCTGCTTACAGGAGGTGGAAACTTCAGTCTCTATTCCCTCCTCTGGCAGGAATCTCAGCTAGAGTCACCTCCATAGACTCCTATATCCTCTTGCATCCCAAGCCTCCAACAATTCACCAAAGATGACCCCTCTAATTTCCATTTCCCCTCCCAGCCTTCTCCTGCCCCCTCCCATACCTGTTTGCCATCCAGGTTCCCCTATTCACCCATTATTTTACCCAGTTCCCTATTTCCATCCTCTTCCAAGGACTATTTAGTTTTCCCTTCTTCATGCTATTTGAGAATCCTTCTCCAGGACCTCTTTATTACCTAGTTTCTGAGTCTGTGGATTATAGCATTGCTTTGCTGAACTTTATGGCTAATGTCTACTTTAAGTGAGTACATTTCATACATGTCTTTCTGGATCTGGGTTACTTCACCTAGGATAATTTTTCAAATTCCATCCATTTGCCTGCAAAGTTCATAATATCTTTGCTTTTAATAGCTGAGTAGTATTCAATTGAGTAGATTGCTTCCAGTTTCTGTCTTTTACAAATAAAGCTGCTATGAACATAGTTGAGCAAGTATCCCTTTGGTATACAGGGGCATTTTTTTGGATATATATCCGGGAGTGATATAGCTAGATCTTGAAGGAAAACTCTTCAGTTTTCTCAAAAACCACCAAATTGATTTCCAAAGCAGTTGTACAAGTTTGTACCCCTACCAGGAATGGGGTAGTGTTCCCCTTGCTCCACATCCTCAACAGCATGTTCTGTCACCTGAGTTTTTGATCTTAGTAATTCTGACTGGTGTGAGGTGGAGTCTCAGAGTCATTTTGATTTGCATTTCTCTGATGACAAAGGACATTCAACATTTCTTTAAGGGCTTCTCTGCCATTCGATATTCCTCTGTTGAGAATTCTCTGATTAGCGCTGTAGCCCAGGTTTTAGTTGGGTTATTCAGTTAGTTGGTGTCTAACTTCTTAAATTCTTTGTATATTTTGGATGTTAGCTCTCTGTCAGATGTAGGGTTGGTAAAGATCCTTCCCCAATCTGTTGGCTGATGTTTTGTCCTGTTGATAATGTTCTTTGCCTTATAGAAGCTTTTCAGTTTCATGAGGTCCCATTTATCAATTGTTGGTCTTAGTGTTCTGTTTACATTGTTCCCCTACTTTTTCTTCTAATAGATTTAACGTATGCAGTTTTATGTTGAGGTCTTTGATCCACTTGGACTTGAGTTTTGTACAGGGTGACAAATATGAATCTATTTATATTCTTCTACATGCAGACACCCAGCACCATTTGTTGAAATTGTTTTCTTTTTCTATTGTATTGTTTTTCCTTCTTTTTCAAAAATCAAGTTTCCATTGGTGTGTGGGTTTATTTATGGGCCTTTGATTGGATTCCATTGATCAACCCATATGTTCCTATACCACCAATACCATGCAGGTTTCTTTTTTTTTAATTACTATTGTTCTGTAGTACAGCTTGAGATCAAGTATACTGATTTCTCCAGAAGTTCTCTTATTGTTCAGAATTGTTTTGGCTATCCTGAGCTTTTTGCTTTTCCATATGAAGTTGAGAATTTTTCTTTCAAAATCTGTAAAGAACTGTGTTGGAGTTTTGGTGGGAATTGCATCAAATCTGTAGATTGCTATTGGTAAAATGGCCACTTTAACTATGTTAATCCTATACATTCATGAGCATGGGAGATCTTTCCATCTTCTGATATCTTACTCAATTTATTTCTTCAGAGACTTGAAGTTCTTGTTACAGTAGTCTTTCACTTGCTTAGTTAGAGTTACACCAAAATATTTTATATCATTGTGGACATTGTAGAGAGTGTTGTTTTCCTAATTTCCTTCTTAGTCCAGTTTTTCTTTATATAGGAGGGCTACTGAATTTTTTTAAGTTAATTTTTTATCTAGCCACTTTAGTGAAGGTGTTTATCAGTTGTACAAGTTCTCTGGTAGAATTTTTGAGGTTAATCATGTGTAGTACCATATCATCTGCAAAAAGTTATACTTTGACTTCTTCCTTTACAAGTTGTATCTACTTGATTTCTTTAACTGTGTTATTGCTCTGGCTAGAACTTCAAGTACTATACTGAATAGATAGGAGAGAGTGAGCAGTCTTGTCTTGTCCCTAATTTTAGTAGGATTGCTTCAAGTTTCCCTATATTTAACTTGATGCTGGCTACTGGCTCACTGTATATTGTTTTTATTGTGTTTAGGCATGTGACTTGTATTCATGATCTCTCTAAGATTTTTAACATGAAGGGATATTGGATTTTGTTAAATGTTTTTTCAGTCGCTAATGAGATGATCATGTGATTTTTTTCCTTTCAGTTTTTAAAAAAAGTTATTTATTTATTTTATTCATATGAACACACTGTAGCTGTCTTCAGACACACCAGAAGAGGGCATCGGATTCCATGAGAGATGGTTGTGAGCCACCAGGTGGATGCTGGAAATTGAACTCAGGGCCTTTGGAAGAGCAGCCAGTGCTCTTAACCACTGAACCATCTTTCCAGGCCAAAACTTTAACTCTCCAGGTTTTTTGTTTTGTTTTGTTTCGTTTTCTTTTTTTGACTTATTATGTGTATATTGTTCTGCCTGTATGTATGCAGATGAGGCTGCCAAATCTCATTACAGATGGTTGTGAGCCACTATGTGGTCTCTGGGAATTTAACTGAGGACCTCTGGAATGGCAGCTAGTGCTCTTACCTCTGAGCTCTCTCTCCAGCCCCTTCAGTTTGTTTTTTTTATGGTAAATTGTGTTGATGAATTTTCATATATTGAACCATTCCTGCACCACTAGGATGAAGCCTACTTGAACATGGTGGATGATAGCTTTGTTGTGTTCTTAGATTTGGTTTGTGAATATTGTATTGGATATTTTTGCATCAATGTTCCTAAGAGAAAGTCTCTTATGAATTTAAAAGTCTGAAATTCCCTTATTTTGTTGAGTGCCTAGGACCAGCCTCAATCGTTTTGGGAGTTCTTAAGAATGGAAGGATTGGGTTGATGCCAAAATAGAGTTTTAGGCAATGATGCAGGTGCATGCTAACAGGTGACTTATTGTTCTAAAGCTGAGCTCTGAGACATTTTTTTTTCAAACTCTTTTCCATTTTCAATATTAATTTCTTTTGCAGCATCTCGCAAAGCTCTTTCACAAGCTCAAATTCCATCTCTTAGAACTTGTACTCTAGCTTCCTTAGGCAGGCAATGCCAGGGGGTCGAATCAGTATGTTTTAGTCTTTCCAGGAAGGTCAGTTCACTAATCCAAGGAGATCTCCCCTAGTGGGGGCTCTCACCATTGCTCACTAATCCAGTAGACTAAGCTATTTCTTTTTCTGTCTTGTTCCTTGTATTTTCTATGGACATCCCTGTCCTTAGTGACCCAGGCCCATTATTCCTTTTTCCTCAGGGTCTTTAGCTCTCAACTACTAAAACTTCATATTTCTCAAAAACATTTCCTACTTCAAATGTTTCTTGGTACAACTCAATCATCATAAGTTGGCTAATATTTCCCAGGGAACAATTAAGGCAGGCAGCCTCCACATCCAGAACCCCTTGCCCCATTATGTCTGGATTGTCTGCTTCAATTTATGCAGAACAGTTTGTTCCTAGTAGACATCAACATAATTTCCTTCCTTAGTAGTGCCCTCAATCTCTTTTCCAATAAAATTTAGCAGAGTTATATTTGAGGACAAATATGGTATATCAAAAGGCAAAACAGACAAGCATACGGCCAAGAGGAATGTCATCTATATATTAGAAAGCCAGAGATAAATTATTCAGGTTTACAGTGCTCCCACAGCTGAAACTGTCATGCAGCCATGTTCACAACCATGTTACACCTGACAGATGAGTCTTTGTGTGGTTTAGGTATCAGGGTGACTGTGGACTCATAAAATGAGTTTGGCAGTTTTCTGTTTCTATTTTGTGGTATAGTTTGAGGAGTATTAGTATTAGCTCTTTTTTGAAAGTCTGGTAGAATTCTGCACTAGAGTCACCTGGCCTTGGGCTCTTTTTTTGGTTGGAAGACTTCTAATGACTGCTTTTATTTTCTTTGGGGTTACTGGACAGTTTACATAGTTTACCCGATCTTGATTTAGCATTGGTAAGGGGTATCTGTTTAGAAAATTATGCATGTCATTTACATATTCTAGTTTTGAGGAGTACTGGTTTTTGAAGTAAGACCTAATGATTCTTTTAATTCTCTCACTATCTGTTTTTATGTTCACCATTTCATTTCTTGCCGTGGACTGGACTCAGTCAGTCTCTCAATCCATGGGGAACCAGGATTTCGGTAATCAGGTGGACAAGGAGTCAGTGAAAAGTGACAAACAGACACTGACACAGAGAGAGTGCTGTACCTGAATGTAATTTTTCAAAGCAAGCATCAGACTTATATTACAGAAGAAAAACAAGGAATCTAGGTGACACATCAGCCAAGGTACATTGAAGTTATCTTATGCATAATGACACAAAACAGAGAAATGCATACATAAAGACTGACAGGAACCAGGCAGTGTTTACAACTGAGATAAGATCAGCCCTATTTAAAGTTAGCTATTCACAGGAGCCAGGTGAAAGGGCTAATATGCTTAGGTGCAATTTTAGTCTATTGTTTGATCCACCACAAGGGGTCCCTTAATAAATACCCCAGATTATGCTATTCCTCTGGGCCTAGAGAAAAACATGCACCAGAGAAGTTCCACTGCGCTAATCCTTACATGAACAATACAATACTCTAGTTTCTCCTTAGACCACAACCCAATTTTCTTCTTGAACCATTGTAAATTCCTGTATATGGGAGTGACTCAGCTCTTATTCTAAGTGATTTTGTAGGGGACTTTCTTCTATTAAGTAATGTAGTCTGCTATACATAACTATAATAAGAATTCTAAACTTACTTTGCTAAGCTTGCCCTGAGATTTCTAGCTCCTATCCAGTAAAATACTGCAAGAAAGCACGCAAGACCCTCCACACTATCACAGGGACAAATTTGTAGCATTCGTGCTACAAGATGCCAAGGCTCCAGGAGACTAAGTTTCCATAAAAGTTTTTGCCTCAGGACCCTCAGGACTTCGTCCAAGCTTTTGGGCTTGCCACACAGACTTCACTGGATTAGGTGTGGCAATTTCTGATTTTGTTCATTTGAATACTGTCTATCTGTCTTTTAGTTAATTTGGCTATCTTGGTGATTTTCTCAAAGAACTAGCTTTTGGTTTCATTGATTCTTTGTATTGTTTTGTTTCTAATTAACTGATTTCAGCCCTGATTTTGATTATTTCCTGCTGTCTACTCCTCTTGGGAGTTTTTGTGTTTCTTTCTTTTTAAAATTTTAATTATTTATTTACATTCCAGTTGTTCCCTCTCCCCATCCCCCAGTCTCCCATTCCACAGTTCCTCATCCCATTCTTCCTTCCTCTTGCCTCTGAAAGTGTGCCCCCCCACCATACCAGGAACCCCCTTTCCCTGGTGCCTCAAGTCTCTCAAGGATTAAGCTCATCTTCTCCCACTGAGGCCAGACCAGACAGACCTTTACTACATATATGCCAGAGGCCTTGGACCAGCCCATGTATGCTTCTGATTGTTAGCTCAGTCTCTGGGAGCTCCCTGGCATCTGAGTTAGTTGAGACTGCTGGTCTTCTTATGGGATTGATCTCCCCTTCAGCTTCTTCAATCTTTCCCCTAATTATTTATCAGGGTCCCTGACTTCAGTCCAATGGTTGGATGTAAGTATCTGCTTCTGTCTCAGTTAGCTGTTGGTAGGGCATTTTAGAGAACATCTATGCCCTATCTATCCGTAAGCACATCATAGCATCAGTAATAGTGTCAGACCTTCGTGTCCCTCATGAGACGGATCCCAATTTGGGCTGGTCATTGGACTACTTTTCCTTCAGTCTCTTCTACATTTTTGTCTCTGTAGTTCTTTTAGACTGGAACAATTCTGGGTCAGAAATTTGACTGTGGGTTAGTAACACAATCCCTCCACTTGAGGCCCTATTTACTGGAGGTGAACTCTTTGAGTTCCTTCTCCTGACTGTTGGACATTTTGGCTAAGGCCATTCCTACTGAATCCTGAGAGTCTCTCACCTCCCGTGTCTCTGGTACTTTCTAGAGGATAGAGCTTTCAAATGTAATTTTAAAGTGCTGGTATGAGAGCTCTAATTTCTTTTCAGAGGCACTTAGTGCTATGAACTTTATCTTAGCACTGCTTTCATTGTGTCCCATAAGTTTGTGTATGTTGTGCCTTTGTTTTACTGAATTCTAGAAAGTCCTTAATTTCTTTTTCTTTAAAGATTTATTTATTTTATGTATATGAGAACACTGTAGCTGTCTTCAGACATACCAGAAAAGGGCATCAGATCTCATTACAGACGGTTGTGAGCCATCATGTGGTTCCTGGGAATTAGGAATTGAACTCAGGACCCCTGGAAGAGCAGTCAGTGCTCTTAACCACTGAGCCATCTCTCCAGCCCAGTCTTTAATTTCTTTATTTCTTCTCTGACCCAGTGATCATTAAGTAGAGACTTGTTCTATGACTTTGTAGGTTTTTTTTTTTTTCTGTTAATGTTGAAGTCTTGACTTAATCTGTGGTGGACTGATGGAGTTCTTTCAATTTTTTTTTGTCTGTTGTGACCAAGTATGCAGTCAGTTTTGGAGAAGCTTCTGTGAAGTGCTGAGATGAAGGCATACACACACACACACACACACACACACACACACACACACACGCATATATATATACATATATATATTGGATGAAAGATTTTATAGAAAACTGCTATGTCCATTTGATTTATAACCTCTACTGGTTTCATTATTTCTCTGTTTAGTTTCTGTCTTGATTATCTGTTCTTTGGTAAAAGTTGGGTTCTGAAGTTTCCAACTATTAATATGTGGAGTTCAATGTATGGTTTAAGCTTTAGAATTTTTTTAAAGAATATGGGTGCCTTTGCATTTGATCAGAATTGAGATGTCACATAGATGGACTTTTTTCTTTGATAAGTATAAAATATTCTTTCCCATCTTTTTGATTAATTTTGATTGAAAGTCTATTTTATTAGATATTAGACAGGTTACTTGGGTTTGTTTCTTGGGCCTGTTTCCATGGATCCTGTTTTTGCATCCATTTTATTAGCCTGCGTCTTTTTTTATTGGAGAATTGAGTCCAATGATGATGTAAAATATTAATGATAAATCACAGTTTCTGTTATTTTGATTTTGGTGGTAAATGTATGTGTGTGTGCATGTATGTGTGTGTGTCTTGTATATGTATTTCCTTTATTTTGTTTTTACTGTGTTTGGAATAATTTGTTTCCTGTGGCTTGTGTGTGTGTGTGTCTGTGTATCTGTGTGTCTGTGTGTCTGTGTGTAGTTAACCTCCTTGGATTGGAGTTTTCCTTCAAGTACTGTCTGTAGGACTGGATTTATGTCTAGATAGTATTTAAATTTTGTTTTCATTTGGAGTATCTTATTTCCTCCATCTATGGTGATTGAGAGTTTTGCTGGGTATAGTAGTCTAGGTTGACATCTGTGGTTTCTTAGAGGCTCTAAGACATATGTCCAAGTCCTTCTAGCTTTTAACATTTCTGTTGAGAAGTCCAATTTAATTCTGATATGTCTGTCTTTGTATTATCTTTGCTCTGTAGATTTTGTGTTTTGATTATTATATGGGGGAGGAGTTTCTTTTCTGGTCCAATCTATTTATGCTCTATAAGCTTCTTGTATGTATATAGGTATTGTTTTCTTTAGGTTGGGAAAGTTTTCTTCTATGATTCTGTTGAAAATATTTTCTGGATGATGTAGCTGTGACTCTTCAACCTCTTTTATTCCTATCATTCTTAGGTTAGGTCTTTTCATAATATTCCAGGTTTCCTGGATGTTTTTTGTGTTAGAAATTTTTTATGTTTAACATTTTCTTTAACTGATGTATCATTTTTTTATCTTCTATACCTGAGATTCTCTTTTCCATATCTTGTATTCTGTTGTCAATACTTCTGTCTGTTATTTGTCAGGAGCCATCTAGGATAGGCTACGACCATGCAGGTGACTTTCCTGACAATGGTCCATTATTTTTGCAAGACTATGATGCATAAATTCTGAATTGCAAGGCCTTCAGAAGTGTCATCTCAGGATTGTCTCTTACTGCTGATATGCCTTTCCTGTCTTTTTTCTTTTTTTTTTCCGAGACAGGTTTTCTCTGTATAGCCCTGGCTGTCCTGGAGCCAGCCTCAAACTCAGAAATCTGCCTGCCTCTGCCTCCCGAGTGCTGGAATTCTTTCATGTCATTATTATATACTGTAATGACTACAGCACATTAGCAGATCAACATAGATATACTCTCTTTTAGCAATGCTATAAAGACAAATAGATGGTTTCATAACTCCTAACAATGATTCTATAGAATTCCTAAATATTATACAAATAATTTTGAGTTCTCCTACAGAAAAGCTACAACTACCATTCTGAAAATATTCATGTGTCATTCATGGGCTAATTTCACTAGATAAAAAGCAGGCTTGGAACAAATTTATGATCACCGAAATGTTCCATATCTCATAGCTAAAGATCATAAACTGGGAATGGACAATTTACAAGTACAGAAAACAAAATATTGACTGGATTTGTCTATAAAAATCTTCAAAACTAATGAGACACAAGGCAGATGATTTGTCCCTTGGCAAAACCAAGCTAACATATGACCTAAGAATTGTTGTTTTAAACTTTTACTAAACTTATGGAGTTAGTGATAGATAGTAACTATTTAGTGGAAAGTCATGTAAACATAGCTGTTGAAATTTCTTATTTGATTTATGATGAATTTTTGGAATGCAAAGACATTTGGAAAACCATGTGATCTCTTCACCTGAGAATGTATAAGAACTAAGAATGATAACAATAAGAACAAGCTTCTTTCATTCAGCAATAGAAAGGTCTTCAGTTTTCTTTCTCTTAGTAATAAAGAATTGATCCTATTTTCAAAGTAAATGCCTTTTTCTGCAAGTGTGACTTTTTGTGGCTGACAGGAGTTAAAGAACTTAGAGCCTCTTGCCTGAGGCAGCAAGAAGCCTGTGGGAAAAGAGCAAAGAGGGAGAATAATCACTTCTTTACTTAATTCCCTCACCATTAATCACCAGAGGCTAGGGATTTTAGCCACAGAATAACAAGAGTGTTAAGTTTCCAGAAGCCATCAGCTTCTAGTCCCCAGTACAGTTAGAGAGAGTTACAAGGCCAGAGATCTGTCAGTGTTTTAGCCTTCCTCCAACTCTGTGTTCCATCCCAGCTTGTTCCCCAGTCAGAGCATGCCTCCGGTAGTTGTTCCTTTTCACTTTCCTAGGTTTTCCCTTTCCAGGATTGCTTCAGTTTGTGTTTTCTTTACTGTTTCTATTTCTATGTTCACATTTTGAACAGTTTTACTTATCTTTTTCACCTGTTTAATTGTATTTTCCTCTATTATTTAAAAAAACTTAAAAAGATTAATTTATTTACTTTTTGTATATGATTACATTGTACTTATTTTCAGATACACCAGAAGAGGGCTTCTTATTCCATAACAGATGGTTGTGAGCCACCATGTGGTTTCTGGGAATTGAATTCAGTACCTCTGAAAGAGCAGACAGTGCTCTTAACCACTGGGCCATCTCTCCATCTCCTTTCCATCTATTTTTTTTCCATTTTTTATTAGGTATTTAGCTCATTTACATTTCCAATGCTATACCAAAAGTCCCCCATACCCCCCCCCCCCCAATCCCCTACCCACCCATTCCCCCTTTTTGGCCCTGGCGTTCCCCTGTACTGGGGCATATAAAGTTTGCAAATCCAATGGGCTGCTCTTTGCATTGATGGCCGACTAGGCCATCTTTTGATACATATGCATCTAGAGACAAGAGCTTCGGGGTACTGCTTAGTTCATATTGTTGTTCCACCTATAGGGTTGCAGTTCCCTTTAGTTCCTTGGGTGCTTTCTCTAGTTCCTCCATTGGGGGCCCTGTGGTCCATTCAATAGCTGACTGTGAGCATCCACTTCTGTGTTTGCTAGGCCCTGGCATAGTCTCACAAGAGACAGCTATATCTGGGTCCTTTCAGCAAAATCTTGCTAGTGTATGCAATGGTGTCAGCGTTTGGAAGCTGATCATGGGATGGATCTCTGGATATGGCAATCACTAGATGGTCCATCCTTTGTCACACTTCCAAATTTTGTCTCTGTAACTCCTTCCATGGGTGTTTTGTTTCCTATTCTAAGAAGGGGCAAAGTGTTCACACTTTGGTCTTCATTCTCTTGAGTTTAATGTGTTTAACCTCTATTTTTTTTAAAGGGATTTATTTGATTCAAATTGAAAGACTGTTACCTGTTTGTATTTTCTTGTATTTCTTTAAGGGATGTATTTAATTCCTTTTTAAAGACCTCTACCACATTTATAAGATTGGGTTTAAGGTCATTTTCTTGTAGACACAAGTTACTATGTAAGGTCATGTGGATGTTCATAGTCTGTGCCATCATCTGAAGTCATGTTGATGTGAGTGACCTGTGCTGTGACCTAACGCCATGGTGATATATGGATTCATGCTGTTGAGGGCCATGATTCTACTCTATCCAGGATCTGTGTTTTAGTGTGTAACCTATGTTACCACTGAAGGCCATACAGCTGTCCATGATCTATGATACAGCCTGAAGACATGCTGATATCTGTGGGCCACACTGTCACCGGCAGAACATATTGATGTGAGTGGTCTGTGCTGCTACATGAGACCATGTTGTTGTCCTTGGTTTGTGCTGCCACTGAAGGCTATGATGGTGTTCATGTCCTGTGAAGTGGCAGAGGACCATGCTGATGACTATGGTCTGTACTGCCATTGGTGACCATGTTGAGTTGAGGTCCTTAGCATGTGCTGATGTTGAAGGTCCTGTGGATATCAGTTGTCCATGCTGTCACTGGAAACTGTATAAATTCATGTCTGTGCTCTCACTGTCTGTACAGGGTAAGGAAACTACTTTTTACCATGATACAGATGACTGCAGACTCACAGTTGAGAAAGAGGGAGATAGAATGATTTGTGAAAACTCCCAACACTGAAGTTACAGTCTAGACAGAAAGCCCTTGAAGACTACTCCTCAATTATGATAATTGTTATGGGAAGACCATTAATTGTGTTTGCTTCCATTCTCTGGGTCTGGGTCCTGACTGTATAAGAGAGGAGACAATTAAGTGAATAATAGTCACACATGCATTCATTTCTACCTGTTCTTGACTATGGACAATGTTACCAGCTGTCAAAAGTTTCGTTGCCTTTGACTGAAACTTGAAACTGTGAGCTAAAATAAATACTCCCTTAAGTTGCATCTGGTCAGAGTATTTTATCACAGACACAGAGATTAAACTAGTTGTGTTAGTTTGCTTATGTTGCTGTGATAAATACTGACCAAAAGCCACTTGGACAGGAAAGGATCTGTTTGGTTAAGAGTTACACATCATTGTCCATCATTGAGGGATGTCTTCTGGACAGGAACTCAAGCAGGAGCTGAAGCATGGATTATGTAGAAGGATGCTTAAATTTTGGTTCCCTGGCTTGCTTGTTTTTATTATTTGTACAACCCAGGACCACCTGTCAAGGAAGACACTAGCCATAGTGGACTGGACTATCTCATATCAATCACAAATCAAGAAAATGTCCCATGAACTTGCCTACAGGCTAACCTGATGGAGGCAATTCTTTGGTTGAGGTACCCTGTTCTCTCCCAGATGAGTTAGTAGTGAATGTTTTTTTAAGACAGCCTCTCCATGTATATACTCATGTATATATACTCCTAGAGAGTAGAATGTAAAAACTATTCTAAAAGGTTGTTTTAGGATAACAGGGCCTAGAGCAATGGCTCAGAGTTAAGAGCACTTGCTATACAAGCATAAGGAGTAGAGTTTGGATCTTTGTACTTATGGAAAAGTCAGGATTTGCAGTGTGGATCTGTAAACTTAGGACTGAGAATTCTGGATTCAGGATGGTCCTTGGAGCTTGCTGGCTACTAGTCTTGATAAAAAGCTTGTGTACCAGGTTCAGTGAGAGACCCTGCTTCAGAAGTAATAATGTGGAGAGTGGTGGAATCAGACACTTGTCATCTTTCCATTCTTTGTATCTCCAGCTCAGGGTTGTGCTCCTGTATAACACACACACACACACACACACACACACACACACACTCCACAGGTACAGGCACATACAGGAAAAAGACAACACTGTAAGATGTATTAATTTTACTTAAAGATTTTTATTTTCCTTAGCTTATGAGAAGTCTCTGAATTTACTTCTCTTTCCTTAAATAACTTTTCTTTTTTTTTTTTTTTGACAGGCTCTCCATTCCTCTGGATGATACAAGAAAAGAAGAAAACATCACTAATGAGAAGCAGCTCATCTTTTGTGATGTAACTTGTGACTGCTTTGTGAGACCGAGGCTTGGATGTTTGTGAAGGATGTACATTCCTTTTCTGCTGCTTGGTGGAATGTTCTGTTTGTGGTTTAGATTCATTCATTCAGTTGTTTCCTTGTTGATGTTCTATCTGGTCTGGACAGTCTCTCTCTCTCTCTCTCTCTCTCTCTCTCTCTCTCTCTCTCGCTTTGGTTTTTCGAGACAGGGTTTCTCTGTGTAGTTCTGTCTGGAACTCACTTTGTAGACCAGGCTGGCCTCGAACTCAGAAATGTGCCTCTGCCTCCCAAGTGCTGGGATTAAAGGCATGTGCCACCACTGCCTGGCCCTGGACAGTCTCTTTATTTTTGAAGGGGTATTGAAATCTCCCACTGACCTTGTATTGTCTATTCCTCTCTCCACTTACGTTAACATTTGCTTTACAAATTTATGTGTTCCCATGTTGGGTACATTCACCTACAATGGTTATCTCATAGCAAATCAGCACATTATGATTATGTAATGCCTTTTTATGTCTCTAGTTTAGATTTTAACTAAAAGATTGCTTTGTCTGACAGAAAGTGGATGTATCTCTTCTCTTTTAATTAACATTTGGACAGGATGTCATTTTCCCTCTGTTGCTTTTATCTTGTGTATCCTTAAAAGTACACTACACTTGGGTACATCCAGAGGAAGCTCCACTCCCAGGCACTCTAACATGCCCAGGATCATAGATTCAGAGGTGAGGAGGACAAAACATCTGTCCCAAAACTAGGAGTAACTGGGACCAGCGAGACCCAGGCATGCAGGCACTCCACCAGACCAGTGGCACGGGTTCCTTCTGGTCTGTCTGGGCTGTTGACCTGAGCAGACCTTGGGTGCAAACTCTGCAGCCAGTCCCACAACACCCAGGGCAAGCTCCACTCCCAGGCACTCTAACATGCCCAGGATCTCAGAATCTCAGGAGCTTCATCACACCAGTATCTCAGGGTCCCAGAGGCAGCTTGACTCCCAGGATCTCTGACACACCCAGGATCTCAGGATCCCAGGATCCCAGAATCATAGGATCACAGAGACTGCTTGTATCTGAGGAGTTCTGACACAACAAGGATTCTAGGAAGGATAGGTTCCAGTCACATACAGCCAGGGCAGGTAGCACTAGAGATATTCAGATGGATGGAGGCAAGCATAAGAAGATAAGCAACAGAAATCAAGGTTACTTGGTGTAGTGGCTATTCCTGGTTGTCAACTTGACAATATTTGGAATGAACTACAATCCGGAATTGGAAGGCTCACCAGTGACCCTTATCTGGAGGCTTGGAGATCCTTATCTGGATCTTGGTTTGAAGATCTTGAGCCATAGTGGCTATGGATTCCAGAAGATTGAATCTCCGAGTTAAGGAACACACCTTTAATCTGGGCTATGCCTTTCATCTGGGATTAAAGGTGTGGTGGAACACACCTTTAATCTGGGCTACACCTTTTGCTGGAGACAATATAAGGACATTGGAAGAAGGGAGTCTAGCTCTTGCTCTTGCTCCTTTGCCTGCTTGCTGCGTGAGACTGAGTAACTGCTAGATCCTTGGACTTCCATTCACAGCTGCGACTGAACAATTGTTGGGAATTCGGCTGCCGACTGTAAGTCATCAATAAATTCCTTTACTATTTAGAGATTATCCATAAGTTCTGTGACTCTAGAGAACCCTGACTAATACACTTGGCATCATCAGAACCCAATTCTTCCCCCATAGCAAGTCCTGGATATACCATCACACTGGAAAAGCAAGATTCAGATCTAAAATCACTTCTCATGATGATAATAGAGGACTTTAAGAAGGACATAAATAACTGCCTTAAAGAAATACAGGAGAACACAGGTAAACAGCTAGAAGCCCTTAAAGAGGAAACAGAAAAATCCCTTAAAGAATTATAGTAAAACACAATCGAACAGGCAAAAGAAATGAACTAAACCATCCAGAATCTAAAAATGGAACTAGAAACAATAAAGAAATCACAAAGGAGACAACCCTGGAGTTAGAAAACCTAGGAAAGAGATCAGCAGTCATAGATGTAAGCATCACTAACAGAATACAAGAGATAGAAGAGAGAATCTCAAATGCAGAAGATACCATAGAAATCATTAACACAACAGTCAAAGAAAAGACAAAAAGCAAAAAGCTCCTAACCCAAACCATCCAGGAAATCCAGGACATAATGAGAAGATCAAACCTAAGGATAATAGGTATGGAAGAGAGGGAAAATTTCCAACTTAAAGGGCCAGTAAATATCTTCAACAAAATTATAGAACAAAACCTCCCTAACCTAAAGAAAGAGATGCCCATAAACATACAAGAGGCCTACAGAACTCCAAATAGACTGGACCAGAAAAGAAATTACTCCCGTCACGTAATAGTCAAAACACCCAATGTACTAAATAAAGAAAGAATTTAAAAACCAGTAAGGGAAAACGATCAAGTAACATACAAATGCAGGCCTATCAGAATTACACCAGACTTCTTCACCAGAGTCTATGAAAGCTAGAAGATCCTGGGCATATGTCATACAGACCTTAAGAGAACACAAATGACAGCCCAGGCTACTATACCCAGTAAAACTCTCAATTACCATAGATGGAGAAAACAAGATATTCCATGACAAAACCAAATTTATACAATATCTTTCCACAAATCCAGCCTTTCCAAGGATAATAGATGGAAAACACCAACACAAGGAGGGGAACTACACCCTAGAAAAATGAGTAATGTTTCAACAAACCCACACAAACATAATTCCACCTCTAACAACAAAAATAACAGGAAGTAACAATATTCTTCCTTAATATCTCTTAATATAAAAATTAATATTACCAACATATACTAATCAATTGCATTTCAAAAATATGAGGAATTAGAAATTTGTTGGCTGTTATCCAGTTGTCTCTCTAATTTGGTAATTGGAGAAATAGTCCAATATTGTACAATCCATATACACTTTTTGCTTGTTTGTATGTGACAATATCTTTCTGTGTACCACATAATGGTCTTGAAATCATGCTTTTCCTATCTCAGCCTCTCTATTAGTAGGATTTTTTTGATGTTTTTACACTATACTGTGGTTTTTAGAACAGCTTACATATTTCAAAATTATTTATATATCCAAGAGAAATGTAGACAGTTAATTTGGGAAATGGCTTATAAGAGAGTAACAAAGAGTGAGATTGAATGTTTTGCTTGATATTTACAACTATTGTATCAATTTTGAAAAAGAGGACATTATAAGTTACTCTTTTTCTGAGATGAATGGTTTTCAAAATCATCACAGCCAATGAACCAGAATCTTACCCTCACCTAATGTCTGTGCCACCCTTCAAGCAGAACCATTGTACATTGAAACAGTTGATGAATGACTTCATGGATAGACCATCTTAATATACACACCATTTCTTAAATGAATTTAATCTGTTCCCTGTGGAGTGAGAATGATAACAATCACTCAAGTCAAATAGCTTTGACCATAGCAGGAAATATGTATCCAAATATTCATGTCTACAATTCATTCCTTGGAACAGCAGAACTGTCAACTCTTAGCTTAGCTACTATGGAGGTAAAATCCTTTGGTGATGTGAGGGACACTGAAGTACAGCCTTATTACAGTGAACTCCAACGTCTAAAAATTGTTCTTATTTTGGGTTTGTACCACAGTAAAAGCCAAGATTTTAAAGCTCTAGAAAAAACAAAACAATGAAACAAACAAAATACTTTATCTATTTATGTCCATTTAATAACATGTCCATCATTTTTATGATTGGTATAAAATATATGTTATGCTGAATATAATAAAAAATAGTTCAATTAAAAATAAGTCTCCCAACCAAAAAAGCCCAGGTTTTAGTGCAGAATTCTATCAGACCTTCAAAGAAGACCTAATACCAATACTCTTCCAACTGTTCCACAAAATAGAAACAGAAAGAACACTACCCAATTCCTTCTATGAAGCCACAGTTCCACTGCATATTCTGCCTTGAACATGGAACAGTTTCTGTCTAATCAGGAATCTGTCACAATTTCCTTTCATAGAGGACTTCATAAAAGATTTTTTCTACTTCTATTTTGGTTAGTGTTCCAAATAGATTTTAAAAATGGAAAAACAAAACAAAACAAACAAACAAACAAACAAAGTTTGAACTTGTGCTTGGGCGATAGAGTGAATTCAAGACCAGCTTGAAACAACTAATGAGACTCAATACTAAAGAAGTTCAAAGACTGGACACAACCCAGTGTAGAGTCCTTGACTTGCAGGCACAAGGCCTGCTGTTCAATCCCTGGCGTTGTAAAAGGTTTTGATCAAATAGTTCAAGGTCTCCCTTACCTCTGTCTACACCAGTGTCTCTCAACCTTCCTAGTGTTGTTACCCCTTTAATACAGTTCCTTATGTTGTGATGACCACCAACTAGAAAATTATTTCATTGTTACTCCAAAAAAAAAAAAAAAAGAGTACACTACGTCTGCCATAAGCAGTATGTATTTAGAGCTTTTGCTTTTAGTTCATTCATTCACTTTTTACCTTTTGCCTGGATAATTTTTTTTTAATGTTTATTTATTTATTATATGTAAGTACACTGTAGCTGTCTTCAGACACACCAGAAGAGGGCATCAGATCTTGTTACGGATGGTTGTGAGCCACCATGTGGTTGCTGGGACTTGAACACTGGACCTTTGGAAGAGCAGTCGGGTACTTTTACCCACTGAGCCATCTCACCAGCCCTTGCCTGGATAATTTAATTCACTTAAGATAATTTATCTTGTTTTTGAGACAGGGTCTTATGTAGCTTAGAGCCTAGAGCTCTTGGTCCTCCTGCCTCTACCGTGAAAGGGCTGGCATTTTAGAAAGGCACCAGTATACTCAGCTTTATAGTAATAGGCAAGGATTTCCCATGCCATCATGGGATTTCCCCACTGTTCTGTAGTTTCTTGTGTTGTTCTTTATATCTTTCTGACCTCCCTTGGTGATTTGATTCTGTTTGTAAAATGGCATTCTTTAATCCTCTTTCTCATTATTTTTTTGTGTATTAGTTATAGACTTCTTTCTTTGTGGTTTCCAGGGTATAAATTATCTTGCAATAATTTACAAACAGCTTCCACTTATAAGGACTTTAGTTACAGTTCTAATTGTACTGGGATGCTAGGTGCACAAATTACACTGTGATCTTTCCCAATGTGGTGCTTGCAGGTGGGCAGCCTCAGGGAACTACAGTTCCTAGGCAGTCACAGAGCCACACAATTCACAACACTACAGAGTGTTGTGTTGCTTCACTATGATAGTTGACAAGCTTATACACATGTCAACTTACTCTACTTTTTAGACCTACCATGGTTTTGTCAGGGTCTAACCCCCGTATAAGTTGAGAAGCATCAGCTTAGTTTCAACCACATACAAAGTCTACACTTTAACTTATTCTTGCAGCTTTATTTCACAGAAGTTATTGTTTATATCTTTTACATATCAGATACCAATTAACACTGCTGTCGCAATAGGTATTTGTAATGCTTTATTTTGATGTTGCTTGTTTGACTTTGAGACAAGATTTCTTCTAGCCTAGGCTGGCTTCTAAATTGCTATGTAGCTGAGAATGACTTTGAATTCCTACCTCTACCCGCCAAGTGCTAGACTGACTACAGGTATGCACTACCACACCCAGCAATACTTCTGACTTCATAGAGCTGACAGTGAGTTCTGCACCACCTCATTTTGAACTTATTGCATATGTACTTTTATAGCAAGTTTTACACTTTCTCTCATTTTTGTATTGACAGATGTTGTAGTGTTCTACTTGAACGAAGTCCTTCAGAAACTGGGTGTGCACTTGAGAAACAGAGGACATTCGAGGAGGAGGTTCAAGAATTTGAGGGTAGGGACTGACAAGATGACTCAGCAAAGCAAAGACTTTCCATCAAGGATGACTACTGTAATTCAACTCCCAGGACCCACACTGTGGAAAGAGAACTCACTACCACAAGTGTCTTCTGACTTGTACAAGTGCACTGTGGGATCCATACATCCATGTGCCCCTTGACCTCAATAAAAAGAAAGGTAATAAAACAGAAAAGAGTTTGAAGCCAGTCTAAGCTATACAGCAAAATCTTATCTCAACAAAAGACTAAACAAGAAAAAGGAACTTACTTTAGCCTCTCTAATAGAGCAAGCTCGATGTTGAACTACCATGTTTGAGGAGTCTATCTTCCTCAATTTCTGAGAGATACTTTTAGCAGGCATAGTTTTCTTAGTTGGTAAATTCTCTACCCCACCAAGACACTTTATTTTGGTTTTGAACTTATATTTTGTTCTCTCCTGGCCTACAAAACTTCCACAAAAAAAAAATCAGCAGAACAATTTATGTGGTTTCATATCATGAGTTGCTTTTCCATAGTATCAAAGGATTGCCCCCCCCACCCCATTTTGGTGAGGTGAATTTTTTTCTTTTTGAAACAGGGTCTTAGCTTTCTCAGATTTTTCTCAAATTCCTCAAATTCTGTATTTAGTTAAGGATGACCTTGAACAGCTGATCATCCTGACTTCATCTCCCATGAGCTGTCTTTGATTTTAAGAACTGGAATATATCATGTCTGAATAATGGTGATGGCCTGTGACCTGGAAGTGTAAGCTAATACAGCCTGAAATGGGTTTTTCCTAATGCTGCTTGTGTTATAATGATAATTTTGGTGCCCAAAACTACTTATATGAGTGTCTTCAAGTAAGGCACTGATGGATCCTGCCCTCAATTGTTTCCAATTGGTGAATAAACATGTCAGCATCCAATGGCTTGGCAGGGCAGACAGAGACTTTTAGGATTCCTGGGCTTAGGACAGATAGAAGAGAGCTTAGGAGGAGAATATCCATGACTTGGAGGCAGAGGAATCAGATTTAAAGTTGCAGGAGAGAAATAATCCAGCAGTGTAGGTGGAAGGGAAAGCAGCCCTATGTGGGGAGGGATGGTGGGGTGGGGAAGGGGACAGGTGTGGAAGTGGGGGTGGGTGGAGGAGAATGTCAAGAACATAACTGGGCAGCAAAGATAAAATGTAGAGTTGGAGGAAGTTAATTTAGGAACACGGAGGGGAGTGAGTGATAGCCTCAGGGAGGTTTGGAAGTACCCAACCATTGAGCTAGTAAAGGCATATTAAAATTACCTGGTGTGTGTGTGTGTTTGTGTGTGTGTGTGTGTGTGTATTTCATTCTTGATTTCAGAGAACCTATGGGTGGGTGTAGTACACTGGGAACTGAGCAGTTAACTAAATTTTTGCTACACAACCTTTCTTTCCCTAAGTTTGTCAGTATTTGACTCAGAAACTGAAAAAATAAAAACTAGACAGGTGTTGAACATATTTAAGTATGTTGTTGTTTAGATTTATGATCTCTTTGTATTGTCAAGATGCTAATACAATCGCTTGCAAAGATTTCCTTTCACTCTTGTAGAGAAATTTTAATCCAGCAACATGGCTGCTCTGGCAAGGGATCATATCCAGAAATATGATCTGGCTGGAATGCAGACATGCCCTGAGTTATACTATGATCCTGCTGGAATTCAGGCACACCCTTAGAATACACCTTTAATTCCTAATAGTGAAGGTAAGGTTCGTTTGTAGAAGAAACCAGTCATGTTTGAAAGTGATGTCTAGTTTCTGTAGTTTCTCTGCAACTGAAGATATTAAGTACAGCAAAATTGACAAATTTTCAAAACATGACTGCTCTGCTATGATTTCAATGTCTAATGAATACGGAGAAAAGACAATTTTTATCTTAAAAACTACATAGTAATTTATACTTAGGATACACAAGGGACTCTGCTGCCTCACTGAAGTATGAAAGCGATAGGCAATTTCTGCCAGAGAGAAATCAGCAGCATCACATCTCCCAAGACATGGCTCTATCTGTGGTTTGACTTTGGAGTGTACATACAAGGTGTGTTAGTGCTGATGAATATTAGGCACACAATTTAAGGAGAAAATTACACCATTGTGAATCCATCTCCCAAATGATTAATAAACATCAAAAGCTGCATTTAAATTGAAACATAACTTAAAATACCAGAAACCAGAAACTTAGGTTCCAATTATGGTGTCAGGCAGCCAAACAGACTCCAGGAGAGTGGGAAAAGCCAGTTCCTATGTAGGAAGTACTTCAGGTTTTGAATCAATTCCTCATCTTCCAATATATAGCCAGGAGAGTCTCTGTAACTTTTTTTCTAATTATTGACAGATCAATTAAATTTTGAAAGTGAAACTAAGCTGGGGCTGAAGGTGTAGCAAAGTTGGGAGCATGTTTGCCTAGAGCAGAGGAAGTCCTGGATTGGAAACTAGGTCAAGTTGACTTTAATTAAATCTTCACAATTCTCTCCAGAGTACAGGTAATTTCATTACTTTAAAGGTACTTCTGGAATCACAGGGGACTCCTCAGTTTAACTGCATAGATCCAAAGGGGTACAGTAAATATTGGTGTGGTGCTGTGATTTAGAATATTGTTTAAATCATTTAAAGGTGCTTGTTGAAAATAGAGGTACTGGGTCCTTTGCAATTGTGTTGGATAGTTTTATGCCAACTTGACACAACCTAAAGTCATCTGAGAGGTGGGAACCTCAGTGTGGTGGTTTGAATATGCATGTCCCAGGGTATGGCAGTATCAGGAGGTGTGGACTTGTTTTAGGAAGTATGCCCTCATGGGTGTGGGCTTTAAGTCCCTCATCCTAACTGCCTGGAAGCTAGTCTTCTCCTGTTTGCCTTCAGAACAAGGTGCAGAACTCTCAGCTCCTCCTGCATCATGCTTCGACACTACCATGCTCCCCACCTTGATGATAATGGACAGAACCTCTGAATCTGTAAGCCAGCCCCAATTAAATGTCATCCTTATAAGAGTTGCCTTGGTCATGGTATCTGTTCACAGCAGTAAAACCCTAAGACACTCAGTTAAGAAGCTGTTTCCTTAAGATGGGACTGTAAGCAAGCCTGTAGAGCATTTCCCCAATTTGTAATGGATGGGGAGGGCCTAGCCTATTGTGCATGCTGCCATCCGTAGGCTGATCATCCTGGGTTCTATAAAAAGCAAACTGAGCAAGCCATCATGAACAAGTCAGTAAGCAGCATTTCATCATGGCCTCTGTCAGCTCCTGCCTTCAGATTCCTGTCCTGTTTGAGTTCATGTCCTAACTTTCTACATTAATGGACTGTAATGTGGAAGTATAATTCATATAAACACTTTCCTCCCCCCCCCCAAAAAAAAAAGTGATGTCTAATTGAGGGGCAGACAAATGTTAAATCAGAGAAAGGTTATGCCCAACTCTCAGGAGAACAGCAGAGGTAGAGAGGCTACTTAAGAGCATGGAAAGGGAATAAAAGTTACTGGGTGGTATGTGTTTATGGCAGTTTTAAAGGACATTTTTCCCTTGTTTCTTGTTTTTTATTTCATTTATTATTTTTTGTTATTTATTTATTTATTTATTTATTTATTTATTTATACGCCAGATGTTATTCTCCCCTCACTCCCTTCCTCCTGTCCACCTTTCAACTGTACCACATCCCATACCTCCTCCCCATCTTCTCTCTCCAAGATGATGTCCCCACCTCCCATGCCCAACCCAAACAGACCTCTAAACTCTCTGCGGCCTCCAATCTCTTGAGCATTAGGTGTGTCTTCTCTGACTGAACCCAGACCCTGCAGTCCTTTACTGTATATGTGTAGGGGCCTCATATCAGCTGGTGCTCCATGGTTGGTGGTCCAGTGTTTGAAAGATCTCGGGTTTCAGGTTAATTGAGACTGCTAGTCCTCCTACAGGATCACCCATCTCTTCAGTTTCTTCCAGCTTTTCCCTAATTCAACCACAGGGGTCAGCAGCTTCTGTCCACTGGTTGGGTGCAAATATCTGCATCTGACTCTTTGAGCTGCTTGTTGGGTCTTGCGTAGTGCCATTTTGACAGATCCCTTTTTGGGGATACTCTTTAGCCTCAGTAATAGTGTCAGGCCTTGTGACATCCCCTTGAGCTGGATTCCACTTTGGGCGTTTCACTGTACCTTTTTTTTTGCCTCAGACTCCTCTCCATTTCCATCCCTGTAGTTCTTTCAGACAGGAATAATTATGGGTCAGAGTTTTGACAGTGGGATGGCAACACCCTCCCTCATTTGATGTCCTGTCTTCCTACTGGAGGTGGGCTCTACAAGTTCCCTCTCCCTATTGTCAGGCATTTCATTTAACATTTTTACAGAGACAGGTTAGAGAGAGAACAAGCTAGACACAGGTCATAGCAGAATGAGCTGAAGAATGAGAAGGAGCTAGATTAGAAGATATTACCAAAATTAATACAAGACCAGGCATAGCAATTCAGTCAGAAGCTGGTAGAAGCCAGATTGGATAATTCAGTTTGGAAGATTAGATTGTATGGAGGCTAAAAGCTTCCAGGCCTAGACCTAGGGATAATTAGAACAGAGAAGGAAATGCTCTTAGCTTAGCCCAAGCCATTCATTTTCACAACTTGGTTCTGGCTCTCATTTCATCACTTCTTCGGAGTGAATTTATACAGTCTGTTGGCTCAATCTTTGTTTACTGTTTAGGTTAACAAGGCCCCATTTGTCTATTTTTGGTTATTTCCTTGAGCACTTATAGAGAAAGTTCTTGCATATGCCTATATTATGAAGTCTTTCCTCTATTTCCTCTGATGATTAAGAATTTCAGGTAGAATACTGAGATCTTTGATCTAGTTGGTGTTGATGGTTTTGCAAAGCAAGAGGTGGGGAATTAGTTCCACCCTTCTGCTTGTGGAACTCCAGATTTCCCAGCACTTTTTGTTAAAGAGTCTTTCCTCCAATATGCATTTTTAGTACCTTTATAAAAAAATTAGGTGGTTTTACATTTACTAACTGATTTGTGTAACTTGAAGAGACTTTTGATCAATGGCATGAAACTAACCTGGTCCTATTGTTTAACTTTATAAATATGTTCCTCAATCTGAGTTGCAAGAATTTTGCTGAGAAATTTTTTGCATCTATGTTCATCAGGAAACTGAACTATAGGTTATTGTTGTTATTGGTGCTGTTTGATTTTTGCTCTGTTTTAAGTGTTTGTCTTCTTGCCTGTGGTTCTTATGTTGGGCCCTGAATAGTTTCTGAATGTGTAGCCCAGGATGACCTTGAACTCATGAACTGCTCAGCCTACTAAGTTCAGCTAGAATCACTAAGTACTAAGTGGGTATAGTACAGCTGTGGTACATGGCCCATTTTACTTTATTCTCTGAAGATCAGATTTCAATTTACAAAGTTTTATAATACAGGTTTAAAACTTTAGATGAGAAAACGAAAGAACAGAAACTTTATGGATATAATTTATCACATTATGTCACATGTACACATTTTTTCATGTTTATTAGAAACAATATTATTTCTATTTTTACCATGGCTTAACCATTTCATTGTGTGTGTGTGTGTGTTTTTTAAAGATTTATTTATTTATTTTATGTACAATTATAGCTGTCTTCAAAAACACCATAAGAGGGCATCAGATCTCATTAGAGATGGTTGTGAGCCATCATGTGGTTGCTGGGAATAGAACTCAGGACCTTTGGAAGGAGCAGTTAGTGCTCTTAACTGCTGAGACATCTCTCCAGCCCCCTCACTGTGTTTTTATTGATTTTTTTTTTAAATTTCTGCGCCGTTAAGACAATGAACTGGGAAACCTCAATCACAATTCACAGACTGGAGCATGGGAAACACACACTCCACTGGAATCCCAACAAGCCCTTCCTCTTTATTCATTCAAAAGAGTCCAGTGTACATATCAACTATGAGCACTGTTGGTTATTTTTGTTTTTCCTTAGAAGGGGGACAACATTTACTCGGTCAGCACTTTTACAATCCCTGGAAGTGGTCTTGATATGACTAGTTGTAAGAATAGAAACCATAACAAACTGGGAGAACATTTGAGAGGCACAGGGCTCCTTGGGTAGAACAAATTCCTCTTGTGCTTAGTGGATGGTCCCTCAGCTGCTGGCTGCTGAGTCTTCCCAGGTGTGAAATAAGGAACCAGAATTCTCTATACAGCCACTGAAATTCTTCTTAGGCAGAGTGGCTTCTGTATCTCAGCTGTCCCCTGACACTGAGGCAAGTTGTCATGCTTTGCTGGAGGTTTTACAGGCACATGACCCTTTGACCATGCTGGCCCTGGCCACAACACGTGACAGACAAGGTTCTCTCATCTATGATGTTTCTCTAGGGTTCAGATGACAACACAACATCACTATTTTTTTTTAAAGATCTCAAAGATGGTAAATATCCTCAAGAAGACAGTTGATGAACAGCACAGGCTGCTCTATTTCAAACTATTACCCCTAGATGGCAGCCTAATCATACCAGGATACAATATAAACTCAGAAGTTAATGATATCATACTTTTCAGAAAACTTAGCTCATGAATGCAAAGGGATTTTGAGGGTTTAGATATGAAAGATAAGATGTCAGTTGCCATAAAAATTCACCTGGAAATAATTACTGTGATTTTATACATTTAAACTGGTTTTGTCTGGTTAAGCAAGTAATACTTCCCTCCCTTCCACCCATTTCTAATTTTCATCTGGATAGAATTTACTTTTTAAATTTTCTAGGACCCAGCATGATGGAACACATTTGTTATCCCAGCTTTTAGATGGTTGAGGTAGTTGAGTATGAATTTGAGAACCATGTGTATTTCATAGCAAGATTCCATGTCAAAAATCTAAACACAGATATCAAACAAACAAAATCTTCAATTAACACTCTAGGAAATGTCTTGTACAAATTGTGTGAGCCAGGGCAGAGAACCACAGTCAAGTTATACTGTATTCTCTTTCATAAATTGAGGTGAATAGTCCAATAACCAACCTTGGGGACAGAGGCAAAAAGAAAAAATTTTTACTAAGCCAAGGATATGTAGGATGATTTTATTTCCCTGTATTTGATAAGGGTATGCATACCCTAGCTAATCCCACTGAGATTTTCTTCTTGTATGTATTTGTGTGTGTGGTGTGTGTGCATGTATATATGTGAGTATAGTATGTTTATGTATATGTGTGTATATGTTTGTATTTAAGTGTGCAAGCACACGTGTGTGTGTGTGTGTGTGTGTGTGTGTGTGTGTATTGCTTGTTAAATGGAGAAAACTTTGCCAAGATTTTGTGGTTTTACAAGCACTAAATGCAATAGCAGTGACTTTCTGTCTCAGTTACATAGCTAAGGACCAAACACCAACTTTTCCCCCTTTGTTTGACATTTTTTAAAAGAACATCAATTGTTAATTAATTAAACAAAATCACGGCTAAGATGCTTGGGGTTTTGGAAGTAAGAGTGCATGGTATTTCATCAATTGTTAACTGTCAGATCTTGTAGATGTCTTAGTGTTCTCATTTGCAAAATGGAAAACTTTTAGTTAAAGCCAGGCACAGTGGCAAATGCCTGTAGTGCCAGCAATTGCAACACTGAGGCAGGAGGACTGCTAAGAGTTTGAGACCCATTCTGGGCTACATAGTGTGTTCCTATTGAATAATATTTTAGTGGGGACTCAATGCACACCTGGGTACTCACTCTGTATAGAGGCCCAAAACAGACTAAAGTAACCATTACACCAAAGTCTACTTGTTGAACTAGAGTGGATTGGGGTTACTTTTAGGAGCTTGTGTGACTCAAAGTTACCTGCATTTCCAAGAAGCTTGGTCCAATATAGGTGATGACTCATGTTCTTGGAGCGTCCTCACAATTTGCAGGACGCTGGAGAAGTCTGAGAATCTCCTCCCAGCAGCTAGTCTGGTCAGTGTCTTCTGCCCCTCCTCCTCCCCAACCCCAACACCTTCTACTCCCCACCAGTTCTTTATTGTTGCTACAGTCTTGGGGAAGCGCCTTCAGGAAACTTGTGAGTTTCATCTTTCCCAGACACATGGAGTTTGTTTATTTCTGGAGTTTCCCCTCCTTCCTGGAAGAAATGGCCCCATGTGGGAGGAGTTGCTATACTACAGGCCAGCCTCAGCTATAGGAACACTGTTTCATAAAACAGAAAATAGGAAGAACTCAAGAGGGTGGACTCCAGAAAATCAAATAACCCCCTTAAAAGATGGGGCTCAGAACTAAACAAAGAATTCTCACCCGAGGAATACCGAATGGCTGAGAAGCACCTGAAAAAATGTTCAACATCCTTAATCATCAGAGAAATGCAAATCAAAACAACCCTGAGATTCCATCTCACACCAGTCAAAATGAGTAAGATCAAAAATTCAGGTGACAGCAGATGCTGGCGAGAATGTGGAGAAAGCGGAACACTCCTCCATTGTTGGTGGGATTGCAAGCTTGTACAACCACTCTGGAAATCAGTCTGGCGGTTCCTCAGAAAATTGGACATAGTACTACCGGAGGATCCCGCAATACCTCTCCTGGGCATATATCCAGAAGATGTCCCAACCGGTAAGAAGAATACATGCTCCACTATGTTCATAGCAGCCTTATTTATAATAGCCAGAAGCTGGAAAGAACCCAGATGCCCCTCAACAGAGGAATGGATACAAAAAATGTGGTACATTTATACAATGGAGTACTACTCAGCTATTAAAAAGAATGAATTTATGAAATTCCTAGGCAAATGGTTGGACCTGGAGGGCATCATCCTGAGTGAGGTAACACAATCACAAAGGAACTCAAATGATATGTACTCACTGATAAGTGGATATTAGCCCAGAAACTTAGTATATCGAGATATAAGGTACAATTTGCAAAACACATGAAACTGAAGAAGAACGAAGACCAAAGTGTGGACACTTTGCCCCTTCTTAGAATTGGAAATAATCACCCATGGAAGAAGTTACAGAGACAAAGTTTGGAGCTGAGACAAAAGGATGGACCATCTAGAGACTGCCATATCCAGGGATCCATCCCATAATTAGCCTCCAAACGATGACACCATTGCATATACTAGCAAGCGTTTGATGCAAGTACCGTGATATAACTGTCTCTTGTGAGACTAGGCCGGGGCCTAGGAAACACAGAAGGGGATGCTCACAGTCAACTATTGGAGGGATCACAGTGCCCCCAATGGAGGAGCTAGAGAAAGTACCCAAGGAGCTAAAGAGATCTGCAACCCTGTAGGTGCAACATTATGAACTAACCAGTACCCTGGAGCTCTTGACTCTAGCTGCATATGTATCAAAAGATGGCCTATTCAGCCATCACTGGAAAGAGAGGCCCATTGGACAGGCAAACTTTATATGCCCCAGTTCAGGGGAACGCCAGGGCCAAAAAAAAAAAAAAAAAAAAAAAGGGAATGGGTGGGTAGAGGAGTGGTGGGGGGGAAGGGGGGACTTTTGGGATAGCATTGGAAATGTAATTGAGGAAAATATGTAATAAAAATTATCTTCAGAAAAAAAAACCAAAAAAAAAAACAGAAAATAGGGCTTGGAGAACAACTCAGGGGTTATAGAACTTGATGTTTCTTCAGGTAATAGGGATTTGCGTTTTTTTTTTTTTTCTTTTTTAATTGAATTTTTTTCACGTTTATACTCTGGTCATAATTTCCCCTCCCTTGTTCATCTGAGATCTTACCTACCTTCCTAGCCACACAACGTCACACATTTTTTCGCTCTCTTTTTTAGTATTAGCTCCAACACACACACACACACAAACACACAGTAAGTAAATAAAATCTTACAAAGAAAATAAGCCAGAAAAGAGCAATAAAACAAAATATATACTTAAGAGACAGATTCTGGATATTCGTAAGAATTGAGAAAAAATAAGGTTATGTAGTACTTAGCATAAAACATGATGAATCAAACTCTTCAATATATGTTATCATTTGGGATAGTAAAAATTGGAAATAAAACAAAAGAACGAAAATGAGAAAAGTAAAGTATATATTTAGAGTGCATATAATCTAGAGTGTTTCTGGAAAGATGAATTCATATAATAATGCCAGTCCCAACATAAGACAGTGCTAACACCACAGTGTGGTTTATGTTGTAATTTCTGTTGCCCTGTTCCTGCTTAGATTCCTTGGTAGTACTTTTGAATATACTACAGTACACACACACACACACACACACACACACACACACACACACACACACACACACACACACACATTTCATTTTGTCTTTACTGCTGTATGGTTCCATCACCCACTCTATTCACAGTGTCTCATCCACTCTAGTATCAGTGTCTCATTTCTCCTTCCTTCCTTCCTTCCTTCCTTCCTTCCTTCCTTCCTTCCTTCCTTCCTTCCTTCCTTCCTTCTTCTTCTTCTTCTTCTTCTCTCTCTCTCTCTCTCTCTCTCTCTCTCTCTCTCTCTCTCTCTCTCTCCCTCCCTCCCTCCCTTCCTTCCTTCCTTCCTTTCTTTCTATTTTATTTATTTATTTGTTTTTTTTTTTTTTTGAGCTAGGTTCAGTTGCTCCAGTTGTTCTGGAACTCTCTACCTAGAAAAGGCCATGGTCAAACTTGGAGAGATCTACCTGTCTCCCAAGTGCTGGGATTAAAGGCATGAGCCACAATGCCTGGCTCTCATTTCTGTTTATTCGTTTATTTCTTCATTTATTGATTCCTTTGTTTCAGATTCTTTTTTATTAATCATTTTATTTTTTTACATTTCAAATGATATCCCCCTTTCTGGTTACCCCTCTACCAACACCCTCCCCATCCCTTTCCCCCTCCCAACTCCCTTAGTCTCTTTGATGGTGCTCTGCCAGCTATTCACCCATTCCTGTCTCAGGCCTCTAGAATCACCCTGAGCTGGGACATCAAGCCTACCTTCCCTCCCATTGATGTCAGATAAGTCCATCCTCTGCTACATATATACCTGGAGTCCTGGATCCCTCCATGTATATTCTTTGGTTGAAGATTTAGTCCCTGGGAGCTCTGGGTGGTCCAGTTATTTGATATTGTTTTCTTATGAGGTTGCAATCCCTTTCAGCTCCTTCAGTCCTCCCTTAGCAATTCCACTGGGGTCCCCAGGCTCAGTCCATTAAGTATCTACGTCTGTATTTGTCAGGTGCTGGTAGAACCCTTCAGGGAACAACCATACCAGGCTCCTGTAAGCAAGAACTCCTTTGCATCAGCAATATTGTGGGGGTTTGGTGCCTGTAGATTGGATGGATCTCTAGGTAGGGCTGTCTCTGTATGGCATTTCCTTCAACTCTATCCCACTTTTTTGTCCCTATCTTTCCTTTGGACAAGAACAATTCTGGGTTAAAAATTTTGAGATGGATGGGTGGCCCCATTCCTCAACTAGGGGTCATGCCTATCTACTGGATGTGGTCTTTATAGTTTCCATCTCCCTTTTGTTAGTTATTTTGGCTAATGTCATCCCTGTTGGATCCTGGGAGCCTCTCCCTTCCCTGTTGTCTGGGACTTTGTAGTGTGTGACAGATTACTGTAACAGGGATGACTTCCAGATAGTTTCCAAGAGAATTGGATTACCTCATGAATGTCTGTCTGAGTTTCTCTTGACATGTGGTTATTTAGCACTCACCAGAGCTCATTAAACTCTGATGGCAGAAATGTGGGCCTTTTCTAAGCTTTCATCTCCAAACTCTTCCATATCCTTACTGTAAATCAATTTTAACTGCCTATAGTCAGTTTGACATAAGAACAGCTCCTCTCACAGCTCCTTACTTTCTTGACAGCTGACATTATCTAAGAAGATGAGACTTACAGAAAGAAGGGGTTAGTTTTTGATCTGGTTTAGAAGAAAAAAATCTAGAGAGACAGCAGGGTGTGTGCTGATATGCTCCATTGAATCAGAAATTTGTCAGCAGAGATATTAACATTGGTGCTTAGCTCACAGTCTCCTCTATTTATCCTCATGAGCTGGGGCTACCCACATTCAGCATGCACATGCCCTCGTCATGTTGACAACAAAGATCAACCATTTCATATAATCCCACTTAAGCAAGGAGCACTCAAACAGTTTTACGTAAAATTTAAGATTATGTATTTTGTCCTAGTAGCTCATTAAAATAATTCTTATAGCTTTCTTTAAATTTCCTTTAAAAATTGGAATTGCATTATTTTCACTTAAAGCTATGTGTTACTCAAAAAGAAAGTAAAAGTAGGAACCCATGTTATAGAAACAACAACAACAACAACTACAATAACAACAACAACAACAACAAAATGAGGGAGTTGCAGAGGTAGCTCAAGAGTTAAGAGCACTGGCTCTTCCAGAGGACCCAGGTTCAATTCCCAGCACCAAAATGGCAGTTCACAACCATCTTTAGCTCCAGTTCCAAGGGATGTGACATTCTCATACAGACATGCAGGCAGAAAAAACACATATAATATGCACATATACAATGCACACATGACATGAATAAACAAATCACCAAAAAGACACAGACCAAGAAAATACTACAATTCATATCTGAAACTTGAATGACGTGTAACATGGGTGATAAAGAAGCTATCCCTAGGGCTGAAGAAACAGCTCTGAGGTTAGAAGAGTTTGCTTACCTGGAAGTCATTGTGCACACTTTTAGTGCACCACTTGAGAGACAGGGGCAGGAGAATCTCTGAGTTTCAAGTCAGCCTGGTCTATACAGGGAATTCCAGACCAGCCAACACTACATAGAAAGACCATGTCTCAAAACAAACAAACAAACAAACAAACAAACAAACAATCCTGTTTATGGTTTGGTCTTTTGCTAAATACTGGTCCCCATGGCCTGGTTGCCCTCAGGGACCAGAGAATCTGCATGGACACAAAATAAAGCTTCTTAACTTAAAACTATTGGCGACTAGTGATGAATAATGGTTCTGATAGCCCATAGCTGGGCAGAAAAGAGGTAGGTGGGGGTTTGGATTCCTGGGATGGGTGTCTGAGGAGAACCATGAGGTGAGAGAAAAGAATGTGGATAGAGAAGATCTCATGGAGTAGGTGAGTTATCAAAACATGGCCATGAGGACTGGCCAATTGGAATGAAGAGCTGCCCAGGTGCAACATGGCAAGTCATAACACAGGATTTTTGGTGGGCAAGTAGATTCTAATAATCTAGAGGGTAGATATCTGCCCAGGTCTAATTCACTAAAGACTTACTATAAATATAAAAGCTTTGTGTCTTTTATCTGGGAGCTGTAAAAAACCCCCAACTAAGATTAACTATTTACTATATCAGCCCCTAAACCAACTTTCCCAAGTGTCCAACAACCAAAAAACAGTACTTGCTTTCTTTTGTGGGAAAGACTCAAGTTTGGGTGTCAGCATTCTCTCCCTCTCTTTTTAATTTATTGTCTTAAAAGCTTTTTGCTTTTATTTTTCTATATACATTAGAATTGTATAACTCTTTAAATGGAGTTTTTTATTTAAACAATTTTTATAAGATATTTTCTTCATTTATAATTCAAATGCTATCCCAAAAGTTCTTAATACTCTGCCCTGGACCCTGCTTACCAACCTACCCACTCCTGATTCCTGGCTCTGGCATTCTGCTGTATTGGGGCATATAATCTTTGCAAGACCAAGGGCCTCTCCTCCCAAGCTTGTCAGCATTCTCATCAGTTAGCTCACAACCACGGTAACTCCAGTTCCAGGAGATCAAATGATTTTTTATGGTTTGTGAGGAAACTTCACACATGTTGTGTACATACAGACTAGCAGGTACACAGATATAAACAAACATATAAGTGCACATATAAATAATAAATAATAATACATTTAAAAATTTAAGAGGCTATATCTAGATCCACCACAAGGTGGCATCTGGACATCATGTATAACTAGAAAACCACATGTCTCTGCAGCCTCAGAAAATGTACAATGATCTTAAAATACTGTAGACTTTCCTCAGTCATCAAAAGAGGCAAGAGTTATACACATTTAATTTCCCTGATTCCTGCTTTTAACTCTTCCTTTGGCAACTGCTTTTTTTTGTTTGTCAAATTTTATTAAAACAAAGAGTTGGTTTTATCAGTCTTCAAGCTAGTAGCTGACCAGCTGATTAATAATTAAATTAACATTTTGACAAAAATAGCTTTCATCGTAAGAATCTGCATTATAGCTATTTAAGCCACACTATTCTGGTTTCTTCTTCCTCCTCTTCTTCCTCCTTCTCCTCTTTCTCGTGTTCCTTCCTTTAGACTGGGGCTCTCTATGTACCAGGATTGCCTGTATGTGCCCTATAGACCAGGCTGTCCTTGAACTCACAGAAATCTGCTATCCTTTACCTTCTTCTTCTTTTTTTTTTTTTGCCTTCTGAGTGCTGAAATTAAAGGCATGAGCTACCTAGCCCTGGTTTCTAATTCTTTCTCCACTAAAACTAGCTTTTAATGTTTCCTGTGAGCTCATTTAATGTCAAAATGAGTTTGCAATATTTTTTACATTTGCTAACTTCACTTATTATAGGATGTCTCTCTCTCTCTCTCTGTGTTAATCATAAACCAGGTGTGTGTAGGTAGCTAAAAGTAGTTTTCATTTTAATAACTAGAAGCCTCTAGTGTAAATAACATAACTTTTTTGAAAATATTGTAAAATTGGAAATACTTTCTTCAAAGTGACATTTGCAAGCATTCATTTTTCTGAAAACATAAGAGTTTACACATATAAGTATTTTAGGCACGAGATGCATTTGGCACTGTTGCCCACCCTTATTTGGAAATACTGCTAGCATGGTTTAGTTACCCAAATGTGTTTTTATCTGGTAGGTCCTTCCATTCCTCCCTGTCTGCCTCCCTCCTCCCCTTCTGTTTCTTCTCTACCTCCTCCTCTCTGCAGGTTCTCATGTAACACATATTGGCTTCCTACTCTACACATAGCCAAGGGAGAGTGACCTTGAATCTTCAGATCTTACTTTCATCTCCTAAGTGTTGGGATAACAAGGGTGTGCCAGCACTTTTAGGTTGTTTCAACTTAATCTAATTTACTAATTCTTTTATTTTTATTTTTACTTTTATTTTATTTAATCTTTTATTTTTTAAGGATTTATTTATTTTATGTATGTGAGTATACCATAGTTATTTTCAGTCACACCATAAGAGGGCATGGGATCCCATTACAGATGGTTGTGAGCCACCAAGTGGTTGCTGGGAATTGAACGCAGGACCTGGGGAAGAGCAGTCAGTGCTCTTAAACAATGAGCCATTTCTCTAGCCCAATATTTTTTTTTCTACTCCAGATTTTATCCCCCCCCCCGGTCCACCCTCTCATTGTTTCTTATCCCATACTTCCACCCCACGTCCTTGTCTCCATGAGGATGTCCCCACCCTCCAATTTCCCACCCCACTAGGCCCCTAAACTCCCTGGCATTTGATCTTCCAGTCTATTGGGGGTTAGGTGCATCATCTCTGAATGAACGCAGACCTGGCAGTCCTCTGCTGTATTTGTGTTTCGAACCTCATATCAGCTGGTGTATGCTGCCTGGTTGGTGGTCCAGTGTCTGAGAGATCTTGGGGGTCCAGTTTAATTGAGACTGCTGGTCCTCCTACAGGGTTGTTCTCCTCCTCAGCTTCTCCTATCTTTTTCTTAATTCAGTCATAGGGCCAGCAGTTTCTGTCCATTGTTTGGGTATAAATATCTGCGTCTGATTCTTTCAGCTGCTTTTTGAGTCTTTCGGAGGGCAGACATGATAGGCCCCGTATTGTTCACACACAACATCATCAGTAATAGTGTCAGGCCTTCCCCCAAACCCTCATGCCTTGAGCTGGATCCCACTTTGAGCCTGTCATTGGACCTCCTTTTCCTTAGGCTCCTCACAATTTTTGTCCCCCCTTTCAGAGAGGAACAATTACAGGTTGAGTGTTGACTATGGGATGGCCATCCCATCCCTCATTGATTCTGCTGGAGGTGGGCTCTACAAGTTCCCTGTCCCCACTGTAGGGCATTTCAGTCCTGAAACTCTCTTACCTCCTAGTTCTCTGGTACATTTTGGAGGATCCCTCTAACCTCCTACCTCCCCAGGTTGCCTGTTTTGATTCTTTCTGCTGTCCCTCAGGGCTTCAGTCCTTTTCCCCAACCCAATATCTGATCATGTTCCCCTCTTTCCTTCCCTGTCCCCTTTCCCATCCAGGACCCTTCCTCCTTCCCTCCTCCCTTGTGATTGCTGTCTTCTTCCTTCCAAATGGGATCGAAGTGTCCTCTCTTGGGCCCTTCAGCTTGAGAACCCTTTTGAATTCAGTAGATTGTATCTCGGGTATTCTGTACTTTTTTTTTTTTAAAGCTAATATCCACTTATTAGAGAGTACAAACCATGTATGCCATTTTGGGTCTCAGTTACTTCACTGAAGATGATATTTTCTAGTTTCATTCATTTGCCTACAAAACTCAGGATGTCCTTGTTCTTAATAGCTGAGTAGTATTCTATTGTGTAAGTGAACCACATTTTCTGTATCCATTCTTTTGTTGTGCAGCATCTGGGTTGTTTCCAGCTTCTGGCTATCATAAACAAGGCCACTATGAACATAATGGAACATGTGTCCCTATGAGGCATCTCTTGGATATATTCCCAAAAGCGGTATTGCTGGGTTTTCAGGTAGATCTACTTCCAATTTTCTGAGGAACCTCCACATTGAATTCCAGACTGGTTGTACCAGTTTGCAAACCTGCCAGCAAAGGAGGAGTGTTCTTCTTTCTCCATATTCTCACCAATATGTGGGGTCTCATGAGGTTTTGATTTTAGCCATTCTGATTGGTGTAAGGTGGAATCTCAGGGTCATTTTGACCTGCATTTTTTTGTTCACTTAGGACTTTGAACATTTCTTTAGGTGCTCCTCAGTCATTTGGGATACTTCTGTTGTGAATTCTCTGATTAGCTTCATACCTCATTTTTTTGATTGGGTTGTTTTGTTTTTTGGAGGTTAGTTTCTTCAGTTCTTTATATATTTTGGACATTATTTGATGTGAGATTTGTGAAGATTTTCCCCCAATCTGTAAGTTGCAGATTTGTCCCATTGACTATGTCCTTTGCCTTACAGAAGCTTTCCACTTTAATGAGGTCCCATTTATCAATTCATGATCTTAGAGCATGAATCCACTGGAGTTCTGTTTAGGAAATTTCCTCCTGTGCCAATGAGTTCAAGGCTCTTTCCCACTTTCTCTTCTATTACATTCAGTGCATCTGGTTTTATGTTGAGGTTCTTGATCCTTGGAGTTGAGCTTTGTACAAGGTGACGAATATGGGTCTATTTTCATTTTTCTACATACAGGCAGCCAGTTCAACCAGCAGTATATATTGAAAATGTTTCCTTTTTTGAACGTATATTTTTGGCTTCTTTGATATACCTAAACATAATAAAAGTAATTTACTGCAAAGCAATATCCAATATCAAATTAAATGGAGAGATACTTGAAGCAATCCCATTAAAATTGGGGACAAGACAATGGTGCCCACTCTCCACATATCAATTCAATATAGTACTCGAAGTTCTAGATAGAGCAATAAGACAACAAAAAAGATCAAGGGGATACAAATTGGCAAAGAAGAAATAAAGGTATCACTATTTATAGATGATATGATAGTATACATAAGAGACTCAAACTTTCTACCAGACATCTTCTCTAGCTGATAAAAACTTCAGCAAAGTGGCTGGATATGAAATTAACTCAAATAAATTAATAGCTTTTTAAAAATACAAATGATTAACAGGGTGAGGGAGCAATTAGGGAAATAACTCCCTTCACAGTAGCCACAAATAATATAAAATATCTTGGGATAACTCTAACCAGACAAGTGGAAGATGTCTATGACAATAACTCCAAGTCTCTCAAGAAAGAAATGGAACTTCCCAGAAGATGGAGAGAACTCCATGCTCGTGGATTGGAAGAATTCACATAGTAAAGATGGCCATCCTACACGTCAAACACAATTCATCAAAGACATCTAAAGAGCAATTCTCAAATTCATCTGGAAAGGCAAAAAAACCAGAACAGTGAAAACAACTCTTAACAATAAAAGAATTACTGTGGGAATCACCATCTCTGACCTCAGACTACAGGGCAATAGTGATAAAAGCTGCATGGTATTGGTACAGAGACAGACACATTGATCAATGGGATAGAATTCAAGACACAGAAATAAAACCACACAGTTACTAATTCTTTTTGCTCAGCAACTTCCTTGTATGATGAGACCTGTATAATTTGGTAACAAAAGGCCCTGCCATTCCATCAGTCTTATGTATAGGAACATAGAGACTCTTTCTTTGCTTCTAATCAAGGGACAAGATCCATTGGGTATTAGTCTCTTGAGGAAGGGATTGGGCAGAGCGTGCCTTGCTTTGATATTCTACCATGTATAGGGTTTTAATCCTTATGCCCAGAACAGACAGTACAGATAGCAGAGAGTGTTGTCCAGGGTACTTTTCCTCAGTGTTTACAGTCTTGTTAACACACTCAATGCTTGTACCACTTGTTATTTCTTGTGCTTCATCTCCATGAATTTACAGCCATCTTCTGAGTTTGCTGTTGAATAGGGGAAGAAGGATTCTATAATTGAAGTAGAGAGTAATCACCAAAAAGTGTCAAAGGCAAAAGTGGTTCTTCAGAAGGCAAGCCTTCAAGGCTATAATTTCCCCAAATAGTTCCCTAGGCATGGGGCTTAGGAGTTGTTCTCAGGAGACTTGAGCAGGTGAAAATGACTGCATGGGGCTGTGAACAACTGTGGAATTTCCAGTAGTGGCTAGAGGTGAGCACGGCTTTATTTGGTGGAATTAATGCTCAATTCACTTCTGTAGCTCACAGAACATGTAAGCTCTAGCTAGTGGGGCCCTGTCATCAGTTCTGCTCCTTTCAGGCCCTGAGTAGTGGATATTAACACATTACTCCTCCCTTGGCCTTTAATACAATCAGCAGTGTTTTAGGTACATTTAGGCTGAACTAATTTTGCAAAGTCTCTGTTCTCCTGAAGGGAATTCTTTGACACCAGGAGGGGTACCTGGAGTGTCTTTAAGATATGAAGCTTAGAAGATGAAGGGACACTTTCAAAGGACACAGCTCTTTGTTTAATCACTGGAATGCCTGTTTGTAATTCTAAAAGGTCACATGCTATTGAGTTTCTCTGTCTTGAGATAAAGTCAGTGTTATTTTAATCTTTCATTTTATGTTCTTTTAATCTTTTAATCTTTATGTCTGGGGAAATAAATGGAACAAATCCAAACCACTGACATTTACTATTCTGTCCAAATTAAAGGAAATAATGGATTAGTGAGGACACTGGGGGTCAATGATGTCACCTTCAGTGTGAAGAATTATTTCCTTTTCTATAGTTTGGAACTAATCAATTTAAATGCTGCTTAATTAAGCCTAACATTTAATTGCATGCAGGTATATGAATCACGTGGATGGTAACTTGTTTGAATGCAAAGAGAAGCTATTAAAAAAAACACATTCATGTCTTGGAACATTTTAACTTGTTCTTATGTTGGGAGAAAAAGAAACTTAGAAATTCCAGCTAGATATCTATGCGCACGTACCTTTTTATAAATTTTCCAAAAGAACTTCTTGAATTCTGAAATCATGTGCACTGATATGCAATGATTGAGTCACATTTTTCTTGATTAAACAACAGACAAGAAAATAGGAAAAAATGTGATTACTTGAATTTAGTGGCCAGCCTTTGTCTACAGTTCAGTATTGTGCTGAGGTCAAGGCCTGAATTCATCCAGTGTTCTCTTTAAGGCTACAGTTTTTTTTTTTTTTTTTTTTTTTTTTTTTTTTTTTTTTTTTTGAGTCCATTCAGACTGTGTTCCTAAAGCACAGAAGAGAAATGAGCTAGCAGCTATATAAAGAAACCAAATTTTGTTTCCAATTAGCCTTACACATTGGGTGGTCTTAGAGATATGGCAGAAAAAGATTGATTTTTATAACTTTAGCAGTTCGATTAATATTAATATTATTATTAATTATTATCATTATTATTATATCATTTTTATGGTTCTTATCTCCCTTCCAGTCTGCCCTCTGACTGTTCCAAATCCCATTCCTCTTCTCTCATCTCCAAGAGGATGTCTTCATCCCCACCCACCGCACTAGATCTCCCCACTTCTTGGGGCCTCCAGTCTCTCAGGGTTAGGTGCATCTTCTCTCACTGAGGCCAGATCAGGCAGTCCTCTGCTGTATATGTGCCTGGAACCTCACACCAGCTCATGTATCTTGCCGGGTTGGTGGCTCAGTGTCTGAGAGATCTCTGGAGTCCAGATTAGTTGAGACTGCTAGTCTTTTAAATTACATTATTTTCCATTACCTTTACTCATTTGGTTTAATTATTAATTTCCACAAATTATTTTTTTTGATTTAGTAAAACAAAATTGGACTTCTGAACATAATTTAAAATTTGCTGATATTATTTAAAGATTTATTTTTAATTATGTTATCTATCTCAAAAGCAATCATTTCATGACACTAAAGACTTGCAGAGTTCTGATTGCAGTTTTGACTATCAGAAAGGACCTAAGAGCAGTCCAACTATAAAAGAGATTAATGAACATTGATAAATTGCCTAGGCCCTAGATATTTGGAACAAAACCAGCTACTTTATTCCTTAGGTGGCTACAGTTGTAGAAAACATTTCTAATACCAAACTTGCAAATCAAGCTAGCATTTCTGCCTCTCCAATGAAAGTCAAGACCTGACAGGAAAAGGCACTCCACTACTGCACACCAAGAGCCAGCCTCCTCTCTCCAGATACCAGAAACTACAGCATGAAGTCTCTGAAAGATTGTGTGACCCCAATCTCAGAGCCTATTTCAGAAGAAAGAAGTGAAAGTCTTTCAGTAATAGTATGTAGGGGTTGGAGGGTTGCTCAGTGTCAGAATGCCTGCCTGAATGTTTAAGGTATTGTGCATGCAAGCTTTGAGTCACAGCACAAATAAATCAACAAATAAGCCATCTAGATCTACATAGTGACTTCCATGCCAGCCAAAGCTACATAGTGAGACGCTGTATAAAAACAGTGAACCCAACTTATACATCTTTCAGAATATATGATCCCATAGGTAAAAAGTTCATCACAATTTTATACATAAATTGAAAAATAGGGACACACACAGACACACATACTCTTTCTTACACACACACACACACACACACACACACACACACCCTCCAAACATATGAAGCACACACACATCATACATACATACATACAGACAGACAGACAGACACACAGACAGACCACACACATATAGCACATGCATACCACAAATATACCACAAACCATGTACACATGTAGTACATACTTATACATATATATACACAGATCACACACATACACACACATACCACATACACATACACACCACAACTCATGTACACATACCATAACACACATACCATACATACATAAAGCACACACATATACACACACACATACGATGCACATATGCACCCCAACACACATACACGCACATAACACATACATACACATAGTCCTACACACATATGTACACATATAACACACATGCACACATAGCACACACACATACAAACACATACACACATAACACACACACACACACTGCCCGAATAAATGTTTTCCCCCTTCTAAGGAAAAACAAAAATAACCAACAGTGCTCATAGTTGATATGTACACTGGACTCTTTTGAATGAATAAAGAGGAAGGGCTTGTTGGGATTCCAGTGAAGTGTGTGTTTCTCATCCTCCAGTCTGTGAATTGTAGTTGTGGTTTCCCAGTTCACTGTCTTAATTGGGCAGAAATTAAAAAAAAATCAATAAAAACACAGTGAGGGGACTGTAGAGATGGCTCAGGAGTTAAGAGCACTGCCTGCTCTTCCAGAGTTCCTGAGTTCAATTTCCAGCAACCACATGATGGCTCACAACCATCTGTAAAGGGATCTGATGCCCTCTTCTGGTGTTTTTGAACACAAGTATAATTGTACATAAAATAAATAAATAAATCTTAAAAAAACCACAATGAAATGTTTAAGCCATGGTAAAAAAAGAAATAATATTGTTTCTAATAAACATGAAAAAATATGTACATGTGACATGAGTTAAATTATCTTCATAAAATTTCTGTTCTTTTGTTTTCTCATTTAAAGTTTTAAATGTGTATTATAAAACTTTGTAAATTGAAATCTGATCTTCAGAGAATAAAGTAAAATGGGCCATCCACTTAGTACTTAGTGATTCTAGCTGAACTTAGTAGGCTGAGCAGTTCATGAGTTCAAGGTCATCCTGGGCTACACAGTCAGAAATTTTTCAGGGCCCAGCATAAGAACCACAGGTCAGAAGACAAACACTTAAAGCAGAGTAAGAACAAACAGCACCAATATCAACTTATAGTTCAGTTTCCTGATGAACATAGATGGAAAAAAAATTCTCAGCAAAATTCTTGCAACTTAGATTGAGGAACATGTTAAGAAAGTCAAATGCCAGGTTAGTTTCATGCCATTGATCAAAAGTCTCTTCAAGTTACACAAATCAGTCAGTAAATCTAAACCACCTAATTTTAAAAATAAAGGTACGAAAAAGGCTGTATAAGTGTGGAGGACAAAGGGAGAAGTGCATTAGCTCCTTGTCCCAGTTTGTAATCATCCTTGTCCCTCTTCTTCTTAGATTCCTTATCTCCCTTTACTTACAAGCCCCCTTTCCCTTTTTCTTAGAGAGCTTTCATAGGAAACTTCCTAGAAGTGAGAAATAAAGGATAAAATTGCTTTTCCTTTTTTCTTTTTTTAAAAGTTTATCTATTTATTTTTTATTAGATATTTTGTTTATATACATTTCAGATGCTATCCCGAAAGTTCCCTATACCCTCCCTCCTTCTTGCTCCCCTACCCACCCACTCCCGCTTCTTGGCCCTGGCAGTCCCCTGTATATCAGATTCAACTACAAAAGGCTATACTTAGCAAAACTGGAAAACCTGGATGAAATGGACAAATTTCAAGAGAGATATCAGATACCAAAGTTAAATCAGGATCATATTAACGATCTAAAGAGTTCCATTTCCCCTAAAGAAATAAAAGCAGTCCTTAATAGTCTCCCAACTCAAAAAAGCCCAGGACCAGATGACTTTAGTGCAGAGTTCTATCAGACCTTCAAAGAAGACCTAATTCCAACTCTTCTCAAACTATTCCACAAAATAGAAACAGAAGGTACCCTACCTAATTCATTCTATGAAGTCACAATTACTCTGATACCTAAACCACACAAAGATCCAATAAAGAAAGAGAACTTCAGACCAATTTCCCTTATGAATATCGATGCAAAAGTACTCAATAAAACCCTTGCAAACCGAATCCAAGAACACATCCAAAAAATCATCCATTATGACCGAGTAGGCTTCATCCCAGGGATGCATCGATGGTTTAATATATGGAAATCCATCAATGTAATCCACTATATAAACAAACTGAAAGACAAAAACCCCATGATTATCTCCTTAGATACTGAGAAAGCATTTGACAAAATACAACACCCCTTCATAATAAAAGTTTTGGAAAGATCAGGAATTCAAGGCCCATCCCTAAACATAATAAAAGCAATCTACAGCAAACCAGTAGCCAACATCAAACTAAATGGAGAGAAACTTGAAGCAATCCCACTAAAATCAGGGACTAGACAAGGCTGCCCACTTTCTCCCTACCTATTCAATATAGTACTTGACATTCTAGCCAGAGCAATTGGACAACAAAAGGACATCAAGGGGATACAAATTGGAAAGGAAGAAGTCAAAATATCACTATTTGCAGGTGATATGATTGTATATGTAAGTGACCCCCAAAATTCCACCAGAGAACTTCTAAACCTGATAAGCAGCTTCAGTGCAGTAGCTGGATAAAATTGCTTTTCAAACTGTCCCTTTTTCTTCTTTAGACTTCAACTAACAGGTTGAAAGTTAGAGCTATGCAATTCCTGTGGAAAAAGAACGAAGGCTGCTTTACTTAATCTCTTGCTGTTTTAGGATGAGGTGCTAAACAGTTTTTAGCCTCAGAGGAACTCAGAAGGCAGGCAGTACAGTTACTCAAGGAAAGTGACTTAGTGTTGAGATACAAAAACATTTTATTATTATACAGAACTCCTAAACTTCTCATAAGACAAAGTCTTACCACCCCTGTAGCTCTTCTCCCTCTTGTGCCTCAAGAGGAACTGAACAAGAAAGACCAGCTGGGTCTGGCTTCAGGCACAGTAGGAGTTAGCTGTCAATAAACAGTATCCTGAGGCCCTGGTGAGCAGATGGGTGCGTGCGTGTGTGTGTGTGTGTGTGTGTGTGTGTGTGTGTGTGTGTGTGTGTGTGTGTCTGTGTGTCTGTGTGTGTGTATGTGTATGGTATACATCTATGTGTGTGTGTATGGTGTGTATGTGTGCATTTGTATATGCAATTGTATGTATGTAAGCGTATGTATATGTGATGTGTAGTGTGTGTAATATGTGCAGTGTGTATGTGTATATGAGTTTGTATATGTGATGTATATGTGTTTATATCATGAAACATATAAGAAATATCTGGCCCCCTTCTGAGAGAAAGTGTCACAGTGTTCAGCCTTGCTATTATGGCTATGGCCAAAGAAGTTTTATTAATACTCACCCTTCTCTAGCAAAATCCAAACATATATAAAACCAGAAAGAAATGTCCTCTCTTAGTCAATGAGCACCTTTATATACCTTTGGCCTACTTGACTAGGCAAACTTTGAAAAAGACAATGGGAAAATCCCAAATGGAACTCTCCAGAATGATCCCCACCCACTTCATTCTAAAGAGTCAGCTTTGAATCTTAGGTTGCCATTATCTAGTCACACAGCACTGCTGACTTAGAATAAGGAACCCTGTGGGTCCTTGGTGTGCATGGTCTAAGGCAGGGCTTAGCTGGTCAGAGGATTCCTGGAGAGATGGATTCATAACATCACTGGATACACGATGAGAAGTGTTTCTACACTTGACTTATAGGCAATCCAAGGCTATTATTGCTTGCTTCCTTTGTGAGCACACAAATCTTCATGTACAGAGGAGATGATTGTTTTGAACTGATATTTTGCCTTAGAGACATTCAGAATTCCATTCTATAATAACTCTTTTCATTTTAAGATTTTTGTTCGAAATCTTTGTATTAAATCAGGTCCAGCTATATAGATTCACCATATTTGGTGTGAGGCTCCTGCCTGTATACTCGTGAGTCACAGCTACTCACCATGCTAAGAGAACAGGCATAGTTATTTTTTTGATTAATGCCAATATGAGACAGGGGTATTCCTAGAATAATGGATTAGTCATAAGTGACTAATTAAGTGGTAATTATCCCTCTGTGCTTTTCTCTGGTACTGGGGTTTTATACCAGAGTCTAATACATGCTAGGCAAGTGCTCTACAGAGATATTGGGGGGGGGGTCGAGACAGGGTTTCTCTGTATAGTCCTGGCTGTCCTGGAACTCAGTGCTGGGATTAAAGGCGTGTGCCACTACGCCTGGCTAAAGGTTGTGTGTGCCAGTTACCTTTTTCTTTTTGTCTTTTTGTTATTTTGTCTTTTTTTTTTCCAGAGCTGAGGACTGAACCCAGGGCCTTGCGCTTACTAGGCAAGTACTCTACCACTGAGCTAAATCCCCAACCCCAAGATATTCTAAACACACATCTCTATCTATCTATCTATGAATCTATCTATGTGTCTATCTATGTATGTATCTATATATCTATGTATCTATGTATTTATGTATCTATGTATTTATGTATCTATGTATCTATCTATGTATCTATCTATGCATCTATCTATGTATCTATCTATGTATCTATCTATGTATCTATCTATGTATCCATCTATCTATCTATCTATCTATCTATCTATCTATCTATCTATCTATCTACCTATCTATCTATCTATCTATCTATTGATCTGTCTAGCTATTATTTATCTATTTCCTATGTATGTATCATTTATTTATCTGTCTATCTTCACATGTGTGTACAGGTTTTGAGGCATAAAGTGATGGGTCATGTATCTTTCTTGATCTTTTTGCAGTTCATTTACCTAGGCAGAGTCTTTTGATGATCCCAGAGCTAGACAATTTACCCATTCTGCCCTGGGGATTCCCTGATTCTGTCTCTTGATTGCTGGGAATTCATGAAGCTATTACACTGTTTTATGTGAGTTCTGGGGATCCAAACTCTAGACCTCATGCTTGCACAGCAAATATTTTATCCCATGAGCCATCTCTCCATTCCATGAATAATCTATTCATTTATTCTTATTTTCAGTTAGAGTTTTGCTAAGGTACTGAATCTGTCCTTGAACTCATGCCATAACCCAGGTACTCCTGGAATTTGTCATATTCCTGCCTTAGCCTATTGAGTATCTCTGGTGATAGGTCAGTGTCACTAGGTGTGACTACTAGATTTGGATGTTTTAGATAGGGTCTCATCATGTTGCACAGGTTGATTGAGAGCTGTTGAGTCTCCTATTTCAATTTTCTCAAGCTAGTAGTGCAGGTCTGTGCTAATACACCTGGCTGGGAAGCACCTTACTACCTGCAGAGCACATCACAACTGCTTCAGGCAAGGAGTCCAGATCTGCACTGGCAGCCACCTGTACTAGTCCATTTGGAGGATAGCAGTATGGGGATAGTGGTCAGGGTGTGTATATGAGAGTGTGAATAATGGTACCATATATGTGGGCATTGGTTGCAATTGATCTCAATCTCTCATCCAACAAATTTTTGCTACAGTCCTTCATGCATGAGTTCAGATCCATTCAACGTCTTGATATTTGCCTGAGTACACTGAAAAGCATGGAGAGTTATGAAATCACTGGGCTCCATCACTCTGACTTTCAATGAGAGTAGTTGCATCTCACAGTCAGACAGTCAGAAAAAGCCTGCTGCTATCCAGGGCCTTGTGTATATAAGTGCTCTACTACTTCGTTATAACTCCAGTCCTACACATGTGCTTAAGAATTTAAAGAATTGTCTCCTGTTCTTCAGTTTGCTGATGTGGAAGTCTCCATAATTACCTCTCATAAGTTTTACTTCTGTGGCACCAATTGCAAACTCTTGTTTTCCTTGTCTTCTCAGGTTTCCTTTAGTCTTGTTAAAGATTGTGATTTTATTTTACTTTATTTGTTTTAAAAAGTCAAACTTCTAGTTTCATTGAGTTTTCTACTGTGTTTATATTCTCTAACTTTCTGATGTAAGAGCTTTTGTTTTGATTGTTTCTTGTCTTTTGTATTTAGAATTTTTTGGTCTTTTGTTTGTTTGTTTGTTTGTTTCTCTTAGATGCTTGAAGTGCACAGAGGTTAAGTCCTTTCTGTAACAGGGCTCTCAGATTTTAGTACAATGGACTCCATGATGGAAGTAACATTCAGGCTATAAAACTTAGTGCACTGTCAGCACCACCTGCCAAAACAAAGGCCTAACCTATCAAAACCCATAGTTCTTGGAAAGTCTTCAAGTGTTCTAATCTTGCTTTTCAGCTTTTGCACTTCTGTGTCTGTTCTTGGTAACTGAAGTATTTCCACTCAGGACATGCATTTTGTGTTTAAAAGCTCACCCTGAGGAAGACTTGGTGTTACAATGAGATCCTGAATACCCAGTGTAGGTAGAGGTCAGCTAATAAAGTCTTTCTATTGGTTTAAACCTGTGTCCAAGTGGTCTTCTCTGATGAATATCCCATAACACTTCCTTCTTTTTATAACTTACATATTTATTAGAAAGCTCTGGTGGTATGCCTTTCCGGAATCAAGATACTAAGTTCCAATTTCTGAACAATATTCTACCTTGTTCAAAAGTGGGCTATTAAATGTCCATGTATTTTAAACATTTTCATTTCCCCTTTGCTTCATTGTTGTGAAGAAATCAGTCTTCTCAGGTGATTTTTAAGGCTTGTTTCATCATTTAACATGCCATCTCTTTGAGTTGCCATTTGCATGAAATGTATGTGTCTTTCCATTTCTTGTCTTTCAAACCTAAACATGTTTCATTTAATTTTATTTTTGTAGCCATCCTATGCTATTTTTTCTTTTCATTAAATCATTCAGCCATACAATGTTTTTTCAATAGAGAATTTAATCTACTCAAATTTAGTAATAATAAATATTATTATTTTTATAATATATTTATATATAATATATGTTATGTAATATCATGTAATAATTAAATTTGTATTTGTTATATATTCATATATACTATTTATTATATATTAAACATTTAATATTACTATATTAATTTAATATAAAATAAAAATAAATTATTAGGAACATTTTAGGTCAGAAAAGCAAGCATAGACCAGCATATCTTTAAGAAATAGAACTTGGAAATAATATGTCTTCAAAAAATTCTTAGAAACCTAAAGGGGTGGCTGAAATGACATGAGCATTTGCTCTGAGATCCAGATGTGTCTTTCCTTCTGCTTTCAGATGCCTCCCGTTGGTTCTGGTTTCTACTGCACTGCATTTCTCATCAAGCTTTGCATGCATGAACTACTCTTAAACTTTACATGGTTATAGTGACACTTGTCCTGAGCACTGACAATTGGTATTTCTTATAAAATACTTTTAACAATATCAAAAAGTAGAAACAATTAATGATTCAAAAGATTTCAAACCCAAGAGAAAGATACCCTTTTCTTTCTAAGTTCTGTTTCCCAAGAACAATGATCAAAAATTGCTAGTTAACAGAATAGAACAAAGATAAATGAACAAGCTTCAGTCCCCAGCACCCATACGGTGGCTAACCGTCTATAACTCCAGTTCCAGGGGGATCCAATGCAACCAAAGATGCAGTGGGAACTTCAGGCCACCAATGGTACTACATGAATTTGGGGCACAGACACACATGCTAATAAAATACCCATAAGCCCAA